>NC_136419.1:66150000-66482500 GCF_052625555.1 Lactuca saligna | reverse complement strand
ATATTTAGTCTAGTAACTTAAGGTTTTACACATACACACTCACTCACTGTTGGAATTGTTAAAACTCAAAAAGTCTACATGAACCTTTATGGACACATCCCTTGCATGGTGAAACGACTACACAAAGACCATGGACATTTATGCCACAACGTGGGAAGCACTAAAGCTACTGCTCATATATAAATATTGTCCCATAGATGAAATACAGAAACTAAAACAAGAATGGAGCTTAACCATGAAGGGACGAAGATTTTAGCCCATACCTCTGACTTTTAACAATCTCGCAATCCTCTTTCCGACTTTTGTAACCATGAAGTGCAAGAAGATAGATAGGTACATAAGGGTTCTAACCCCATAAATATGAGGGATGGTTACATCTTCCAGACCCAACACATACGACGATGCCAAGAAATTGGCCATCAGTCTGACGAACTAGGAGGTTTGTCAAGAAACCTTGATCAAGAAAAAGGATTCCACAAGAGCCGAGGATAACAAAAGGAAATAAAATCGTAGTTCTATGGGAAACTAAAGTTAATCTTCTCGGAAGAATCAAGACACCAAGAGAGATTATGTTGCATCAACCACTCCACAAATGTAATACTTAGGAAAACACCCTAAGTGTGACCAATGCAATCGTTATCATCCAGGTGAATACTTTACCTACAACAAGTGAAACAAAAAGGGGAATACTGCCAACTTTTGTAGAAACTCAACACCTGCAAAAGTAAACTAGGGAACACGCATAAGAACAGGTATAAGTGGAGGCTAAAACTGTTACGAGCGTGGTGAAGTCGGACATTTTAAGAGAGACTTCCCAAAGTTGAAGAACCAAGAAGTGATGCTCAAGGCAGATCATTTGTGATTGGAACTCATATACAACTATACTATTAGATCAAATACGTATAAAAGTTTTATAAATCATGAGCTTAGACATATGCCAAGTCATAAATCCAATAGATTAGAGAATATTGGTAGAGTAGAGATGACTAATGAAATGATAGAAACCACTTATGAAATTTTAACAAATTGCATCTTAACACATAACAATTACATTTTTCACAACTATATTACGCTTATAACAATCGGAAGTTTCGAATTCATTTTCAGTATGAATTGATTTTCTCCACGTCACTCTAAGTTAATGTGTTATGAAAAACATGTACAAACCCCCTTCCCTAATATTGAAACCCTAATCATTTATGGAGACAAGTCTGGACGAATCCTCAAAATCATCTTTTGCAAAAAAGGCTCAGAAGTATCTACACAAGAATTATTACACTTTCTTGGCACATGTTGTAGACAAAAAGAACAAAGAAAAGGATATCAAAGACATGCCTCAAGTATGCGACTATCCTGATGTATTTCCTAAAGATCTACCTAGGATACCAGTTATCAATATATGCCATTATATGTCATTAGGACTCGTTTGTGTCTCGAGAGTTCATTCGTGGAACTTCTCATCCTTACACGCATCTTCAACTGAATCACCCACATAAGGTGGGTTCATAACCCTACAATCAATCTTTTAACTGTTTTAAATGCTTTTAAAGTGGGGGGGGGGGGGGGGGGGGAGAATCAAGTTGGACACAATGATAACTGTGTAAATGTTTTGCTATAAACATCATTTTAAATGATTGCTTATGTATTATAAGTGATCAAAACATTTCAAAAACTCTTTTTAAGTTATGTTACTTTTTAGTTTATAAAACTCTACTTTTAAAGTACAATCATAACTTAGTAAATAAATGAGTCTTTTCTTCAAGTCAGTATCAACTCAAGTAAACATACTAGTAAACTATAATAGGTATAGTTTAAGGGTTCAGTTCACACTATAACAGAGAGAATATACTATAAAGAGAAACAGGGAGGAAGATACAATACACGATAACAGAGAGAACATACTAAATACTATAACAGAAGAACAAATCATGATCAACATCATTATACAAATGATCACTAACTCATTGTTCTAAACAAAAAGTGATAATAATTGTGGTATACAAGAAAAAGATAACTTTATGTGAGACTACTTCACGACTCAATAATTTGTTTGTTGAAGTCGTGTTTTGTAATCAGAATCTCTTGGAGGGAGAGCGTATAGTATGGGTACAACCACATCACATCATGACATTAATAAAACAAGCTAGTTTTATGGTATTCAATACTTCAGTGTTGTCAATTTAAAAGACAAATGCAAACTTACATCAATACAAGCGACAAACAGAACAGTCGAGTCATAGTACATTCAGTAGAAAGGGGCCTATAATGCTAACTTTATGATTCCTTAGTGCATACATCATGGATATATATTAATCGGATCAGACAGACAATAGAATGTATGCTTTCCCCTTCATTTCCTATTCCTGGTTTGGTTGTGGACTTAGAGTAGATACACCCAGTCTACTATCTATTCGATCTTAGTTATATATATATATATATATATATATATATATATATATATATATATATATATATATATATATATCTTGTATACACCAAATAATCGTAAGGAGTACCAGGTATGGGTCAGGTCATAGTATACAAATTCAATACATTGTTTTCTAGTACAAAAACATACTTTTCAGATAGATCATGAGTAAACTAAACTAGAAACTTACCAACAATAGGTTTAATCCATTTTATTAAACTAGTATAACTTAAAGGACCTTAGGTGGTTAATTCTATAATACCTTGGTTTATACATCAAGGTTATATATAATTAATTTCCGATAGGTAGTTGGATGTGTGCTTTCTGCCTTACTTCCGGTTCCTTGTTTGGTTGTGGGCTTAGGGCAGATTTACTCAACTAACTATCTATTCGATATTTGATTATATATAGCTGGTATAAACCAAGTGATTATAAAAGGAACCATTATGGTTACGATTTTTACTAAAAGAAATAAGGGTTTTCTTAAATAATGTTTTCATCAAATATAAAGGAACTATTGTAGTTAACTCCGTGAGTACCAAGTTTATACACCAGGGTTATATACAACGATGATCTAACAAACAATGGGAGGTGTGCCTTTCGCCTCATTCCCTGTTCCTTGTTTGGTTGTGGGCTTAGGGCATATACACACAATCGATTGTTTGTTTACTCTGGGTTTTATATAACCTGTATCCATTTAGTACTCATAGAAAAGATTGTAGAGTCATTTTTACTTATCTTTCATCAAAGCAGGAAATATAGGATTTTTTAGAGGAACATGCGAACTTTTCTAAAAAGAACTTTCAACTTACCTTACATCACTCAAATCTTATGAACTCACCAGCTAAAATGCTAATCTACTCTTTCAAAATAACTTGTATTCTCAGGAAACTAGTAGAAAGGTACGCCTTCTGGGATTCAGAAGATGGAGCATAATAGCTTCATCTCTTGTTTTGTTATTTACATATGTAGTCTATGTTTTATGAACCACATACTTTGTAAACACTTTCTTTCTAATGAAATGGTTGTTTATTACTTTGATTACTATGATGCATGTCTTGTGACACTATACATGACGTCCTCCACCCCCGAACGTTTCCGCCGTTCCGGTTTGGGGGTGTGACAGATTGGTATCAGAGCATTGTTTATAGTGAACTAAGTATACCCACTGATAAAAGATATACAACTATAAATACAATGGGGCTGAAGTACTCTGAATAATAATATATTTTAAGAATATGACAATACCTTATAAAAGTATACATATGTACATACTAGAACAAGTATCAGAAGAAGAACATAACATAAGTATTTAAAGGTTAAACACTACCGTCAAACCTGGATAGTTAAGTAATCATATATGGGATCAATATAGCCTAATCAGCTATATTCATTTGAGATGTGACCGACATGTGTTTGGGAGTGATGTGGTGTTGCAACAATCTTAAAACTTACCCAACACTATTCAAGAGATTTCTAGATCAGAACAAAAGATAGAATACTATGGGAGTATTTTAAGATACTACAAGACAACAACAAGTTTAAAACATACCAAGTTCATTACATTAAAATACTATAGGAGTATTTTAGGCACTATAATTAACTTATGTGAGAATTTAAAAGACCCTTCTGGTATGTCTATGATTTCGGGGTGTATACTTCCAAGGCTCTATATAATTAAGATTTTATAGACTTAGAATTTGTGATATATGCTTCACTACCTATTCCTTGTTTGGTTGTGGTTACAGAGTAGCATCACTTATTCAAAGGTCTATTTAATCTTAAATTTTATACAACTTGTATACATTACGCAATTATAGGAGGTCCTAGTAAGGATCACCCCATAATGTTACCCTTAATCTCATAGATTCTTTAGACACTTCCCTTTCTCGTACAAAAAACCCTGATAGATGTAATCACTCCATCATGGCAGTCAGTAGAGAAGTCAAGCATAAACAAGATAAGATTCAACAAGAGCTTTCCAAGAAGTGATCAACCGGAGAAACTAAAACGTCTTAAATACGACACACTAATAAATAATACCCATGAATGACTTAGTGAGCTAGTGAATACACTAATCACACTATGTGTTAGGACTAATTTCTTTTCATTCATCCATTGTCACTTGTTCAATTCACAGTTATTGATTCGAGGATAGCCACTCCTGATTCATAAAGTCTATTTCGTATAGACTCCCTTTATAAATTGTTTCGATAACCCTATTAAAGTCAGAATCAGATACACTCAGATCTAGAATAACTTAGTCTTTTAGCTTTCGACTTTTATCCACTTCTATAGACTTATTCCCGTCTCATCTTTGTATTTGTTTTAGCAAAGATGCCTCCTCGCAGATCGAACAGACACACAACTCCAATAAGTCCAACTTAAACTCCACTACCTCCTCCATAATTCGATCCTGCTGCTCTCTAAGCAGCGATATCAGTCGCAGTAGCAACTACTTTAGCTCACATAAGTGAAAGTGGTACCAACGGAGCTGGTAGCGGTACCCACTTGACAAACCCCGAAGTTATTCACAGACACCCAAGGGAGTGTTCGTACAAGGAATTCATGAACTGCAAATCCAACTCCTTTAATGGAAATGGTGGAGTCATCGCTCTGATGCGATGGTTCGAGAAAACAGATTCGATCTTCGTAATCTGTTCGTGCCCAGAAGGGAGCAAAGTTAAGTTTGCTGCCTGCACCTTCTCTGAAAGAGCCCTAACATGGTGGAATAGCCATGTTAAGTCACAGACCCTATCAGTGGCTAAATCGATAGGTTGGGAAAACCTAAAAGAGTCGATGTTAGAAGAATATTGCCCAAGGGGTGAAGTTCAAAAGTTGGAACAAGAACTATGATAGCATACCATGGTCAGCTCAAACATAGTGGCCTACACTGACAGGTTTAGCGATCTGGCAGCACTATGCCCTGAGATGGTTACCCTGGAGAGCAAGAAGATAGAAAGGTACATCTGGGGTTTATCTTCCACTGTTCAAGGAGATGTACTGTCTTTTAAACCAACTACATTTGATAGCGCCAAGCGCCTGGCCCAGCGACTCATTGACCATAGAGTCTGCCATGGCGTAGTGGTCCCTGTTCCTGAGCCATCAAAGGGAGGAGACTATAAACGAAAGTCGGGGAAAAAGAGAAAGGAGCGAACAACTCAGGAAACCCCGAAGGAGCAACAAACGGGTACTATATACGCCGCTACAACACCTGATGCTCCAACACCTACCAGTCGATATGCTGGAACTCTCCCGAAGTGTGGAAAGTGCAAGTATCACTACACCGAAGTATGTCGGGAAATGCAGTGCCTGAACTGCCACAAAAAGGGACACACAATACGTTTTTGCAGGGCACTGGCTCAACCGATCTCCTAAGTCCTCAGAGTAGAAGTAAACCAGGCCTGCTATGGTTGTGATGAGATAGGACATCTCAAGAGGGACTGCTCGATAATGAAGAAATCAGGCGCAAATGGACGGATTCTGATGATCACCACAGGAGAAACTATCCTGGAGTCCCCAGCGACCAGCGGTACGTCTTCGAGTTATGAATTAGTTTAAAAATTAATTTATATCTGTATAAGATTAAAACTTGGGGAAAACATTGAAAAGTAATTATAACTCACTCAACTGAAAAAGTCACAACATTAATAAAGGAACTAAAGATCCGTTTAGGAAAGGTGATGACTTAATGTATACGTCAAGGTTGTGTATAGCTGAGATGTTGCAGACTCAGAGTGAGTGATTCCACCTTAAATCGTGTTCCTTGTTTGGTTGTGGATTTGGGGCAGAGTTACTCAGTCGCCCATCTTATTCATCTTAATTATATGTAACTTGTATATGTCATGCGATCATAGTGGTACCGAGAAGGATCATGAAATAGAGTATCAACACTAGTTATGACAAACTACATTATTAGTATTCGCTTATCGTGGTACGATTTGTGGCAGTGTTAATATCAAGGGAAAACAGAAAGCACTAGAACATTTACACAGAGTACATTGTCGAACACACTCAGGATACATCATCGTATAACAAACGTTTCTTTTAAATTGGCCAAACTTTTTTTTTTTCAGTAAAGAGTCCGTTGTCATCACTCATCATGAATTGGCGTGGTCCTCACCATACTAAGTTCATATGTTTCCATCGGCTCGACCATCACATTCTCGAAACCCTCGTAATTCGTAATGACAGTCTGACCCATACCTCGAAATCGTATATCTCGTATTCTAAACCCCAAAGTACTCATACAAAGAGTACTGTGCATTCCGAAGCCTTGCCGCCGTATGTTTAGCAGACCTTCCCGAAATACCACTCGTTCAAAAGATCAAGTTCAAGCATCGAGGCTAAGGACAAATACAACCCACCTATCACTATTCAGTGTATACGCGAGGGTGGTATATGATTATGATTACGTAGATTTAGTATGTGTGCTTCTGCCCTATCTGCTGTTCCTTGTTTGGTTGTGGACCTGGGGTAGAGTGGCACATCTGACCGCGTAACTAATCTTAATTATATATGACTTGTGTACACGAGGTAATGATAGATGGACTAAGTATGAATCCTATCATGAAAAATAGGGCAAAGTTTCCAGGTCTACGAGTGGGTATTCTGCCATTCAGAGGAGCACAACCCCAGTAGTACTGCTAAGAAAGCTAATTTTAGGATGAAATTCCATCTAACGGGGGGATGATGTGACAACCCGAAATTTTTTGCCTTGTAAAGTCAAGCCAACCAACCAAAATTCAGACTTAAGTTCATTAACTTCTAGACTATTAAGGGGCATTCTAATGAGTTTTAAGCCTGGTACATTCAAGGAATAAGTGTTAGGAAATACCTGCTAGAGTCACTGTACAACATTTAAGCCTTAAATCCCACCAAAAGGAGTTCATGACCACAACACATGAGTTTACGGCTGTAAACTCATGGTTGGACGTAAAAACCCCCCCTTAAGTCTCATTTCCTTCACTTTTCTTTCATTCTTACACTTTCAACTCAAGAAACCTCCATTCTATCTCAAGTATCATCGAGTTCTTCATCCTAGATCTTCAAAAACGTAAGTGTTTCTTCCATATTTTAGTTGTTATGCTTCTTAAACTTGTAAGAATTTCTTGATTCATCCATGAAATCATTTCCTTTAGGATAAATCTTCAAATCTTCATCTTTCACCAAGAATACCAAGAAACACACTTGTTCTTGGTGGCTGAAAACTCCTCAAAGGCCCTCAAAAGTGTGAGTATTCCATCTATCATCTAGTTGGACATGTTACACACTAGATTATAGTCTTGAAACATCATCAATCTCATAAACTTCAAGAGTTTATGGCCGTAAACTCTTGGTTATGGCCGTAAACCCTTGTTTTGGTCATGTCTTGAGCCTTAAACACTTCTAGCTACTTTCCATCCATTAGAACACTTGAAACTTAGAAATCCCTTTGATTTAAGACCAAAAATAACACCATTTGGAGTGTTTACGGCCGTACACACTTGGTGTGGCCGTAAACACCTCAAAACCTTCCAAAAGGTTAGTTTTGCTCATCATCTTGTTTAGCAATAGTCCCACAAGTTTCCCTATCATTCAAATCACTCGCTTATGCATGTTTTACCATGAGTTTACGGCTGTAAACTCCATGGCCATAAACCCATGGCCGTAAACACAAATTGATAGCCATAAACATCCTATTGATCAATCACATGTGATTGATCACTTCACTTCAAGTGTTCCTTAGTCCCTTGGAGTGTTTTCTTGCATGATAGTCACTTTAAACACTAAATTCATATCAATATACGCCTTTATATGTCATTAGGACTCGTTTGTGTCTTGGGAGTTCATTCGTGGAACTTCTCATCCTTACACGCATCTTCAATTAAGTCACCCACATAAGGTGATTTGATACCCCTATAATGAATCGTTTAACTGTTTTAAATGCTTTTAAGGGGGCGGGGGATCAAGTTGGACACAATGATAATTGTGTAAATGTTTTATTATAAACATCATTTTAACACATTGCTTATGTATTATAAGTAATCAAAACATTTCAAAAACTCTTTTTAAGTTATGTTACATTTTAGTTTATAAAACTCTGCTTTTAAAGTACAATCATAACTTAGTAAATAAATGAGTCTTTTCTTCAAGTCAGTATCAACTCAAGTAAACATACTAGTAAACTATAATAGGTATAGTTTAGGGGTTCAGTTCACACTATAACAGAGAGAATATACTATAAAGAGAAACAGGGAGGAAGATACAATACACAATAACAGAGAGAACATACTAAATACTATAACAGAAGAACAAATCATGATCAACATCATTATACAAATGATCACTAACTCATTGTTCTAAAAAAAAGTGATAATAAATGTGGTATACAAGAAAAAGATAACTTTAATGTGAGACTACTTCACGACTCAGTAATTTGTTTGTTGAAGTCGTGTTTTGTTACCAGAATCTCTTGGAGGGAGAGCGTATAGTATGGGTACAACCACATCACATTATGACATTAATAAAACAAGTTAGTTTTATGGTATTAAATACTTCAGTGGTGTCAATTTAAAAGACAACTGCAAACTTAGATCAATACAAGCGACAAACACAACAGTCGAGTCATAGTACATTCAATAGAAAGGGGCCTATAATGCTAACTTTATGATTCCTTAGTGAATACATCAGGGATATATTAATCAGATCCAAAAGAGATTAGAATGTGTGCTTTTCGCTTCATTTGCTATTCCTTGTTTGGTTGTAGACTTAGATCAGATGCACCCCGTCTACTATCTATTCGATCTTAGTTATATATATATATATATATATATATATATATATATATATATATATATATATATATATCTTAGATACACCAAATAATCATAAGGAGTACCAAGTATCGGTCAGGTCATAGTATACAAATTCAATACATTGTTTTCTAGTACAAAAACATACTTTTTAGATAGATCATGAGTAAACTAAACTAGAAACTTACCAGCAATAGGTTTAATCCATTCTATTAAACCAATATAACTTAAAGGACCTTAGGTGGTTAATTCTATAATACCTTGGTTTATACATCAGGGTTATATATAATTAATTCCCGAAAGGTAGTTGGATGTGTGCTTTTCGCGTTACTTCCTATTCCTTGTTTGGTTGTGGGCTTAGGGCATATTTACACAACTAACTATCTATTCGATATTTGATTATATATAGCTGGTATAAACCAAGTGATTATAAAAGGAACCATTGTGGTTACCATTTTTACTAAAAGAAATAAGGGTTTTCTTAAAGAATGTTTTCATCAAATATAAAGGAGCTATTGCAGTTAACTCCATGAGTACCAAGTGAATATGCCATGGTTATATACAACGATGATCTAACAAACAATGGGAGGTGTGCCTTCCGCCTTATTTCCTGTTCGTTGTTTGGTTGTGGGCTTATGGCATATACACACAATCTATTGTTTGTTTACTCTGGGTTTTATATAACTTGTATCCATTTAGTACTCATAGAAAGGATTGTAGAGTCATTTTTACTTATCTTTCATCAAAGCAGGAAATATAGGATTTTCTAGAGGAACATGCAAACTTTTCTAAAAAGAACTTTCAACTTACCTTACATCACTAAAATCTTATGAACTCACCAGCTAAAATGCTAATCTACTCTTTCAAAATAACTTGTATTCTCAGGAAACTAGTAGACAGGTACGTGCTCTGGGATTCTGAAGATGGAGCATAATAGCTCCATGTCTTGTTTTGTTATTTACACATGTAGTCCCTGTTTTGTGAACCACATACTTTGTAACCACTTTCTTTCTAATGAAATGGTTGTTTATTACTTTGATTACTATGATGCATGTCTTGTGATAATAAACATGACATCGTCCACCTCCAAACATTTCTGTCATTCCAGTTTGGGGTGTGACACACTGGATTATGTTTGTAGGATGCTAGTCGTCTGTATGATACTTGTATGTTTTGTATGTTGGGTTGGGTCCTTTATGCGAGTTAGGATGATGCCCGTTATACTCATTGGGAGGAACCCATTATGCAAGTTAAGGCGAGGCCTGTTATCCTCATTGGGCGGGGCCCGTTATGCAAGATAGGGCGAGGCCCGTTATACTTATTAGGCGTTGTCCATTTCTTTTATATTATGTTGTATTTTGGGGAACTCACTAAACGTTGTGTTTATAGTTTGTGTTTAAATATTTTCATGTAGTTTCGTCTCAAAAGGAAAGGGCTCGACTTGATTGCAACGCTTCCACCCGTGCCCAATATTTTATGATTTTGGGATTGTACTGTGATAATTGTTTTCTATGTTAACATACTTTCATAAATTAGGATGAATGATTGATGATTTTGGTTGATTTAAAAAGAAAACTTTTTACTTAGTATTTCTGGGATGTTACACCATGATCATATTTATCGATGACATACTGATATACTCACAAACCAAGGAACAACACAACCAACACTTACAACAAATCATGGAACTACTGAGAAAAGAAAATTTGTACATCAAATTCTCTATGTGTAAGTTTTGGATTAGATAAGTAAATTTTCTTAGGCACATGGTTAGCAACAATCGGATCCATGTTTGACACTTCAAAAAAAGAAGCAATCCTAGATAACGAAACTCTAAAGACACCAACAGAAGTGCACCGATTCTTAGGACATGCTGGATACTTTCAGAGATTCATAGAGAATTTATCCAAGATAACCAAACCCCTCAAAGCATTAACACATAATGACATGAAATTCAACTAGGTAGACAAGCAGGACGTTGAATTCTAGAAGTTGAAATAGATATAATGTAGCCTACCAATCCTATCCCTTCCGAAAGAAACATTAGAACTCGTCGTATATTATGATGCATGACATTAATGATTGGGTGCATGTTGATGCAAGAATATATGGTCATTACTTATGTTTTATTTCCACTTAAAGTGCATGAGAACAACTACGCTACCCATGACCTTGAATTGGTAGATGTTTTATTGCCTTGAAGATTTGGAGACACTACTTGTATAGTATGAAGTGTACCATTTTTATAGATCACAAGAATCCCCTACACATCTTTGACCAAAAAATAACTCAACATGAGGCAACAAAGATGGGCGATTTGTTGAATTATTATGAATATGAGAGTCATTATCACCTTGGCAATGTGAACTACTATTATCATACTATACACTTATTCAGTCATTATTTTAATACATTTAAGCTATATTTTGGGGGAAATATAGAGATATTTCGTACTTATAATGTTTAAATTCTATTTTGTAGCAAAAAAAGACATTCTCAAGGAAAGGGGGTTGAAATTGATGAAAGTTGGATACTTGGAGGACTAGAGCTGACATTAGGAGAAGAAGGAAGAAGAAATCAAGCAAATGGAAGTTCCCACAACATGGAATTTGATCCCCACGATGTGGCCTAAATAATTTTCTCGATCCATGCACCGAACCATTATCACGAGGTGACACAATAATTGTCTCGAGGTAACCATGTGTCAGATTAATAACTTATATGGAAGAGGATAGATTACGTAGCGCATACGAGATTAGCATGACTCCGATGATGTGGCACCTATTTTCCATGTCGTGGTGACCTATTTTCCTTGTGTTCGCTACCTGACTTTACTTTATTGTAATTCGAGTAGGTACATTGCCTAAGTGCAATTCTTTAGTTAAATTTTGTTAGGTTTATTAACTATAACTAGTAGGTATATAATCTGCACATCACGAACATTGTAGCAGATACCTTAAGCCACAAAGATACCTTAATCCGCAAAATCCATGTGAAAATCCCCGCCACATATGAGCATTAATAATGATGATCCATTCCAACCTTACCGCTCATATTTAAGTTTTCTCAACTTGAGGATCTAAAAGAGGAAAACGTCACGAGTGAAGCCTTACAAAGAATGGATAAGCAATTTGAGCCTAGGGATGACAGAACACAATTATTTAAGAACCAAATCTGGATGCCTAAATTTGGTAACATCTAAAGCTTATTCTTGGACGACGCTCATAGATTGAGGTATTTTGTCTATCCAGGCTCTGAATACTGTACTAGGACATGAAGAAATGTTATTGGTAACCTATGATGAAATCTAAGATTGCCACTTAGGTAAGCAAATGCCTAACTTGCTATAAAGTTAAGGCAGAATATCAGAAGCCCTCAGCTTTACTGTGTCACACCCCCAAATCGGAACGGCGGAAACGTTTGGGGGCGGATGACTTCATGTGGTAACGTAACAATTGAATACATAGTAAAGAAAGCAATATAACCATCATATATATAATTGAAAGTTCACATTGTTTAAAACGTACACGTTCAAAACCAATTACAGTATGATGCCAAAATATGAATTTAAACTAGCGCTGCAGTGTCCCATCTTCAAAAGCTGTTTGTTACTTGTAATTACAGAATTCCTAGGACATACAAGTAGTTTTGAAAGTGTAGATCAGCATATAAGCTGGTGAGTTTCATAAGTATTAAATGACAATGTTTGCATGAGCTTAAAACGAAATGGTTTGTTTTTGTTTGTTGGTTCCTAGAAAATCCCATATTCTCTACTTGTATAAATGTATCCTTCTATCAAGACCAATGTTTGTTTCTAGAAAATTTATGTTTTTCCGTATGTGGGTAGTGGTTTAGAAGTTCCAAAATTGTATCGAGATAAGGTTTTTCATGCCTGAAGTAGTTAATTAATGTACGTACAAAATTGCCAATATGTCTGAAAACCCCGTAAATCAATGTGTTTTTGATACTCCATGTGAGTTTTATAACCATGTTGTTTGACTAGAAATGCCTATATACAACGTTCATCAGGCGTTGGAATGTTCTGATGTTTGTCACCCCAAATGGTGTACTGTAGGTAACAGTCAGGGAGCGGGGTTGTCAATCCCGTATAGATCTATACACAAACACCATGCTCCCCCTCCAAGGGATTCTGGTATATAATACAGGACTTGAAAAGTGTACTTGAGCGTACGTGAAGTTTAATGTCTCACAAAACTTAGTATAAAATAGATTTACGTGTGAAAATGTTCGTTTGTTCTTGTATATGAAAGTAACTTCTTGAAATAGTATTTCTAGTATGTAAAAGTTCGTAATGTTCTCGTAAAACTATACCTATTATAGTTTTCTAAAAGTGTGTCACGTCTGTATAGAAATCCCTAGTGAAATGCTCACTTGATATGAAAAGTATAATTTTTGTAGTGCCAAATATGGACACATATACATACAGTATAAGTTGAATGTTTGATTTACATATATACATAAATCATTTCTTATTTCAAAAGATAAGATGTTATCGTGGTATATTTTGCATACGTAAGTTTCCCTATAATAGTTATAAATCACATATGATTCCATTGATAAAAAGTGTATAATGAAACTTTATATAACACACGGTAATAATCGTGTGTTTTACTTGTATTCCCCCTCCCCCTTAAAAGCATATAAAAGCATTTATAAAACATTTAACAGTGTGGATTATAGGGGTATGAACTTACTTGAAAGATCGAAGAAGCGAGATGAAAACCGAGCAGAACTTCGACTCGAGAAAGCGGATTTTCTTGGGATTCTCGGGAGCACAAACGAACTTCGGGACTTGAGCAAGGAAACCGGGGCTTCGGGATAGCACGTGCACGGAAAACGAGGCAAAAACGCAAGAATGATGAGAGGAATTGGGCCTTTTCTTCGGAACCCACGCATCCCTTTTATAGGGGGTGGGAACCGCCTCGGTACGCTGGACGTACGCGGGTACGTTGCACGTACGCGTGAGTCATGTGTGACCGCTTCCTCGACTGCCTCGGAGCTTCGGATGGGACGAGGCATAGCCTCGCATAGGGGCGACATGGACGATCCGAGGCCTAGGCCTCTAGTACGCTGGGCGTAACTCGGATCGGCCTGGTGACTCATCCTTCGGATAATACCGAAATTAAATATAAAATTTATATTTTTATTATTTAATAAACTTCAAAAATTCATGTCTTCTTCATACAAACTCCCTTTTCTACGTTCTTTATATCCACACGTTGGTGAGACTACGCTCTACAACTTTCGTTGAGATTCCGTCGGTAAAATTTTAAATTATTTTTATTATTAATTTTTAAAAGGTCGCGGTGAGAAAATTTCGTTAGAAATTCATAACTTCATTATCCGACGTCTGTTTTTGCCAGACTTTTTACCGGTGATAAACCATTGTCGAGACCTTCGATTCTTATTTAGGTCATTCTGGCCAAAAGTCGCTCGATCTCCGTTTCGAGTTTTTAGCTGTCTGTCGCTAAGCTGAACTTGGAAAATTCATAACTTCCTTATACGAAGTTAGATTTGGGATTTCTTTTTACGTACGATCACGGTTTGATAACATAGTAGGTAATTAATTAGAGACTTTTGGATATTTTATTTTCGAAGTTAATTTCATTATAGAAAAAGTGGTTACAATACTTGGCTTTTTAGGTCGTTACATAGAGTTGAAATATCGGGTTGTCACATCATCCCCCCGTTAGAGGGAATTTCGTCCCAGAATTTAAAGTAAGAAAGGTACTTGTGAATCAGAGAAAAAGATGTGGGTACTTTTTTTTCATCTGATATTCATGTTCCCATGTGAATTCAGGTCCTCGCTTGGCGTTCCAACGAACTTTCACGATGGGTATGCGACTTTGTTTCATTTGTTTGACCTCTCAGTCCATGATTTCTACCGGTTCTTCCACGAAGTTGAGGCTCTCGTTGATCTCGATCTCGTCGAGTGGGATAACAAGAGTCTCATCGGACATACACTTTTTCAAGTTCGAGACATGGAAGGTTGGATGTATGTTACTAAGTTCACATGGTAGATTAAGTTTGTAAGCTACAGGTCCGATTCTGGCGAGAATCTCGAAAGGCCCTACGTATCTTGGATTTAGATTTCCACGCTTTCCAAAGCATATTAAGCCTTTCCACGGTAAGAACTTCAATAGAACGTGGTCTCCTACCTGGAATTCTAAAGGTTTCCTCCTTTGGTCAACGTAGCTTTTCTGTCGGTCTCTAGAGGCTTTCAACCGTTCACGAATCTGAACGATCTTCTCTGTCGTTTCCCGTATGATTTCCGGACTGGTGAGAGTGCTTTTAGGATCTCGTCCTTTAGCTAACTGTGTGTCACCAACTTCAGTCCAGCACAGAGGGGACCTGCACTTACGACCATAAAGGGCTTCAAATGGAGCATCCTTTATGCTCATATGATAATTATTGTTGTATGAAAATTCGAAAGGGGTAAATGGATATCCCATGCCTTTCCAAAGTCAATCACACAGGCTCTCAGCATATCTTTCAAAGTTTGTATCGTGCTCTCACTTTACCCATCTGTTTGTGGATGGTAGGCTGTACTCATGTCCAACCTAGTCCCTAGGGAACTTTGTAGTGACTGCCAGAACCTTGAAGTAAATCTACTGTCTCTATCGGAGATAATGGACATCGGAGCACCATGGAGTCGCACTATTTCCCTTATGTAAGTTCTTGTAAGCCTTTCCATCTTGTTAGTCTCCTTGATTGGTAGAAAATGTACGGATTTGGTCAATCTGTCGACGATGACCTATATGATATCAAGTCCACCCGTTGTCTTGGGCAACTTGGTTATAAAGTCCATAGTAATCCGTTCCCATTTCCATTCCGGTATCTCCGGTTGTTGTAGTAATCCTGAAGGTTTCTGATACTCGACCTTAACCTTAGCGTAAGTAAGACATTTACCTACGAAGGTAGCAATTTCTGCTTTCATGTTAGGCCACCAATACAGTTTCTTAAGATCCAGATACATTTTATCTGAACCTGGGTAAACGGAATACCTCGTGTTGTGTGCTTCGGTCATGACCACGTCTCTGAAGCCACCATGTCTCGGTGTCCAGATACAGTCCATGAGATAATATGCTCCACCACCCTTGATTTCTAGATTCTTTTCCATTCCTCTCAGGGATTCACCCGTCAAATGTTCAGGTTGTAAAGCTTCCAGTTGAGCCTCCTTAATTTGTGTGGATAAGTGGGAATGGATAGTCATAGTCAGAGATTTGAATCTCTGACCAGTGTATTCTTTTCAACTAAGGGCGTCAGCTACTACATTGGCCTTGCCAGGATGATAACGAATTTCGCATTCCTAGTCATTGAGTAGCTCGACCCATCATCAATGTTGCATTTGAGCTCCATTTGATCGAAAATGTGTTGAAGGCTCTTGTGATCGGTGAAAATAGTACTCTTCGTTCTGTACAGGTAGTTTCTCCAGATCTTCATAGCAAATACTACTGCTCCTAACTCAAGATTGTGAGGTTTATAGTTTACTTCGTGTATCTTAAGCTGACGGGAGGCATGGGTAATAACCTTCCCTCTTTGCAGAAGAACACAACCACGTCCTTGATTTGATGCATCGCAATACACTACGAAATCTTCTATCCCTTCGGGGAGGGATAGTATCGGTGCGGTTGATATGTGCATAATTAGTTAATTATTTAGCACATATTCTTAATCATTTTTAATTAATTATGTGAATAATGTGGACAAAAGGTACTTAAAATGTTTTGAATTTTGTTTTCAGTCCGGAAGACATGCTTGGAAGTAAAAGGGAGCGAGGGAAAGCAATTGAAGACCAAAGAATGAAAATAAGAGACAAAAGACCACCTACTCAGCGAGTAGACGACTATACTCGGCGATTACACGAGGATGTTCCAGAAGATAGCTACGATTCCTGATTCAAGACGAATAACTATGCACCTACTTGGCGAGTTGGTCCTGCTACTCGCCGAGTACACCCTGTTTTGAGATATCTATAAAAACCTAATCTTTATCTAATGGGGCAACATTCCTGGCGATTTTTGAAGGTTAAGCTGCGAATAAGAGCCCTAGAATACGTTGAGGGACCCTAAACTTCAATCTTTTGAAGAATTCAAGCAACTAGGTTAATCCTATCACTTAGATTTAGGAATTGAATATGTTTGATCTAGTAAAACTTGTTTTTATGTTTGTTTCTACTGCAACTATGAACTAAATTCATTTTTGTTTCTGTTTGGGGAATACCAAGGAACTCCTATGGTTTAATTATTAGTTTTTGTTAGATTGTTTATTGGTGATTTATTAAATTAAGTTTGTTAAAGAACCTTATGCATTAATCACTACTATTTTCTGTTAATTGGAAGACAACTAGGCTGCATGAACATCTCTTAGTTGTTAACCTCATATGTCTATGTGAACACTAAACCATATGCTTAGAAGTAATGATTATGAAACTAAGATTAATAAGACAATAGGAAGATTAATGTGTCAGCTTGTTTGAGAAACCATCAAACAAGAGGTTAATTGAATTAGTAACTTAATTGACCACTACAAATCTTATTTAATCCAAATCATTAATCTAGGGAATTAATTAGTTTAAACACTTGATCACCGCTTAAATTAGTTAATTGTCTAAGGGTTAGGAGTAATGAACATGAACCTAACCATTATAATTGGTAACCAATAGCAATTAATCTATCATAAATACGAATAACCATAGGAGTGAATTGGTTGAACCTAAATAGAAACATCTTTATCAAATTTGGTGAAATAGTTGTTGCTTTAGTTATTTAGTTAATTTAGTGTGCCTAAGTTTCTAGTCTTGCAAAACTAGAAGAAACCCCTTTTACTTTTATTAGTTGTTTTAGTTAAAATTAGTTATTAGTTTAATTTTCCGTTCCCTGAGTTCGACACCTTACTTACTAATCTATACCACTAAAAGACAGGTTCACTACCTTTGTGTGCTAAATTTATTAATAAAAAGTAGGGATAAAACAAGTGCATATTACACACATCAAGTTTTTTGGCGCCGTTGCCGGGGAACGGTTCTAAATAATTAATCTAATTCCTAATTTTTTCGATCCTTTGTGTGAGTTTACTTGCATAGAGTTCATTTATTGCAATTTAGTAATTAGTAATTAGGTTTTAGCATCTGTTTTAGTTTTACTATTAAGTTTAGAATTTTTTTCAAAATATCACTGATACTCGCCAAGTGCAGTCGCACCTACTCTGCGAGTAGCAGTTTATTTAGCAGTTAATTTTTAATTTTTTTGAGTACATTTTTTTTGTTCTTTTTACGCTTTTATTCTATTTATTTCAGGACTTTCATGACCAGAGGATCAAACACACCACTGGTACCCCCCGTTTGAAGATCCCGAATCCGCATTGAAAAGGAACAAAGGAAAGGACGTGGAGAGTTCAAGTACACCAAAGAAGTCACCTTTGTCCAACTTGAAGACCGTTTTTGGGAAAAAGAAGAGCAGTAAATCAGGAGCATCTAGCGCCTCTTTGATAACCGAAGAACCAATTCAAGAAGATATCGGGTACGAAACCAAGGAAGAAGAGGAGCCTATGTACGAGCACGAAACGGAGTCCGAGGAAGAGTTAGCTTTCACAATGGCTAACATTGATGAAATCCCCATGGAAGAATGGAAGAAGAGGATGCGCGACGACAATGGCCCGGGACTTGTGCAACCCGCAATTCCCGCAACTGCTACCTTCGAGCTAAAGGGTCATATCCTAGCTTCACTCAAAGAAATACTTTTTTATGGGAAAGATCATGAAGATGCCTACAAAAATTTGGATGAAGTCAATGATGTAGCTGATTACTTCAATATTCCAAATGTGACCCGCGAGACTCAACTACTTCGTATGCTTCCGGTAACATTCAAGGGTGCTGCCAAAGACTGGCTCAAGCCACTTCCCCTTGGATCAGTCACTACTTGGACCAAGATGAAGGAAGAATTCATTGATCACTTTTGCCCACCTTCTAAGATAGCCAAGCTGAAGAAGGCCATTGCAAACTTTGAACAACAAGCTGGAGAGTCGCTATATAAAGCATGGGAGAGGTACAAGAGTATGCTAAGAAATTGCCCACACCATGACCTAAACAGCCAGCAAGAAGTCTCCATCTTCTATGATGGAGTCAATGTCACAACTAGGCAGTTACTAGACTCGCAAGGCCCACTTAGAATGAAGCCGCCCCCGGTGATTAAAGAATTGATTGAAGAATTCTCTAAACACTCTAGAGAATACCATAACCCTAGACATGACATCACTAGGGGAGCCGCTTATGCTGCTACTGAAGACTTATCCGCAGTCATGGGTATGCTAAAAACCATGGATAGGAGAATGGATAAAATGGATCAAACGATCCATGCTATTCGGGTGGGTTGTGAAAACTGCAATGGGCCTCACCTCACTAGAGACTGCGATTTGGATGAGAATGGCAACAAGAAGGCGCAACTGTGTTACTCGAGTGGAGACCGATATGATGAAGATTGGCGCAAACAAAAGAAAGAGTGGGTTCCTTATGACGAGTACAAGAAAGCCAAGGAGGAGAAGTATAGACAAAAAGGGAGAGGGTTCTACCAAAAGGAGGAGCCGGTGCAAGAAAGGAAGCCAAGCTAGGAAGATATGCTCACTAAATTTGTAGTTGCTTCAGAAAAAAGGCATAGTGATCATGATGCTGCTATTCAAGAAACAAGAACCATGCTCAGGAACCAGCAAGCATCTATCCACAATATAGAAACACAGCTTGGGCAACTTGCTCAACAACTTAACCAAAGGTCATTGGGTGAACTTCCTAGCAAAACCGAAAATAACCAAAAATAACCCACCATGCTCAGGAACCAGCAAGCATCTATCCACAATAATCACTCCCCTGGCACCCATTCGGACAGAAGCACCCAAGGACTCACAGAAGGATGAAGCGGAAAAACCAGCAGAAAACCACAAGTTACAATCTGAGAGTCCTACTCGCCGAGTAGCGCCGATGGACTCGGCGAGTACACCATTAAAAACCTGTGAGCAATCTCCTAAAAAGCCTTACCAGCCTCCAATGCCATACCCAGCCTGAGCCAAGAAAGAGAAGCACGAAGAGGAATATCAGAAGTTTCTAGACCACATTAAGACCCTTCAAATCAACATACCTTTCATTGAAGCCGTCATGCAAATGCCCAAGTATGCAAAGTTCCTTAAGGAACTTCTCACCAATAGAAGAAAGATGGAAGAAGTGAAGAAGGTAGTGCTTAATGAGAACTGCTCCGCTGTGATGCTAAATAAGCTACCAAAGAAGAAGGGTGATCCGAGGAGCTTGACTTTATCTTGCCAATTTGGCAACTTGGCTGCAATTCATGCCTTAGCTGATTCTGGAGCAAGTGTGAACCTTATGCCATACTCATTCTTTAAGAAGCTGGACCTCCCAGAGCCAAGGCCAATTCGCATGGCAATACATTTGGCGAACAAGACAGTCACCTTCCCAAGAGGCATATGCGTAGATTTACTAGTGAAAGTGGATAAATTTGTTTTTCCTGCTGATTTCATCATTCTAGACATGGAGGCGGATCCACAAGTACCAATCATCCTTGGAAGGTCCTTCCTCAACACGACCAACGCTATAGTAGACATGAGAGACTCAAAGCTCACCTTGGGGGTCGGGGACGATTCAGTGACATTCGGGGTGGACCAAGCTATGAAGTCTTCTAGGAGCAGTGACGACACGACATTCTCAATTGACATGCTTGATGAACTATTGGAGGAAGACATACCTGAAGATTCCAGCAAGTTTACAGCTTTAGATGAAGCATTTGATCCAGAAAAAGATTTAATAGAAATTGAAAGACTGTTGGAAGAAGCAGAGTATGAAGAGCTAATGAAGCAATCTGACAGTCCTACTCGCCGAGTAGGGCCGATCTACTCGCCGAGTATATCTGAAGAAAAGCCAGAATTTGTGAATGCAACCACCAACTCGCCGAGTACCTTACCTGCACTCGGCGATTCCATCACTCAGAACCAACGAACAGAGCTCAAAACGTTACCAGACCATTTGGAGTATGCTTTTCTGGAAGAAGGCAATCAAAAGCCAGTAATCATAGCCTCTGATCTGTCCAAGTGTGAAAAGGAGGAGCTAGTGCAAGTGTTGAAGAAGCGGAAACGGGCCATAGCATGGAGCATCACCGACATCAAAGGAATAAGCCCATCCTATTCCTCTCACAAGATCAATCTAGAAGAAGGAGCAAAGCCGGTGGTACAACACCAAAGAAGGTTGAACCCGAACATGCAAGAAGTAGTCAAGAAGGAAGTGGTCAAACTCTTAGATGCAGGAATCATTTACTCCATTTCCGATAGCCCATGGGTGAGTCCGGTCCAAGTGGTGCCCAAGAAAGGAGGGATGACGGTCATAACCAACAAAAAGAACGAGCTAATCCCGACACGAACAGTAACCGGTTGGAGAGTGTGCATCTATTATCGAAAGCTAAATGATGCCACTCGTAAAGACCATTTTCCCCTACCTTTTATTGATCAAATGTTAGAAAGACTATCGGGCCATAACTATTATTGCTTTCTAGATGGATTTTCGGGTTATTTTCAAATACCCATAGACCCAATGGACCAAGAAAAGACCACATTCACATGCCCAAGTGGGACTTTTGCCTATAGACGCATGCCTTTTGGGCTATGCAATGCACCTGCGACTTTTCAAAGGTGTATGATAGCTATATTCCACGATATGGTGGAAAAATTCATGGAAGTTTTTATGGATGACTTTTCCGTTTTCGGATCTTCTTTCCATGACTATCTCACAAATCTTGACTTAATGCTTGCTAGGTGTGAGAAAACCAACTTGGTCCTCAATTGGGAAAAATGTCACTTCATGGTCAAGGAGGGTATAGTTTTGGGCTACAAAGTTTCCAAAAAGGGAATTGTGGTGGATCGGGCAAAGATTGACACCATTGCCAAATTACCCCCACCAACTAATGTGAAGGGCATTCGGAGTTTTCTAGGACACGCAGGTTTTTACCGACGTTTCATAAAAGATTTTTCCAAAATAACTAGGCCTCTAACACAATTATTACTCAAAGATGCACCATTTAATTTTACTAAAGAGTGTTTAGAGGCATTTGAATTTTTAAAGGAAAAATTAACTACCAGATCATTATTACACCAAATTGGAACTTACCCTTTGAGATTATGTGTGATGCTAGTGACTATGCATTAGGAGCTGTCGTTGGTTAAAGGGTTGATAAGCACTTTCAACCCATATATTATGCTAGCAAGACTTTAAACCCAGCCCAAGAGAATTTCACCACCACTGAAAAAGAGTTGTTAGCTGTGGTGTATGCTTTTGACAAATTTCACCCTTACTTGGAATTATGTAAAACTACTGTTTTTACTGATCACTCGGCTATGAAGTATTTGTTTTCCAAACAGGATTCTAAGCCAAGACTGATAGGATGGGTGCTACTTCTTCAAGAATTCGACATAGAGATACGAGACAAGAAGGGAATGGAGAACGTAGCAGCTGATCACTTGTCCAGGCTAGAGAACCTGCAATTGCAAGAAGACAAAGATGGAGACAACTTTCCGAACAAATACATTATGGTGTCAGTGGGAGAAGAGCCATGGTTCGCAGACATAGCTAATTATTTAGCTACAAAATACATTCCGAAGGACTATAGCAGTCAACAAAAGAAGAAATTCTTTGCTGAAATAAAATATTACTTTTGGGACGACCCATACCTCTTCCGAAGCTGTGCGGATGGTATCATACGAAGATGTGTGTTCGGGAAGGAGAGCCGGAGAATACTAGAGCATTGCCATAGCGGGCCCACGGGAGGACATCATGTAGCACACTACACTGCAAAGAAGATCTTTGACATTGGGTTTTATTGGCCTACAATCTTTAAAGATGCAACCAAATTTGTCAAAGAATGTGATGCTTGTCAAAGAGTGGGAAACATTTCATCTCGAAATGAAATGCCACAACATAATATCCAAGTGTGCGAGGTGTTTGATATGTGGGGAATTGACTTCATGGGACCTTTTCCCAAGTCCAAAGGGAACAAGTACATACTAGTAGCGGTCGATTATGTATCAAAATGGGCGGAGGCACAAGCGTTACCAACAAACGATGGACGGGTAGTGGTGCGATTCTTGAAGAAGCTATTTTCACGCTTTGGCGTTCCGAAGGCCTTAATCAGTGACCGAGGCACACATTTTGCCAATGATCAATTGGAAAAGGTGCTAAAGAAATATGGCGTTACCCATAAGTTCTCCACATCATACCATCCACAAACTAGTGGAAAAACCGAAGTGACAAATCGAGCCTTGAAGCGAATTTTAGAGAAATCGGTGGGAAGCAACCGCAAGGAATGGTCGGATAAGCTAGATGATGCGTTATGGGCCTTTCGTACAGCTTTCAAAACACCTATTGGTACTACACCATATAGGTTAGTTTATGGAAAGAAATTCCATTTACCGGTCGAGCTAGAGCATAAGGCGTATTGGGCTTTAAAGAGGTGCAACTTCGACATGGAAGAACTAAAGAGCAACCGGTTGATGCAAATGAATGCCCTTGAAGAGCTAAGGAATGATGCATACTCTAGTTCTTGGCTTTATAAAGAGAAGACCAAGAAATGACATGATAAAAGGATTAAAGATAAAGAAATCCATGAAGGCCAAAAAGTGTTGCTTTTCAATTCACGATTAAAACTTTTCTCGGGCAAACTCAAATCAAGGTGGGATGGTCCTTTTCTGGTGAAGACGGTGTTTCTACATGGGGCTATAGAGTTGTTATCAAGAGATGGCACGCCTTTCAAAGTCAATGGTCATAGAGTAAAAAAATATGAAGAAGGAGTCCCCCGGAATGAAGGATTGGAAGAGTTGCTGCTGGGAGGGATTGCAACTACATAGATGGGGAGGAGTCCAGCTAATGATTCCATAAAAAAAAGCGCTTCTCGGGAGGCAACCCGAGTCTCAAGTTTGCATTTTCTTTCCTTTTCTTTATTTTCACAAATTTTCATTTTTCTTCATCTACTTTTATGCGAATAACTGCTTGAGGACAAGCCATGCTTAAAGTGTGGGGTGGATGGTTTAAAAACATGAATTAATACACTAATTTTTCTAAATACACAAAAATTTTCAATCTGTGACATTTACTCGCCGAGTAGAGTCGTGTACTCGGCGAGTAGATGCCCGGTTCAATTAAGATGTTGTTCAAAAGCACTTCTACTCGGCGAGTAGACCCATTCTACTCGGCGAGTAGCCAGTTTAAAAAGAGTGAAACATAAATCTGTAAAAAAGGTTTTTTTTCACCATTCCATCCCATTACTCGCCATGCAGTATCCTCTCAGCCATCTTCAAAGTGCTTTCAAGATTTCTTCAATTTTCTACTCAATTCTCCCTATTCAAGCAAAAAGGTAGCATGGCAAGAAGGGGTCAATCTTCGCGAGGGGGAAGCCATGGTGATATGCCATGGCTATCTTTTCAACAAATTACTTCCAAATCGTCAAAAACAAGAGCTCTAAACAGACTGGAGGCAATTAGGCAGAAGGAAATTCACCTTCTAAATGCAGTGGATTGGGGATGGATGGGAAATGTTGGTTTGGAAGAAGAACTCACCCCGTACTTGGTAAAGGATTGGAATTTGGGATATGCCAACATCACTTGTGATGGGTGGTTACAATTATTTAAGATCCAAGAGCCGGTTTACGCTGAGTTGTGCTTGGAATTTTTTGCTACCATCTCATTTCGAGGTGGTAGTGAGTTCTATAATCCTAACACAATCTCTTTCTCTTTGGGCGGGGAGCCGCGACAATGCAGCATGGTGGAGTTCTCATGGAGGTTGGGTGTTTATGACCAAGACATGGTGATGACGGACTATTTTGAAGCTTTCTTGGAAAATTGTTACAAAGAACTTCCCGAGGAGGTGGTGACGTCTACATGGTGGAACACAATTGCCAATTGAGTCTACATTCCCTCCACCGCGCAAGAAGGTCACATTCGTTCTCCGATCCACCGACTCATTCACCGGTTTATGGTTAGTACGATAAACATGCGGAAGGATGGGGACAAAGTCCCCACCCTTGACATCTTCTACTTGTGGAGCATCATCACTCCAGACGTTTTTTGCAACCTTCCTTACTCCATTGCCAAATTCCTTGCTGAGGGGGTGGTCAAAGAGAAGATTAATTCAAAGATAAATGGAGGCATGTTTATTACCTGACTTGCCAAGTCATTTGGGATCTTGGATTTGCCACAAGCTCAAGCACTAACGGTTATCCACCCTCCACCATTCAACAATGCACTTTATAGGAGGGCACGGATAGTTGAAAAGTTTGGTGATTCCTTCACTATTCCACATGAAGTTGAGCCGGCGGTCCCCGAGGAGCCGGGAAGGCGGGTCCGACAAAGGAGCGAACGGGTGCGGGAAGATCCACCGGTTATTCCGGTGGAGGACAATGATGGTTGGAACCAAGTAGAGTACCGACACTACTTGGATGATATTGGGCGAGGGGTGAACTACACTAATCAATTTTTCGAGTACCTCTTTCAACAAATGCAAATTGCCCCGAGACCTGGACCCGACTATCCCTATATGATGAATTGGTATGAGAGGATGCGAAGAAGAGATGGAGAGGGAGGAAGTGGAGCAGGAGGAGCTGGAATGGATGATGAAGATTGAAGATTTTTTTTTTGTATATGTTTTATGCTTATGATGTTTTGTTCTAGACAATTGTTAAACACTCTGGATTTTTAAGGTGGTTGGATTATTAGTGTCACTGTTAGTTGTTTTTTTTTTTCTTCAGGGATTGAAGATAGGGAAGCATACTAACTAGTGAGGGTCAAGAAAGGAATGAGAAATTTTTAAGCAATTATGGAGTCTTGTCCTTAGGATTGAGTCCGTGAGAGTCGAGGGTCATAGGGAGTGTTGCTGCTGAAGGAATTCGAGTGAGGGTAAATTTACATTTCCGATTTCAACACCAAAGTCGAGAGAAGCAGCGACTAGAACAATTTTGGAAAAACACTCACTACTCGCCGAGTGCACAAATTCTACTCGGCGAGTAAGTTCGATATTACACGATCTTATTTTGCATCAGGGCCTACTTGTCGAGTCCACGAGCCTACTCGCCGAGTAGCCTGCTACTTTTGGATTTTCAGAATTGCTTTGACCACTTTCACTGCAACATTCATACACTCTTTGCGAGGGATTTCTACTGGAGACTTTCTAATGACCTTGTTCCGTGGAATTTTCGAGCTGTCAACCACACGAGACGCATGACACCCGTGCCATGGATGAGCTGTTCCCATGGCTAAAGTCAATTGAAGAAGGAGCTGAAGAGGAGAGTGTCAACCTATCGGCTGCTACCCCAGGGGAGTTAGTTCCAATTCTCTCTATATTTGCATGTTTATTTTTGCATAGTATGCAATGAGGGCATTGCATAAAATAAGTGTGGGGTAGGGGGTTAGTCACATTTTAGAAAATTTAGAATCTTAATTTAGGCTAATTTTAAAAAATTGTTGCATACCAAAAATATGACTTAGGGATTTAATTTAGAAAATTTTGGTAAAAGAAAATTAGGATTCCATGTTAGAATTATGTTGATAATTGCATGAAAACCCAAATGTTTAGTTAAGCCTATACACGTTCTAGTGCATTTGTGGCTTCCTTATTTCAGTGAAATCATGAGACAAACACACAACCTTGCTCAGCCTGAGGGATGGAATACGTTTAGCAGCCTAAACCTGAAATGTATCCAGGAAAATTGTTATCATTAGCCAATAAAGGTTGAGATTGAGCGTCCTTTCTTAAGCATGTAGGGATTTGAGTGAAAAAAGTGAGGAATACATGTAAAAAAAAAGAGAGAATTACTAGAAAAGTTGTAAGAATTTTGGAGCAAATAAAGTGAAGACCGAAAGATCAAAATTCCAAGAAATCCAAAAAGTTGAAGATACCAAAAATCAATCAATACAAGGTGGTGAATTCAAAGAGATCAAAGATCAAATTATCAAGGAAGTGAAGAATTCAAAGAGCTCCATAGTGGTATCGAAAAGTTGTAATTCTAGATTATGTATGCTTGGGTTGCTCAATTAAAAATACCTTGAGGATAAAGAGGTTTTCTGAGGATGAATTCGGAGGGTTGAATAAAATGAGCATAGTTCGGGGTGAGTGGGCGAATGTTTATGAGGATTGTGAGTATTTGAAGTATGGGGGGTTTTTAGGAAAATTTTAGACACAAATGCATGCGTTGCGGTCTTGGCATAATGGCTGGGTTAGATTGGAGTTATTATATGTGATTTTAATATGCTTAAAATTTAGTTATTCTTGGGGGCAAGCAAAAGTCAAGTGTGGGGTATTTTGATATGTGCATAATTAGTTAATTATTTAGCACATATTCTTAATCATTTTTAATTAATTATGTGAATAATGTGGACAAAAGGTACTTAAAATGTTTTGAATTTTGTTTTCAGTCCGGAAGACATGCTTGGAAGTAAAAGGGAGCGAGGGAAAGCAATTGAAGACCAAAGAATGAAAATAAGAGACAAAAGACCACCTACTCGGCGAGTAGACGACTCTACCCGGCGAGTACACAAGGATGTTCCAGAAGATAGCTACGATTCCTGATTCAAGACGGATAACTATGCACCTACTCGGCGAGTTGGTCCTGCTACTCGCCGAGTACACCCTGTTTTGAGATATCTATAAAAACCGAATCTTTATCCAATGGGGCAACATTCCTGGTGATTTTTGAAGGTTAAGCTACGACTAAGAGCCCTAGAAGACGTTGAGGGACCCTAAACTTCAATCTTTTGAAGAATTCAAGCAACTAGGTTAATCCTATCACTTAGATTTAGGAATTGAATATGTTTGATCTAGTAAAACTTGTTTTTATGTTTGTTTCTACTCCAACTATGAACTAAATTCGTTTTTGTTTCTGTTTGGGGAATACCAAGGAACTCCTATGGTTTAATTATTAGTTTTTGTTAGATTATTTATTGGTGATTTATTAAATTAAGTTTGTTAAAGAACCTTATGCATTAATCACTACTATTTTCTGTTAATTGGAAGACAACTAGGCTGCATGAACATCTCTTAGTTGTTAACCTCATATGTCTATGTGAACACTAAACCATATGCTTAGAAGTAATGATTATGAAACTAAGATTAATAAGACAATAGGAAGATTAATGTGTCAGCTTGTTTGAGAAACCATCAAACAAGAGGTTAATTGAATTAGTAACTTAATTGACCACTACAAATCTTATTTAATCCAAATCATTAATCTAGGGAATTAATTAGTTTAAACACTTGATCACCGCTTAAATTAGTTAATTGTCTAAGGGTTAGGAGTAATGAACATGAACCTAACCATTATAATTGGTAACCAATAGCAATTAATCTATCATAAATACGAATAACCATAGGAGTGAATTGGTTGAACCTAAATAGAAACATCTTTATCAAATTTGGTGAAATAGTTGTTGCTTTAGTTATTTAGTTAATTTAGTGTGCCTAAGTTTCTAGTCTTGCAAAACTAGAAGAAACCCCTTTTACTTTTATTAGTTGTTTTAGTTAAAATTAGTTATTAGTTTAATTTTCCGTTCCCTGAGTTCGACACCTTACTTACTAATCTATACCACTAAAAGACAGGTTCACTGCCTTTGTGTGCTAAATTTATTAATAAAAAGTAGGGATAAAACAAGTGCATTTTACACACATCAGCGGTGCACAAGGCATGTTTAAGTGTTTGGAACGCCTTTTCTTGTTTTGCATCCCAGTAAAAGGCCACGCCTTTTTGGGTTAATGTAGTAAGAGGTTTCGCAATGCTAGAGAAGTTCTTTATGAATCTGCTATAGTAGCCAGCAAGACCTAGAAATTGATGAATCTCTGTAGGTGTCTTCGGTGCCGACCAGTTCTCAATGGCCTTAATTTTGGAGGGGTCCACGTGTATCCCCTTTTCGCTAACAACGTGGCCCAAAAATTCGACTTTTCGAATCCAAAATTCGCATTTAGAGAACTTCACATAGAGCTTCTCTGATCGTAGTGTTTCTAAGACTCTTCGTAGGTGCTGACTATGTTCTTCCTTACTTCGGGAGTAGATAAGTATATCATCGATGAAGACGATGACGAACTGATCCAATTAAGGACGGCACACTCTATTCATTAGGTCCATGAATACCGCTGCTGCGTTGGTTAATCCGAACGGCATCACTACAAATTCGTAGTGTCCATAATGGGTTCGGAAGGCTGTCTTGGGAATATCCTCCTCTAGTACTTGTAATTGGTGATATCCGCATCGTAGATCTATCTTCGAGAAGTAGTTTGCTCCTTGAAGTTGATCAAATAGGTCGTCAATGCGGGGCAGAGAGTAAGGATTTTTGACAGTAAGTTTTTTCAGTTCTCTGTAGTCAATGCACATATGGAACGATCCGTCTTTCTCCTTTACAAACAAGACCGGTGCTCCCCAAGGTGAGATGCTTGGTCTAATGAATCCTTTTTGGTGGAGTTCGTTAAGCTGACTGGAAAGTTCTTGTATCTCTGTTAGTGCCAGACGGTAAGGCAATTTTGCTAATAGGGTAGTCCCTGGAACTAAGTCGATTCTGAACTCGACTTGGCGTTGTGGTGGTAATCTCGATAGTTCTTCTGGAAAGATATCGGGAAAGTCGCGTACTTCTGGAATGCTCTTTATGTCCTTTACTTCCTGTCTCGTATCGATGCCGTGTGCAAGAAATGCATGATAATCCTTTCGTAAACACTTTCGAGCTTGGATGCACGAAATGATGCGAATGTTTGTACTTGATTTGTCGCTGTAAATCACTAATGTTTCATCGTTAGGGAGATCAAGGCGAACTGCTTTTTCAAAGCACATGATATCGGCGCGAAGAAGACTTAACCAATCCATGCAAACTATGACGTCGAAACTTTTAATTTGGACCTACATGAGGTTGATTGGGAAAGAATGACCGTCTAAAGCTAATGTACGGCTCATGTATATGCAGTTAGTGTTTTCCATTTTTCCATTTGCCATTTCTACAATGAATGATTTTTCGAACATGCTAGGTTTATGTTTAAGTAGGTGAATAAAGTTTTGGCTCACAAAGCTTCTCTCTGCTAGGTTTATGCATGCATACGAATTATCGAGAAGAAACGTACCAGCAACTACTGTAGGATCAGCTACGACTTCTTCGTGACCTATAGCCAAAACTCGTCCCACTCCGCCGGTATTCACTGCCTTCGGGCAGTTTCTTTTGTAGTGACCCACCTCGACACAACCGTAGCAAGATTGGCCTACACCAGCATTGGGAACTTGAGTGATCGGCTTTACAGGGGCTTTGCGGAAACAGACAGTGTGTTCCTTTTTGTTGCAGTTGGAGCACTGCATTTCTCGACAAAGTCCACTGTGGTGGTAATTGCACTTGGTGCACTTTGGAAGGTTACCCACATAAGGCTTTGCTGGGTAGAGATTTGTAGGAACGGTAGTAGGTACAGTAGCAACATTCACTGTAACTAGTTGTTGTTTCTTCGAGGATTCTTGGGAAGACCCACCCTTCCCCTTATTCCATACTCTCTTCTTGTTATTGTTGTTGTTGTTGTTGTTGTTGTTTCCCTTTTGTGGTTCTGGTGCAGAAATTGTTGAGTTCTGATGACTTCCGTGATTAATAAGAGATTGTGCCAGCTCTTTGGCACTTTCAAAAGTGTCAGGTTTTGAAGCTAACACGCTTGACTGAATTTGGGGCGACAGTCCCCAAATGTATCTCTCTATTTTCTTGCTCTCAGGAGCAATAATATATAGGGAAAGGATTGCCAGATCGCAGAATCTGTTGGTATAAGTTTGTATGTCAGTACCAGTCATTCCAAGAGTCCAGAGTTCGTGCTCGAGTTTTTGAATCTCTCCTCGTGGATAGTACTCTCTCATCAGCATGATTTTTAAGCTCTCTCAGCTTATTGAATTCGCCACTATCAGAGTAAATACCTTAACGTGGCCATTACACCAAGTTAAAGCTCTATCAGTAAGTGTGTAAGTTGCAAACTTGACTTTGCTGTGCTCGGGACAGGAGCAGATTTCAAAGACTGATTCTGTCCTTTCAATCCACTGCCTCAAAATCATCACAGCACCAGTTCCATTAAACATCTGGGGTTTGGCATTCGTAAAGTCTTTATAGGTGCACTCTCGGGGTTGCTCATGACTCTCGCCATGGTTGGAAGGAAGTGTGCCAATTCCTGAACTAGTAGTAATAGGGGTATTGATCTGTGACATGGCAGCCACCACAGCTGTAGTGACTGCTGCTTGGAACATGATGTCATCAAATTAAGGAGATGGAGGCAGTGGTGGTATCGGTGCTTCTCCACCGTTGTTTCGTCTCGGATTTCTACGCGGAGGCATCCTTCAACTATAGATTGAAAAGCTAAAGGTAGGAATTCCATAATATAGAAAATGAATGTGTCTCATGAACTAAATCGATATAGTTCAACAACAGATGATAGTATGAGTCTCAAAGATAGAAGAATGAAAGTTATTCGTAAATCCGAATATATGAAAAAAGTGTATGGTTTTTCCATAATATTTTAAAGATTGAACGAAATACTCAACGTAGTAATAATAGCGTGCCAATTATATTAATATAATAGATGATACAACGATCACGAAAATTTGATGCTTAAGAGGGTCTCCGGTTACAAGGTTTAAGAAAATAAAACTTTTAGCCGAGGTCCTAACTTATAACAAAATTTGGGATTTTGGCAAGCACTAGTTGCGACGTGGGTTGCGCTTGGATCTTGACTTAGCATCCGATTGCTTTGATTCCATAAGACGCCTATCGAAGGCGGCTTGCTGTTCCCTCAACTCTGCGAGGGCTGCAATCATTTGTGTTTAGAATGCATCGGTGCGGAGATGGGTGTCATCCTGCACCATATCCAGTCGACGGATGTCGGAAGTGTGAACTTGTACTTCCATGTTGACTTCGCGAAGTCGATTTTCTTGGACCCCCGATTGATAGGACTGGTTGGACAGTTTGCCTACCATGACCAGGAGTGCTCGATCGGCTGAACCTCCGTCCCTGATGTCGTAGAAGTTCCAACACATACCGTAGGGAGAACGTATCCCTTGTTGTTGGCTCTAATGGTGGAGGTGACTTCCCCAAATGGGAGTCGGTCCCAGGCAGTTCCTCCTAATGGCTGGAGGGTCGACTATTTCTGGTTCTGAGTCCATACCAGAGTCATCCCCTTCTTCCAACTCGATAGGTTCTTCATCGTCTACCCATCCTCCATTGCCCTGGTTCGGGTAGTAGGGGTCCCTTGGTGGGTGGAATCCAACCATTTGACTATACGAGAATAGGGTTATAAGATTTGAACAAAATTTGAAAACATGTAACAATAAACATGTCGATTAAACTATTATATGTACCAAATATTCCTATAGTATTTAAATTTGTATGTTTGATACTAGTGTCTATTTTGGTAAGTTTTAACTTGTTGCTCACTACGATCATTGCTCGACATACGTTAGTCCAATCTCGGATAAATATAGTTGATCAGGCTACATTCGTCCCAAATTCGATTACATATATCGAGAAGTAATCTTAGTGTCCAACTCGTCTTAATACTTTTTGTATAGTTCTAACCATGAAAATATATCGTTGTATGCATGTATTTTGTACTTTTATGACCCAAAATAATCTATTTAAATGAAACGAGGTTTTAGGTGTAAAAACGTTTTGTCAGAGACTTTGAGTCCCTAAGCATTTATAGTTTGTATATCTTATGTGGTTCGATATACTTAGTTCACTATAAACAATGCTCTGATACCAATCTGTCACACCCCCAAACCGGAACGGTGGAAACGTTCGGGGGCGGATGACTTCATGTGGTAACGTAATAATTGAATACATAGTAAAGAAAACAATATAACCATCATATATATAATTGAAAGTTTACATTGTTTAAAAGGTACACGTTCAAAACCAATTACAATATAATGCCAAAATATGAATTTAAACTAGCACCGCAACATCCCTTCTTCAAAATCTGTTTGTTACCTACAATTACGGAATTCCTGGGACATACAAGTAGTTTTGAAACAGTAAATCAGCATATAAGCTGGTGAGTTTCATACGTATTAAATGACAATGTTTGCATGAGCTTAAAACGAAATGGTTTGTTTTTGTTTATTGGTTCCTAGAAAATCCCATATTCTCTACTGGTATAAATGTAGCCTTCTATCAAGACCAATGTTTGTTTCTAGAAAATTTATGTTTTTCCGTATGTGGGTAGTGGTTTAGAAGTTCCAAAATTGTATCACGATAAGGTTTTTCATGCCTTAAGTAGTTAATTAATGTACGTACAAAATTCCCAATACGTCTGAAAAACCCCGTAAATCAATGTGTTTTTGATACTCCATGTGAGTTTTATAACTATGCTATTTGACTAGAAATGCCTATATACAACGTTCTTCAGGCATTGGAATGTTCTGACGTTTGTCACCCCAATTGGTGTACTGTAGCTGACAGTCAGGGCGCGGAGTTGTCAATCTTGTATAGATCTATACACAAACACCATGCTCCCCCTCCAAGGGATTCTGGTATATAATACAGGACTTGAAAAGTGTACTCGAGCGTACGTGAAGTTTAATGTCTCAGAAAACTTAGTATAAAACAGATTTACGTGTGAAAATGTTCGTTTGTTCTTGTATATGAAAGTAACTTCTTGAAATAGTATTTCTAGTATGTAAAAGTTCGTAATGTTCTCGTAACATTATACCTGTTATAGTTTTCTAAAAGGGTGTCTCGTCTGTATAGAAATCCCTATTGAAATGCTCACTTGATATGAAAAGTATAATTTTTGTAGTGCCAAATATGGACACATATACATACAGTATAAGTAGAGTGTTTGATTTACATATATACATAAATCATTTCTTATTTCAAAAGATAAGATGTTATCGTGGTATATGTTGCATACGAAAGTTTCCCTATAATAGTTATAAATCACATATGATTTCATTGATAAAAAGTGTATAATGAAACTTCATATAACACACGGTAATAATCGTGTGTTTTACTTGTATTTCCCCCCTTTAAAAGCATATAAAAGCATTTATAAAACATTTAACAGTGTGGATTATAGGGGTATGAACTTACTTGAAAGATCGAAGAAAGCGAGATGAAAATCGAGCAGAAATTCGACTCGAGAAAGTGGATTTTCTCAGGAATCTCGGGAGCACAAACGACCTTTGGGACTTTAGCAAGGAAACCGGGGCTTTGGGATAGCACGTGTACGGAAAACAAGGCAAAAACGCAAGAAAGATGAGAGGAATTGGGCCTTTTCTTTGGAACCCTCGCATCCCTTTTATAGGGGGTGGTGTCACACCCCAAAACCATTGAACGACGGAAACGTTCTAGGGCGGAGGACGTCATGTACAATATCACAACAATGAAAAGCAGTAAACAAGCAACAACATCATCCATTGCATTAATAATATAATTATTATACAATTGTGTTCTGTCAAATTATAATAGACACTAAAGTATAAAGAAAATGAAAGATGAGTCTTGAACGAGCTCCATCTTCTTTAAACCTTGCATCGGTACCTGTCTATGGATGACCTGAGGATACAAGTATTTTGAAAGCGAGTATCAGCTTTAAAGCTGGTGAGCTCATAAGTATTTTAGTGTCTTAATTTATATGTAAGAAATTGTTTGTATATGAACTGTCAGTATTGAAAATGTATATGAACTGTAAGTATGAAAATGTTTTGAATGATCCTAGGATACCCTATGTTTCTTACTAATCGTATCCTTCTACCAAGGCATCTAGTGTCTGTGTGTGTGTCTCTTGTAAGAATGTGTATTTTCCCAAACCCGACTATCATTAACCAAAAATATAGTTTGTACATTACCGTGCATCGTGTGAATGTTCACGAAGTGAATGTAATGGGAAAATGAAATAGTACTATGGTGTAGTGTCAAACTACAACCGTACTAATTACTTTAAGTCTAGGGTAATCTCGTAAGTACTGCAGTATTTGTAATAAGTGACTGCCTCTGTACTCCTATTGCCTTATTTGAGGGATAAGGCCTAATGTGATGGCTAGACCCCAGGCTAAACGCTCCCCTGTCAAAGGGATTTTGAGACCTTTACACGCCCATGCATATATGCATGCCGTGAACATCCACATTACTATGATCATGTATACCCGATATAACTATCACAATACGTTGCGATTCATCGGTATAGTTAGATCCTGAACTTGTTCTATGCTATAGCACCTAGTGATGTCTGTCCTATCAAAGTATATGTAACCACACTCATGTAAACGTATGTATGTAAACGTACTCATGTAAGCATAATCATGTAAAACATATCTATGTAATAGTATAGTAATGTACTGTAATGTTCTACGTGTCCTAGCTATAATGTGTGTTCTCTCTCTATCTAGCATGTATAGTAATGTACTGTGTGTACTATCTGTAATGTATGTTCTCTCTATCTAGCAAGTACTGACTCATGAATGAACTGACTCATTGTATGATATCGCGTTCTAGTAATAGTTCTAGTATCTTCTTAAACTACCCCTATGGTAGTTTACTAGTAATCTAACTGGTACGTATGGACATGGATGTATACCCTTGCTACCCAAGGGCATTGGATGAACTGGAAGGACCTTTATGACTATATATGTACACATGATATATAACTAATATTTAAACGACCTTCAGACGGGTACCCGATATCCCACCAGACCACATCTTAAGCGCGAAAAGGAAATAGGGTGGATAGCCTTCCTAAGTCTTTTAAACATTCCTTACATAAATATACATATATAGGCATGCAATTTATAATATAAAAGCATAAAGTAAGTTTTGTAAAACCTTTGAACATAATTATTATCTAAGAAAAGATTAACTTGTTGTCAATCTAGAAAACGGTTTGAAGGTATGGGTTTGATAAAACAGTTTAGTATAAAGAAACGTTTGTTTGAAACACAATTGTAAATGAGTTTGAAATGAAACATTCAGAGTAAAATGTACAGTGTAATAAGGAGTTTTAAACACATAAAGTGTTTATGAAAAACATTTGAAGTAAACTGTTTGGTAAAAACGGCTAATGAGTAGCCAATCATTTGAATGCTGCTTACTAATCACATGTGATTGATCTAGTAACTAGCATGATTCTACTTGTATCCCCCCATAAAACATTTAAAAACAGTTAAAACATTGATTAAGGGGTATGAACTCAACTGTTGTAGGTGATAAGGATGAACTAAAGCGGTAGGACTGCTAGGTGTCAAGTGGAGACTTTAGACACACACAATGGTCCTAATTACATATGAAGACATATATATATATATATATATATATAAACAATTAGTGATTATAACACTAATTAAACATGTATAAACATCCTAATGCGAGGGAAACACTTTTGGTCAAGTGCTAGGAGGCTAATGGGTTGCAACAAAGGAGTGCAAGACCTCTTATGGGAGTTTATGGTCAAAAGACCATATGTGTTGGAGTTTACGGCACAGGGGAGTAAACTCCTGGCCGTAAACTCTCTATAGGGCCCTTAAATGAAGCTTAACATTATTACAACTCAAGTGGTGAAGTGCTTATAGGCTTAAACAATTTTTTTTGTGGGTTTAAGGCCTTAAAATGGCCTTGCTTGATGTTCACGGCCCTGGGACCACTCCCCCATGAGTTTACGGCCGTAACTCATGGTAAGGAGTACCATTTGATGATTTGAGGTTCTTAACACTTCAAGGATATGATCTAAGTTGGGTTCTAGGCATAAGGAAGGAGTTAGGGTGTCATTTGTCCCATTTATAGGGGTTTACGGCCCAAGAACTTGCATTGGCCGTAAACTCCTTTATCCCTGTGCTTCCTTATGTTTTCTAGGCTATAAACACATTAGGGTACATGTCTAAATTTGTCTCTTGGCTTAAAGAAGGCTTTTGGGGAATTTTGGTACATAAAAATGGAGTTCACGCCCTAAGAACTTCGTTTGCTGTGAACTCACTTTCACCCTTGATTCTTAATTATTTTGGTGGTCTAAACATGTAATGGTAGCTTCTAGGTTCATTTCCAAGGCTTTGAGGGACATTGGGCACACTTTGGCCCTTATAAAGGAGTTTACTCTCCAAGTGTTCTTGGGCGGTAAACTCCCAAATCTTGGGGTTTTGATCCGATTTTGATGTTATAAAACACAATCTAAGCTATATAATATAACTATATAGATGTACTCACGATTTGGGATAAAAACCCGAAGATCCGTGAGAGAGAATTCGACTTTTCTCTAGTTGGAAATGCAACTAATGAATGAATATGGTTAAGATTTCTATATATAGTCCTGAGATTTTTGGCAGAAAATATTTTATTCCCAGAATGAACTCTAATATCATAGAGTATTGGAATAACAGTGTTGCACAAAACCCTAGTGCATCCACTCTCCTGATATCTCCATAAGTGCTAAACCTGAAATACTCAAACTTATACCCAAAGTCCGAAAGTTCACTGTAACTGTTCTAACTTCTATTGGCTTGATATGGTTTGTTTAGAATGGAAGTTTCGGGTTGTCACAGGTGGGAACCGCCTCGATACGCTGGGCGTACGTGGGGGTCATGCGTGACTGCTTCGTCGACTGCCTCGGAGCTTCGGATGGGACGGGGTATAGCCTCGCATAGGGGCGACGTGGGCGATCCGAGGCCTAGGCCTCGAGTATGCTGGGCGTAACTCGGATCGGCCTGGTGACTCATCCTTCGGATAATACCGAAATTAAATATAAAATTTATATTTTTATTATTTAATAAACTTCAAAAATTCATATCTTCTTCATTCGAACTCCGTTTTCGACGTTCTTTATATTCACGCGTAGGTGAGACTACGCTCTACAACTTTCGTTTAGATTCCGTCGGTAAATTTTGAAATTATTTTTATTATTTATTTTTAAAAGGTCACGGTGAGAAAATTTCGTTAGAAATTCATAAATTCATTATCCGACGTCTGTTTTTTCGAGACTTTTTACCGGTGAAAATCCATTTTTGAGACCTTCGATTCTTATTTAGGTCATTCTGGCCAAAGGTCGCTCGATCTCCGTTTCGAGTTTTTAGCTGTTTGTCACTAAGCCGAACTTGGAAAATTCATAACTTCCTTATACGAAGTCAGATTTGGGCGTTCTTTTTTACGTACGATCACGGTTTAATGACATCTAACATAGTAGGTAATTAATTAGAGACTTTTGGACATTTTATTTTCGAAGTTAATTTCATTATAACAAAAGTGGTTACAATACTTGACTTTTTAGGTCGTTACATAGAGTTGAAATATCGGGTTTTCACATATTGTAACAACCAGAAATACCTAAGTGGAAGTGGGAACAAACATCAATGGGCTTTATAAAAAATACCCAAGATGCTTAGTGGTTTTAATACTATTCGGGTAGTAGTCAACAGAATGAAAAAGTCCGGCCATTTCTTGCCAATTAAAGAAACCGACAAAATGGAAAAGTTGACCAGGACCTGTCTCAAGGAAATCATCAAATTGCATGAGGTGCCGAATTCTATCATCTATGACAGAGATAGTAAGTTCACTTCGTGATTTTGGCAATCACCATAGAAATCCTTAGGAAAATGTATGGATATGAGCACACCTTATCATCCTGAAGCAGATGGTCAGAGTGAAAGGACCATCCAAACCCTAGAAGATGAGCTCCAAGCCTATATGATAGACTTGGGAAATTCTTGAGATACTTAGTTACCAATAATTGAGTTTTCCTACAACAACAATTATCACACCAACATTAAAGCCACACCATTTGAGGTTCTATACAAATGAAAATACTGTTCCCCAATATGTTAGGTAGAGGCTAGAGATATAAAACAGGCCAGATAACATGTGGGTGATACCCTACTCACTCGGCCTGAAATCAATCATGAGACTACAGAAATGATCGTGCAAATCAAGGACTGACTAAAGGCTGCACATAATCATCAAAATAGCTCTAACGACATTAGAAAAGAATTCTTGGTCGAAGACAGAGTAATGTTGAAAGTATCCACTTGGAAGGGAATTATTCGGTTTGAAAAACAAGGCAAGATAACTTGTGATATATAGGACCCTTCGAAATTCTTACGAGAATTAGTCCTGTTACGTACCGACTAAAATGCCTCAAGAGCTAGAACAATATGCATGGTTCCTGTCAATGCCATGTGTCATACCTGAAGAAGTGTATGTCTGATGATACTCTTATTATTCATCTAAAATGAAGTCTATGAATGAAACCTATAAAATCATTTATTTCATACACTAAACTATACTAGTATTCCACACTTGTTAATGTATACTCTAGAGCTGTATATAACTAGGATTCTATAACCTTAAAATGTTTGATTCAACCTTATTCTCTGTTCCTTGTTTAGTTGCAGGCCTAGGGTAGAATCATTAATTTGATTGACTATCCAATTTTGGATTATATACGACTTGCATACACATGGAGACTATAGAAGAACCACACGAAGACCAAAAGAAGTGCACATAGTCCCAAATATTTAATCATACCCTTACTACAAGCTGAATTGCGAGATGAAATTCTTTTAACAAGGGGAGAATGTGACAACTGGGAAAATTAGGTCATCGTTTATGGTCCAAGTCACCGTGAACACTATGTAATAGACCTAATGTAATGTATTCTGAACCTTTCAATGCAAATAAAGGTTTTATACTTAGGTATGCATACAAATGTACACTTTAGCCTCTGATGGATAGATCATTGATGAACAAAACATTATGCATAATACATATTTAATAATTAATACATTAAAAACAAAAGTTTTATATTAAGTATTTTTATGTACAAATGACACTCTAAACAGACAGAGCATGTAAATACGACTCCGTGGATGAAAAAAATCCAAAATAGAGATCGTACGTAGAAGTTATGATCATTTTAAGGAAACAAATCAGTAATATAACTGAATATCCATAAACGAACTTTAAATTGATCCGCAGGGATAACTACGCATTGAGTTAGGAATTTATGAACATATTTTTGCAATTTGACAACACTCTAATATTTGATTCCATTTTTAAAAGCTTCGTATCATGAAGTTATAACATTTTCGCAAAAACTATCTTATCGTGTAACTAGTAAATAATTGAATTGAAACTTCGAATGCGTTTTTGACATAGTTCCGTATTTTGTCATAAAATTTTGTTTAAGTATTTGAAAATGCCATTATCGGGACATTAAATTAGTGATTTCTAAAGAAATGAGAGAGATCGTTTTTCGTAAAACTTTTGCACATGGATCGAAACAAAGCCAAGTGTCACCATTTAGATGGTGACACTTGTAAACATATGGTGGAGCCAAGTGTCAAACTATTGTGGTGCCACATCTCTCAAATTTTTCTATTAATAAAAAGGTGATCTTTCTTTTTCCATCCCTTTCGCCCTCATCTCTCTCGACGCATACACACATACAAACACACATACTCTCTCTGTCTCTCTCTGTCTCTCTCTCTCTCTCTCTCTCTCTCTCTCTCTCATTTGATCATCAACGCCGCCTCTAGATGTCGTTGCTCCACCTTAATCCGCCGTAAACCGCCACCCAAAACATTATGCATATTACATATTTAATAAATAATACATTAAAAACAAAGGTTTTGTATTAAGTATTTTTATGTACAAATGACACTCTAAAGGGATAGAGCATGTAAATATGATTTCGTAGATGTAAAGAACATACAAAATAGAGATCGTACGTAGAAGTTATGATCATTTTAAGGGAACAAATCAATAATATAACCGAATTTCTGTAAATGAACTTTAAATCGATCCGTAGGGATAGCTATGCATTGAGCTAGGAATTTCTGAACATATTTTTCTAATCCGATAGCCCTCTAATATTTTATTCCATTTTTGAAAGTTTCGTATCATGAAGTTGTAACACTTTCACAAAAACTGTTTAGTCGCGTAACTAGTAAATAACTGAATTAAAACTTTGAATGCGTTTTTGACATAATTATGTATTTTGTTATATAGTTTTGTTTACATATTTGGAAATGCCATTATTGGGACATCGAGTTAGTGATTTCGAAAAAATGACAGATATTGTTTTTGTCGAACTTTTGCACATGGATCGATATAAAGCCAAGTGTCATCATTTAAATGTGACACTTGTAAAAGTGTGGTGGAGCCAAGTGTCAAAATCTTGTGGGGCCACATATCTCAAATTTAACTATTAATAGAAATGTGATCTCCTTTTTTCCACCCCTCTCTCCCTCATCTTTCTCGACACACACACACACACACTCTCTCTCTATCTCTCTCTCTCTCTCTCTTTGTCTCCCTCTCTCTCTCTCTCCCCCTCCCCTCTCTCTCTCTCTCATCGATGCCCCCTCCTGCTGCCGTTACTCCACCTTAATCCGTCCTACCCCCCCCCCCCCCCCCCAAAAAAAAAAAAAAAAAACAGTATGCATAATACATATTTAATAATTAATACATTAAAAACAAAAGTTTTGTATTAAGTATTTGTATGTACAAATGACACTCTAAAAGGATAGAGCATGTAAATATGATTTCATAGATGTAAATAACATCCAAAATAGAGATCATACATAGAGTTATGATCGTTTTAAGGAAACAACTCAGTAATATAAATGAACTTTAAATCGATTTGTAGGAATAGCTATACATTGATTTATGACTTTATGAACGTATTTTTGCAATCCGACAAGCCTCTAATATTTGATTCCACTTTTGAAAGTTTCGTATCATGAAGTTATAACACTTTCACAAAAACTGTTAAATTGCGTAACTTATAAATAATTGAATTAAAACTTTGAACATATTTTTGACATACTTCTGTCTTTTGTTATAAAATTTTGTTTACGTATTTGGAAATGCCATTATCGGGACATCGAATTAGTGATTTCGAAAAAAAATAAGAGATATCGTTTTTTGTCAAACTTTTGCACATGGATCGAGACAAAGCCAAGTGTCACTATTTAAATGGTGACACTTGTAAAAGTGTGGTGGAGCCAAGTGTCAAAATATTATGGTGCCACATCTCTCAAATTTAACTATTAATAGAAAGGTGATCTCTCTCTATCTTTCTTTCCATCCCTCTCTTCCTCATCTCTTTCGGCTCTCTCTCTCTCTCTCTCTCTCTCTCTCTCTCTCTCTCTCTCTCTCTCTTTCTCACTTGTGATTGTTGGCGCCACCTCTAGCCGCCGTTGCTCCACCTTAAGACGCCTTAAACCGCCACCCAATGCCACCTTCCACTGACCGAAGCTCCAGCAGCCGCAAAAATACCGCACAACACCGGAAAACCACCATCGAAAACCAGTTCTCCGGCAATGCTCAGGAGACCTCCGACGGTATAAAAAGTTATGTTTCCCGAGTCGCTTTTCCCTTATCTACAACCCTCACAAGTTGTTACATTGAAACGATGTGCCATTTGTGAAGTCCTGAATCACAATCTGGTTTCTGATCTAGACAACGATTTCTATACACGCTTTGAAAGTGAGTTCACAGCCCCATTTTAAACTCTTTAATGTTTTCGAAGGATAATACGTGCATATCACTCGTTATTTTTATATAAACATAAAAATTATAAAGTATTAGTTTATCTACTTATAAAACTTGTTATATAATATTGATATGATAAAATGAACCAATATACACTTGTTTTGAACAACATATGCACTAGTATAAATTGTGATGTCGAAATAAACATTAAATATAACCTTTATTATATTTAAAAATGACAAATGATTATTTATAGTTTTATAATCATAATCATTAAATAGTTGTTTTTATCTTCATAGATTGAACTAAAATGATCTATACATCTATTTAAACTTGTACATATATTTTGGAATTGTTGGTTTTGCGTAGGTTAAAACCTGGTTTTTGCTTTATTTATAGCTGTTATGATGCCCGATTTTTGTTAGAACTATATACACGATTAAATGTTTAGCCTAGTAACTTAAGGTTTTAGGTACGTACACTCATAAACTATTGGAACTATTAAAACTCGGAAAGTCTACAAGAGATATGGAAATCATCAACTAAGAATGAACGATTAGTGAAACTCTCTCCCTTGTAACTATTAATCCTGTGTGAGCTAGGAATTTGTTTAGAGATCTATATGGTTAACTCCCCCATCCGAGGTTTCTAGCCATAACCCATTGTCTGACGAGTCGTAACGGTTGACAAACTATCCTATTATTTTGTGGTGTTTGACATAGATGAAGTATGTATAGTATTTGATCTGGTGTACCCTTTGTTAACGCCAAGTAGAGGTCTGAACGCCATATAGCAATGGTTATGGTTTCATTTAGCACCAAGTACAATTTAAGACATGCATACTTATACGATATAAAAATATCTATGTTGTGTATTAGTATCACTATTTTTGTGGTGTTTGCAGAGACTATTGTCGCTATAGACCTTATATTAGAACTAAACAATTATACTCAACATATACACTCGTATGGTAAAACTAATTATAAGTCAAGTAGGTACTTATACACTATATTTTATACTTTTTGGGTTAGAGAAAGTACTATTTTGTGCAAGTATAAAATACATACATACATACATACATACATATATATATATATATATATATATATATACTTTTTGGTTATAAAAAGTTATATTTTATATAAGTTGGCAAAGAAACTATGTATACTGTATAAACATATTTTTGGTTATAAAAAGTACACATAGTCAAAACTTGTGTGTAACATCCTGTTTTGAAGCGTTTATAATTCAGGGTCGTGACCCAAAGATCAGTTATTATTGTTGGGTTTTAGTATACTACAACATCCTATGGTACACATACAACCGTAAATGCTTTGGATCTATGTTTTCTCTAATTATATAGATGCAATATTGTTTCCGAAGCATTAAGCCTACAACTAGCATACACTTGACATAAACAACATAAAATTCTAGTTAGGAATTTACCTCTTTATGTAGCTTGTAGAACTTGTTGCATTTGGCCTTTAAGAACTTAGCACCCTAAATATGATGTCTCAAATGGTTCACAACACACCTAGGAAAAATGAGAAATTGAGAGAGATGTTGTTAGCTCCAAAATCGGCTCTAATAAACTCCAAAAACTCTAGTGGTTGATTTTGGGTGCTAAGGGAGTCCTTTTATAGTGTGGCAAAGTCTAGGGTTACATCCATGCAAACCCTAATGCCCATGACCTTTAATAATACTTAGGCTTCAAGGGTTAAACCTTCATGGACTATCCATGGGCTACCATATTGGTTTAGCTCATCCTAAATAACAGTTGGCCCACACTATAAGATTTATTGGTTTACCAAATCAATCCCCATATATTGAATTAGTCTCTTTTGATCACATAATTAATTCCAAATTAATTCTTGATCAATACTAATTAAATGATATGATTTCATATGAATATATTAGAACTTATAATATATTAATAAATCATAAGTAACCTCTTACTCAAGTATCAATCCTATCAAATTTTCCTGGTGATATGTAACCCGAAATGGACCATGCAACTTTTGGATCAAGTAGATACCAATTATAGTTATGGACTTACACACCTAATCCAACAGTCTCCCACTTGGATAAGTCTAATAACTATTATTGGAAGTACGACTCCAAAATCCTGACTAGCAATCATAGCTCTTAAAATCCGCTGACGAACTTTGACCTAGTCAATGACGCGTCCACTAGGTAGGGGATCATATATTCCTCTAGACATCGTATATACTGAGACATGGATTATAATCATTCTCTCTATCTATGTGTTGTTTCCCGATTTCGGATTTATGAAAATTGACTAATTGAACAAATCAAATTAGTCCTGACTTGGACAAGCGCTTAGGATTGTCATCACCAAATCATCGAGGGGCCCAAAGATATCGCTTTTATCCTACTTTGGGTAAAAGGAATGGATAAACTTCGACTCAAATGCTTTCTTGTACTTACTCATCAAATCACACAAAACAATATGTTTTATAACACCAAGTTACTGGTGCATTTACATATGTCAATGTGCAACCGACTTGCAAACTACAACTCACATATCTTGGTTTCAAGAATATAAGATATTCTCATATCACAATCACGTGTGATAAAATCCATGAAGTGATTCAGATGAGCATGGGTTTAATCCAATACTCGAATCTTATTCCAGAAGTACTCATGAACACTGCAACAAACTTGTGCTATGTCTAAACGCCTTTAGACAATCTACAGACCAGTTCATGACAGTCTAGCTTCAATACCTACTTCTAAAGTATGATCGACTGTGGATAATTTGAATAACCTAGTTATTCGGGAAGTCAAAACATGCAAAGTGAAACGCAATATTAATCGAACCCAATATAGTCTCAAAATTTTTCAATATAAATAAAACACTTTTTACTTAGTCACCATATTGATTACACATTATTCATTGTATAATGTATAGGTTGATCAACTTAATATTTGAATTAAAACAATAGTCATCCTATGCTCCATGCATGCACACTATTTTTTACCTATGGTCCTTACTTTGTGAAATAGATCAATTGTAAACATTTCCAATGACACTCATTTCACAATTCAAAATTCTTATTGTAAATGTAAGAATACCAAATTCTTGCCATTTACTGTAATCTATTAGATTCGAAACTTAGATGCAATGATCCTCTTGTAAATGACTATGCACAAAAGTCACAGAGACTTGGAAACATACATTACAAAGTATTCCAATTGTGATCAATTCCATGGAAACGAAGTCTCATATTCAAAGTACATTCCTTTGAACATCCTTCTTGCATTTAAGTTTATCTGATCTTACACACATTTAATTATTAACTTCCACTTATGGTAACATTTCCATATTCCCATTTTGACTATCACTTCTGAACAAGAGTTACCTCTTCTTATAGTATGTCAATATGGTCCTTCCAAAATTTACAATATACTTCCAACTGTCCATAAGCAACCAATCTATGGTAAACCTTAGATTGGCCTCGACAATTGCTTAACCATTTTAGTCACATCTCGTTCTAGTCCCTTTTCCCTCTTAGTCAGTAGGCATATGGAAAGTTAGACAAATTAATATTATAGCATATATAATTGATCCTATACCTGAAGCATATGAGATACGATACATAATGTTTGACATAAAGACATGATACTTAACCAGTCTCATGCTATAATATTCCCATATATAGATTTTCTTTATGTCAAACCTTTTTCAACATAACATTCAAGTATATATATATATATATATATATATATATATATATATATATATATATATACTTGACTAAATTTTATTAAACACCTCAATTTAAGCTTTTAGATTTGAAATGAAGTATGAATTCCTCTCCCTTAATTATAGCAAAATAACTTTTCAAACCTTGCAACTTTGCGAATTGAAACTTTTGTTTTCTATAATTAACTTTGCTAACTCGCAACACTTAATGTAATAATTGTGCTCCTACTAGCATAATAATTTCATTGTTATGAGCATAACACTTATTCTCACACTAGCTTCGATATGTACCCAAAACTAAGCTGGAGTTCTAGAAATCAATATTTGTTGACTTTTTTATGAAAGTTCAAATATCTGATATGAGATGCTTCGATAAGACTTTATCGAGGCTTCTCAAACTCATACACCTTTTCTTAGATAGCTCACATGTGTGCCTAAATAGTTTTAGAACTTACAACAATAAGTCTCAAATGTTTAGACCTTTTGCCATTTCTCACAATTCGAACTATGAAGAGGGATGTCGTAATCATAATCGAATTTAAGAATGCAAATATCACAATTTCTATCTCTTTAAAATCTACTTAGTGAAAGCGTCTCCTCACAATGATTTTCATGAATTGGAGAGGAACCTTATGACACTTAGATTTTATGGTGTATGTGTTCCTATCCATATGAATTTGTCAAAACCATGACCACATGAAAAATTTAATGACAAATCCAAACTCATACAGACTAAACTTGTTCAATCTTAATTTCATGTCATGCGGCAGCACGAGCACCTACCATTGCTTCCAAGTTGTTATGCAACCAATTGAGAACTCTCAGAACTCACATGCATAGTCAACATTAAATGGAATGGGTACAAAAACAAGAATATGTCAACATAATAGGTTACAGACTTTAAGTCGTGTGCTAGTGATTAATAATAGATTTACTCTTGATAAGTTCTTGAAAATTTTTAAGATCTTGAAGACTCTCACTAACCTCTTGACATATAAGTTTCTCTGTGTCAAGAGACATTACTTGAGAAACAAATATTCAAGAGTTAGTGCGGTTTCTTATCAAGACGAACACTTCACACAATTGGTCTTAGTTGGTCTTTGTTTTATCCAAAACATCACAACTTACCAATTTCAAATGTACAAGAGTAGAAAACATCTTACTCTACATTTTATAAGTGTTACAAACCTTTCTTTAGATTATGTCACTCAAGGATCGATCTTGGAGAATTACTCTAAGACTCGATTTTGAAACGAAGTATGATTCACCTTTTGATTTAAGCATTTCGACATTTCACGATTCCTCTTCTTAGCCATACAAATGCACTAAGATTTCCTTAGAGGATCAATTGTGATATGGTTTACATAATCATTAATATGATCATAAAACACAATACTAAAGTACTCTCCCATCCTTTCAGATTGGAGAAACATTTACCTTTCTGCCTAATTTGATCTTTCTTATTCGTCCTGCTATACATTGAAACCTTTTAATGATTCAGAATTATACTTAAACTTGTAAGCATAACCATATTTACTAATTTAGTAAATCATGACAAATTGTCTTATCGTTCTTTGTGGTGGACCCGATCAGCGCACAACCAAGTGTACCTTATCTCCTAGTCCTTCACTTGAGCCACATATACATGTGAATAAGGAATTAGTCTTTACTTTCCAAAGATGAAGGTTCTCATACATCACACAATAAAATTTGCATGATTCCAAGTTTCTATCCAATTGAAACTTGGCTGATGAGAATATTTCCTTATTTGGTAAATTTTGACACTACCACAAACGAAAGAATCAAATCCATATTGAACATTGCTAGAATATACATAAACATCCATTTTAACAAATGCATTGTAAAATAAAATTAAATCAAAATTTTATTTATTTATAAAACGCGAAGAACTTTTCCTTACAACGCAATTACAAATAAATACTATGTTTCTAAATATTTCTAAGCAATCTATTATAACTCTTAAGCAGTAGCTCAAGAATCTGATCATCGAGCCATGCGATCGAAATCTATTTCTTCGCGATCAGTATAAACCTACTTTTCTTTTAAGCTTCCATTGATTCTACAAAACATCAAAATGTAATTACAGTACATCATGTATTAAGAATCTCCAAATATGAACTTAATAGAGTTAGATGGTGGACTTACCTGAAGTAGAGTCAAAATTTTTGACTTTACCATATCTTAGATCTCTCAGGTAATCAGGGAAGCTTCGTTTCCAATGTCCCTTTTCTTGGCAATTGAAACAAATGGCTTCTTTGGAATGGCACATGGAACAATATCAAAATTGGTCTTTCTCTTATGATCAAAACTTTTGACCATGACCAATTCCTTTTCTTTAGGAGAAGGAATCATTTCTGGGATGTCCTTCTTAGCTTGGGATGTATATATCTTCCAATCAAATTTGCTTGACCATTGCGCCAAATCATTGCTGATTCAGCATCAATTAGCAAATAGGTAAGATCAATAAGGGTCATGTCATGACCTGTCACATAGTAGTCTTTAACGAACTCACTATATGACTCGAGAAGTGACTGAAGAACCAATTCAATATCCAACTTCCTTGGGAACATGACATCCAACATTCCCAGCCTGTCAATATGTAGCTTCATGTCTAAGACATGAGAACATATAGAGTTTTCATCTTTGTGTTTACTAGCAAATAGGTATTAAGTGATCTTGAACTTTTCAAGTCTTCGAGCTTGTGGGTCAGGGAGAATAATTGGAGGAGGTGGAGGAAGTGAAGTATGATTTCCACTTCCACGATCCAATCGTGGAACATCATCTTCAAGAGGTAAGCTTGTTTTAAAATATTTGGGAAGATCATAGTTGTCTGAACTAGACATCTACAAGTGAAAAATTCAAGTTAGTTGATTTAAGTCCTTAATATAACACCCAAATGAAATATTAAGCCTTGGACCCAACACAATATTTTACAATTCGGAAGACGGATGCCGTAATCCAGTTGTAAAATATTTGAAGGTAGGTAAATGATGATTTACCAATTTCCACCATGAAAAAGGAAATTAATTATTATGTTTTAATTGGTTTGAAATTGCTGAGATTCATTGAACCTTTCAATGACATGTTTAAATCTTGATTGTGCCCTTCAAGTTTATGACTAGGATACCTAGGATCACAAACAAGGTGTGAATAACCATGCAAATTAGCTTGGTACACCTAATGTTACAGATCACCTCATCAATGTGTCGATTAACCACACACACTCCATTGATCTATGATTAACATCAAGCTACCCTTTGCCACACACTATTAGTCCAAGATAAGTGTACTGGTTAACAACACGTGCTCCACTAATGACTTAAAAGGTGCAAAGTGCAATTTCATGTGTTAGCACCAAATTCACATTTTTCCTAAGTAACTAAGATTGAGAATTTATAAGTGTTTAGTTACTTGGTTTTTTCATTATACTTTTAATGAGAACGAATGTATTATCCTACCCGTTCGGCTAACGACCCTCCACCAGTCAAGGAAACGATGGGTGAGAGTGGACACCCATTAAACCGCCATTTTATAGACAATAACCTTATACCCCCCTTATAGACCATGTTCGTGAATGAGGCCTACTAACGGTAAGACCGACTTTTTACTTATACATATAATATCTTAAAATTTTAATATTATAATAGTATAATGGTGTATTTTAAACTTTTAAAATACTAATTGGTTCAATCTATTAATTAAACTATACTCTTAATTTAATTAAACTTAAACGTATCATTATGGAATTATTAATTCTCTTTTAATTAAACACTTTAATTAACTATTAATAAAGTCGATAAAACTGTAATATGAATTATTCAAAACATCAAGATGCTAAAAAAAATTATAACTATTTAATTTATTATTAAGTTATGAACCCATGAGTTACACTTTTGAAAACTTTTCAAATAAGTTTAGTTTTAGAATTCAATGTCTCATAAAAAAAACTTTTCAAATTCCAAAACTTGAGGGCAAGTTTTGTAACTCTTGAAAACTTTTAGAATTCCATAAAAGAGACTTTTTTTCAAGTTCCATAACGTGATGGCAAGTTATGAAACTCTTCAAATCCATTGATAACAAATTTTTATAACCTTGGAAGACTCTTGGAATTCATCACTTAAAGAGTTAATGAATGAGACTTTTCACATCCATAATTTATGGAAGTTTCAAAACTCTTAAGATCATAACTTTTAAAAAACACCTTTGAGTTCCAAAATTTTATGAAAAAATTTGTAACTCCTTAAAAACATTTATATCTTTTAATAAATTGACCAAATTCAATTCTTGTAGTAAAATGACTCAAATTTTACAAATAATAATTTTTTCTTAAAATTTTTGATTATCTTAAAATTTGACAAACTTCATATTTTTTTTCAACTTTGAAAATCAAACATTTGCATCAATATAATAGAAAACAACCCATAGCTCTGATACCACTGTTAGGTTTTAGTATACTACAACATCCTATGATGCAGATACAACCCTAAATGCTTTGGATCTATGTTTTTTCTAATTATACATGTAGTATTGTTTCCAAAGCATTAAGCTTACAATTATCATACAATTGACATAAACAACATAAAATACTAGTTAGGAGTTTACCTCTTTATGTAGCTTGTAGAACTTTTTGTATTTTCCCTTTAAGAACTTAGGACCCCAAGTGTGATGCCTCAAACGCTTCACAACACACCTATGGCGAATGAAAACTTGAGAGAGATGTTGCTAGCTCCAAAATCAGCTCTAACGAACTCCAAAAACTCTAGTGGCTAATTTTGGGTGCTAAGGGAGTCCTTTTATAGTGTGGAAAAGTCTAGGGTTACATCCATGTAAACCCTAATGCCCATGACCTTTCATATTACTTAGGCTCCATGGGTTAAACCTCCATGGACTATCCATGGACTACCATATTGATTTAGCCCATTCTAAATAACAATTGGCCCACACTATAAGAATCATTGATTTCGCAAATCAATTCCCATCTGTTTAATTAGTCTCTTTTGATCACATAATTAATTCCAAATTAATTATTGATCAATAATAATTGAATAATATGATTTCATATTAATATATTAGAACTTATAATATATTAATAAATCATAAGTAACCTCTTACTCAAGTATTCATCGTATCAAATTGTTCTGGTGATATGCAACCCGAAATGGACCATTCTACTCTCGGGACAAGTACATACCAATTATAGTTATGCTCTTACACAAATAATCCAACAATCATAAGGCTTTAGCCTTAGGGAAAGAGAGAGATTTCGACCTCTTTGGATGTTGATAATGTAGATTAGGTGATCACAGAGTTTGATTTGTGTTTTGGAGCCCTAGGTTATAAGTGTAAAGTGATAGTTCGGGCCTTTTATGAATTTTGGATTTAAATTTGGAATGTTTTAAGACAAAGGAGAGTTTGTAGGATTATATAGCTTCTTATTAGCTTTCCTTGGATATAAGTATCATCAAAATCGTAATTAGAATGCAGAAGTTATGGAATTTGGAAGTTTGGTGGTTTTAAAGCTAAGTCTAGTATGCTGCGCGTACAGGGAGTACACCAAATGTATTAGACTGGATGATCACGGATGGCCTTTGGAGTAAGTAGGGCGTACTCCAGTCAAGTATGAACCCAACTTTAGGGTCTTGGACCTTATTTAATGGCCTTAAATCATCTTCAAACGCTATTATCTTCAGCCTCCATCCCTTTATGCCCTAAATATGAAACCCTAGCTTGTTGTTGTGTGTTCTTGAGCATTGGTGGCTTAACTTTGAGATTTTTCTCACTTAGAAGAAGAAGGAGCTTGGTGTTTATGCATTGGTTGGAGTGGAGCTCAATGATCTATATTCTTCATCAAATTTTCTAGCATTTGAAGGTATAAAGTTTCTATCTTGGTAACTCTGTTTGTTAGATCTAGCTTAGGGCTTCTTTTGGGCATCTTATGGTCCCTTAAGTAATCTTTGTGAGTTTGAGCCACTCTAAGATCTTGGAATGTTGGATGTTAGCATTTCTGAAGTTGTTAGTGTGTAACAGCCCGGAATTTCAGGTATTTTTATAATATTGTTTTTGGGGTGTTTTAGGAGGGGACTCGGCGAGTTGGAGCCAGACTCACCGAGTAGAACCACAGACTGGGTCGCGGGTTCGCGACTGGACTCGACGAGTCCATTATGGACTCGGCGAGTCTGCGCTGTTCAGCGGAAACCCTAGCCGTTTGGTTTTGGAACGTATATAATGCACTTATAGGCCGTCATTGTCCGTCTTTAGTCGACTGAGAAGAACCCTAAACGGCTGTGGGCATCTAGAGCAAGATTGAAGGATATTAGGACCTTGAAGAAATTGTTGTGCAAGGAGGAGAAGAGTTTTGGCTAAAGGAACAGCAAGGGATTCGAGTTCTGAGGTTTGGGGACACAGAGAGTGCGTTATTCAGGTAATATTTCGGATCTTTTCTGTTATGTTGATGTGTGCATGGATTTAGGGTTTATGGAACCCATTTGGTGATTAGATGGATTATTACCTTGTTACCCAAACGACTATAACCCTGTATTAGGACCTTTAGAGGTCCAGAAGGTCCCATGCTTGTGTATTTCGGGACAATACTTATCTCAGGAAGCAGTTTGATCGACTGCATGGCATGGACTCGCCGAGTCCGATGAACAGACTCGATGAGTAGCTTGGAGATTTACTGGAACTGGTCGAGCTGTTCTTCAGACTCGGCGAGTGGAGTCGGGGTGGCCCCGCGATTCTTCCACGAGGATCTCGTCGAGCCAAGAGGGATACTCGACGAGTAGAAAGGGAACATCAGGGAAAGTTGGGGAGGACGTCTAGACTCGCCGAGTCGCCTTTGCACTCGCCGAGTCCGGTCAAGTTGACCGTTGACCGTTGACCAGAGTTGACCTACATGTAATTTAGTAGGGTCAGTTGGCTTGAAAGATAAAAGTATTAATAAGGGATATATGATATTATAGGGAGTCTGTAGCTCGGCGGATCAAGTGCGAGTGATTTCAGGAGTCGCTAGCTTTCATTACCCGCGAGGTGAGTCTTCTCACTATACGGTACCCGGAAGGGTTTGACTGTGTGACCGAAAGGTCGGATATGATTTGTGTTATGCGTGCTATAAATGGTAAGGTATTTGCTATGCGTGCTATGTATGTTTATGCGGGCTAGAAGGCAATATGTTATGTGACTGAAAGGTCGGATATGATATATGATATATGTGCTATATGTGTTAAGATTAATGTATTAATTGTTGTGTATGTTTATGGGCCGGAAGGCAATATGTTATGGGCCGGAAGGCGATATGTTATTAGCCGGAAGGCATTATGTTATGGGCTGGAAGGCAATATGTTATGGGCCGGAAGGCGATTATCTCAAGTATGTGTTTTAGGTACTAGCGAGGACCGTGGAAAGGCGCCGGCATGACGCGTACACACTGATGATGTTTTGAGATCTTGGGGATTTTATGATTGTATTTTGATATGAAATTTGGAATAATTATATTTGGTTGAAATAATTCACTTTATTTTAAATGAAAAATTTATTTGAAAATTTACGTTGTTACAATTGGTATCAGAGCCTTGGTTTGAGATATTCGGGTGTACCTTCGGGTGTAACTGAACTCAAACCGAGGATTTGAGGAAAATATTTTAAAAAAATAATAAAGGCATAAACTTTTATAAATGGTAAAGTGATAAACAAGAAGAAGCAGTGTGTACGATTAGCCAGCGCCCGAACGGTAAAGATCCCCAGAATACCTTACAATGTTATGTTATGCAATGAATTATGAATTGTTATGCATGCTAGAAGACTAGGTATTCATGATAGGACTAGAGTGGCCTAATTTGTGATGCCTTAGTCTAGGGAGTTTGCCGATATGAGATATTTGGTAGCGCAGGTAGATAGTGCATATCAAAGTAGAGTACTCACTATTCGGGGTTTGGGGAGGAAGATTTGGGACGAATACTGATACGGTGTGGTCGGTAGTATTGGGCCCGTACTACCGAAGACACCGGGTCGGTGGGAGACCCAAGTAAGAATCCCTGGATATCGGAGACTGAGTAGGGTTGCGTATCAAGTGCAATTGTACTTGATGGAGTCTCTGATAATTTTATGTTGTATTTCAGAGACATCATGGTTACCACACGCCACGGGGCGAGTTCGAGCGGTGTGAGCGACGAGGATATTCGTCAGATGATACAGGAGGAGGTAGCTGCAGCGATCCGGGCTGAGATCTCGGAGATGTTTGGGTCTATTAAGACCACTCTGATGGAGACGTTCGAAGAGCGGTACGCCGCACTGACTGAGACTGCAGCCGCTGCCGCTACCACAGCCGTGGCCGCTGCCAGGCCGCAAGGGGGCGATTCGTTGCTATTCCGGGAATTCAGCAACACGAAACCCCCTGACTTCGATGGGATGCAGGATCCGATTGCTGCGATGAGGTGGATCGCCGACATTGAAGGGTGCTTCTACACTTGCTCATGCCCGGAGCACCTGAGGGTACGGTTCGCTTTGAACCAGCTCCGTCTGGGAGCGAAGGATTGGTGGAAGTTCGTGACGGCGAACTTCACTTTGGCGGAGATTACAGCGGTGACATGGGAGAGGTTTACTGACATGTTCAGGGACGAGTACGTTCCCCCAGTGGAGAGGGAACGATTGATTCAGGAGTTCTTGACTCTTAAGCAGGGTACTGATTCCGTTGCGGTGGTCACACGGAAGTTTCACGAGAGGGCGATGTTCTGCCCCGAGCTGGTGTCTACAGAGCAGTCACGGATGAGCCGGTATTTAGGCGTTTTGTGTCAAACTCCACCTATCGTACTTTCACTGAGCTTCAGGCGAATGCCAGGAAGCGCGAGATCGAGTTGGAGACCCAGGCCAGGGAGGAGGCTGAGTCTCAGCAGGTGGACCGGCGGCCGGCTCAGTCTTAGCCGGAAGCCAAGCGGATCAAGTCCGCTGACTTGAGGACGGGAGGTCAGAAGGGCCGCACTTGCGGGAAATGCGGCAAAAGTCATGAGGGGTCATGCCGAGCTGGTGGTTGTTACAAGTGTGGCAAGGAAGGACACATTGCCAGGGATTGCCCTAAGGGGTTTATGGTTTGCTTTCATTGCAACCAGACAGGCCATCGGAAGGCCGAGTGCCCGCAGCTTCGTCAGGGATCTACACCTACTACCAGGACTACTGAGACTCGACCGGCGAAGGTCGAGGCCCCGAGGGCTCGCGGGAGAGCCTTTCAGCTGACTGCGGAGGAGGTCCGCGCTGCGCCCGATGTTGTGGCAGGTACTTTTCTTGTGAACTCTATGCCTGCTCTAGTGTTATTTGATTCGGGTGCGAGTAGGTCCTTTGTATCTTTAGCTTTTAGTCAGCATATCAGTATTAGTCGTGAGCCGTTAAGTCGGCCTCTGAGCGTTTCTATAGCGGCCGAGAGGGTGGTTTCTGCCACGGAGGTTCTTCGGGGATGCGCACTAGAGATTTTCGGGGTTGAGTTTCCGATTGACCTAGTTCCTATTGCGATGGGTGATGTCTGTGTCATCGTGGGCATAGACTGGTTGAGCCGATTCAGCGCTGTCATCGACTGTGAGCGCCAGCTGGTGACTATACGAGACCCTAGTGGGGGAGTTCTTACGGTGTACGGCGAGGGTACCCGTTCAGGATCAGCTTTTTGTTCGGCCGCTAGGGCGAGGCAATGTCTACAGCAGGGATGTAAGGGTTTTGTGGCGTATGTGATGGATACGCGGGAGGCTTCCGAGAGATCGAGGTCAGTAGAGGAGGTTCCAGTGGTGCGCGAGTTTCCAGATGTTTTTCCCCAGGACTTGCCGGGAGTGCCTCCTGCGAGGCAAGTGGAGTTTGGTATCGATCTGATTCCGGGGGCTGCGGCTATTGCGAAGGTGCCTTATCGTCTCTCACCTCCAGAGATGCAAGAGTTGTCCTCGCAACTCCAGGAGTTGCTGGGGAAGGGATTTATTCGGCCGAGCAGCTCGCCGTGGGGAGCACCGATTCTGTTCGTCAAGAAGAAGGATGGTTCACACCGGATGTGCATTGACTACCGGGAGTTGAACAAGGTGACGGTCAAGAACCGCTATCCGTTACCGAGGATCGAGGATTTATTCGATCAGTTGCAAGGGGCATCTTGGATTTCCAAGATCGATCTGAGATCAAGGTACCATCAGGTAAGAGTGCGGGATGAGGACGTCCAGAAGACAACATTTAGGACTCGGTATGGGCATTACGAGTTCGTGGTGATGCCTTTCGGGCTCACCAATGCCCCGGCAGTGTTCATGGATCTCATGAACAGGGTATGCAGGCCGATGCTGGATCGGTCTGTGCTTGTATTTATCGACGACATCTTGGTGTATTCGCGATCTAGAGAGCAGCATGATGGACATTTGAGGGAGGTCCTTGGGGTACTGAGGTCGGAGAAGCTATATGCAAAATTCTCCAAATGTGACTTCTGGTTGCGGGAGGTCCAATTTCTTGGACATGTTGTTAATCAAGCAGGGATATTGGTCGATCCGGCCAAGGTCGTGGCAGTGATTAGTTGGGAGGTACCGAAGTCACCTTCCGAGATCAGGAGTTTCCTTGGGTTGGCGGGGTACTATCGGAGGTTTATTAGGGACTTCTCCAAGATCGCAGTACCGCTCACCAGATTGACCCAGAAGGGTGTTGCATTCTCATGGGGACCCGAGCAACAGACTTCTTTCGAGACACTTCGCCAGAGATTGTGCGAAGCCCCAGTATTAGCTCTCCCGGAGGGGATGGAAGATTTTGTCGTATATTGCGACGCATCGATTTCGGGACTGGGTGCAGTGTTGATGCAGAGAGGCCATGTGATAGCTTATGCATCGAGGCAGCTAAAGCCTCACGAGGCGAGATATCCCACGCATGACTTAGAGTTGGGGGCAGTAGTGTTCGCTCTCAAGATTTGGCGTCACTACCTGTATGGGGTTCGATGTACGATATACACAGACCATAAGAGTTTGAAGTATTTGATGGATCAACCCAACCTAAATATGCGTCAGAGGAGATGGTTGGATGTGGTCAAGGATTATGACTGTGAAATCCTATACCACCCAGGCAAGGCTAATGTGGTAGCCGATGCATTGAGCCGCAGGGCGGAGAGCACTCCATTGTGAGATGTATGTCTGAGACTGACGGTGATGACTCCGGTATTGGATGCTATTCGTGGGGCACAAGCCGAGGCTGTGAGATCCGAGATGCAGAAGAAAGAGCGAGTTGTTGGGTTAATTTCAGAGTTCGTTAAGGATGGACGAGGACTTCTGACGTTTCAGGGTCGGATTTGGGTACCATTCGTGGGCGGTACGCGTGCTACTTTGATGGAGGAGGCTCACAGATCGAAATTCTCGATCCATCCCGGGGCTACAAAGATGTATTTGGACTTGAGGAAGGAATACTGGTGGCCTTGTATGAAGAGAGACATCGCCTGGTTCGTTGAGAGGTGTTTGACCTGCCGTAGGGTTAAGGCCGAGCACCAGAGACCGCATGGTAAGTTGCAGCCTTTGGAGATTCCTGAGTGGAAGTGGGAACAGATTACTATGGATTTCATCACCAAATTGCCGAGAACTGCCAGAGGAGTCGATGCAATTTGGGTGATTGTGGATAGATTGACGAAGAGTGCACACTTCCTTGCCATCAGCGAGAGTTCATCAGCGGAGAAGTTGGCGGAGTTATATGTGAGAGAGGTGGTATCTCGGCATGGAGTGCCGATCTCGATTGTTTCGGACCGCGATGTACGCTTCACTTCCAGGTTCTGGAAGAAATTCCATGAGGAGCTGGGTACTAAACTGCATTTTAGTACCGCATACCATCCCCAGACAGACGGTCAGAGCGAGCGGACGATTCAGACACTGGAGGACATGCTTCAAGCGTGTGTGTTAGACTTCGGGGGTAGCTGGGATGCGCATTTACCTTTGGCAGAGTTTTCCTACAACAACAGCCATCATTCGAGCATTGGTATGCCACCTTTTGAGTTGTTGTATGGTAGGAGGTGTTGGACCCCCATTTGCTGGGGAGAGGTGGGACCGAGAGTGATGGGCAGTACAGAGATCGTACTCCAGACGACAGAACAGATTCAGCAGGTTAGACAGAGGTTATTGACCGCCCAGAGCCGACAGAAGAGTTATGCGGACAGACGACGGTCCGAGCTTGAATTTCAGGTTGGCGACTTCGTCCTCTTGAAGGTTTCTCCTTGGAAAGGAGTGATCCGATTCAGGAAGAGGGGCAAGTTGGGGCCCCGGTTCATAGGTCCATTTCGTGTGATTGCAAGGGTAGGCCGGGTAGCTTATCGGTTGGAGTTGCCAGCAGAGTTGGGACAGATCCACAATACCTTTCACGTATCGCAGTTGAGGAAGTGTATAGCCGATGAATCGGCAGTGGTTCCACTAGAGGATATTCAGGTGGATGCGAGCCTGAATTACGCCGAGAGACCAGTAGCTATCAGGGATCGGAAGATCAAGGTTCTGAGGAACAAGGAGGTACCTCTGGTGTTGGTTCAGTGGCAACACCGAAAAGGATCGGAGATGACTTGGGAGCCGGAGCGTGAGATGCGGGAGCAACATCCGGAGTTATTTGCAGAGTGAGACTTCGAGGGCGAAGTCTAGTCCTAGTAGGGGAGAGTTGTAACAGCCCGGAATTTCAGGTATTTTTATAATATTGTTTTTGGGGTGTTTTAGGAGGGGACTCGGCGAGTTGGAGCCAGACTCGCTGAGTAGAACCACAGACTGGGTCGCGGGTTCGCGACTGGACTCGACGAGTCCATTATGGACTCGGCGAGTCTGCGCTGTTCAGTGGAAACCCTAGCCATTTGGTTTTGGAACGTATATAATGCACTTATAGGTCGTCATTGTCCGTCTTTAGTCAACTGAGAAGAACCCTAAACGGCTGTGGGCATCTAGAGCAAGATTGAAGGATATTAGGACCTTGAAGAAATTGTTGTGCAAGGAGGAGAAGAGTTTTGGCTAAAGGAACAGCAAGGGATTCGAGTTATGAGGTTTGGGGACACAGAGAGTGCGTTATTCAGGTAATATTTCGGATCTTTTCTGTTATGTTGATGTGTGAATGGATTTAGGGTTTATGGAACCCATTTGGTGATTAGATGGATTATTACCTTGTTACCCAAACGACTATAACCCTGTATTAGGACCTTTAGAGGTCCAGAAGGTCCCATGCTTGTGTATTTCGGGACAATACTTATCTCATGAAGCAGTTTGATCGACTGCATGGCATGGACTCGCCGAGTCCGATGAACAGACTCGGCGAGTAGCTTGGAGATTTACTGGAACTCGTCGAGCTGTTCTTCAGACTTGGCGAGTGGAGTCGGGGTGGCCCCACGATTCTTCCACGAGGATCTCGTCGAGCTAAGAGGGATACTCGACGAGTAGAAAGGGAACATCAGGGAAAGTTGGGGAGGACGTCTAGACTCACCGAGTCGCCTTTGCACTCGCCGAGTCCGGTCAAGTTGACTGTTGACCGTTGACCAGAGTTGACCTACATGTAATTTAGTAGGGTCAGTTGGCTTGAAAGATAAAAGTATTAATAAGGGATATATGATATTATAGGGAGTCTGTAGCTCGGCGGATCGAGTGCGAGTGATTTCAGGAGTCGCTAGCTTTCATTACCCGCGAGGTGAGTCTTCTCACTATACGGTACCCGGAAGGGTTTGACTGTGTGACCGAAAGGTCGGATATGATTTGTGTTATGCGTGCTATAAATGGTAAGGTATTTGCTATGCGTGCTATGTATGTTTATGCGGGCCGGAAGGCAATATGTTATGTGACTGAAAGGTCGGATATGATATATGATATATGTGCTATATGTGTTAAGATTAATGTATTAATTGCTGTGTATGTTTATGGGCCGGAAGGCAATATGTTATGGGCCGGAAGGCAATATGTTATGGGCCGGAAGACGATATGTTATGGGCCGGAAGGCATTATGTTATGGGCCGGAAGGCAATATGTTATGGGCCGGAAGGCGATTATCTCAAGGCCTGGAAAGGCGTATATGCGTAAGTAGTATACTGGGGAACTCACTAAGCATTTATGCTTACAGTTGTCATGTATGTGTTTCAGGTACTAGCGAGGACCGTGGAAAGGCGCCGGCATGACGCGTACACACTGATGATGTTTTGAGATCTTGGGGATTTTATGATTGTATTTTGATATGAAATTTGGAATAATTATATTTGGTTGAAATAATTCACTTTATTTTAAATGAAAATTTTATTTGAAAATTTACGTTGTTACATAGTGCATAAAAATGTCATCTTGATGAGTGTGGATGAACCATGTGAGAGTTGGTGTTCATGTCATGGACTTAGTTGGATAAAAACGGGTTTTGGGTCCCATTAAGACATACAAAGGAGTAAACTCACCAACTTTACATGTTAAGACCTTAAAATGAAGATTAGATCTGAGTTTGGACGTTTGGTCTTAAGCATTAAGTGCTTAATGTGAGGATGTGGTCACCCGATGAGTATATTGGGCATACATAAGAGTATGCTCAATGTAATGCATGAAGTCCCCATTTTCATGATTTAACGAGTTGTATGTTACATATCAAAGGGCCGTACACAGGGCGTACGCTGCATAGGCATTCTTGATTTTGGGCCACCTTTTTGGACTCTAGGGCTTTGAGCCTTATGGAATTTTGTCCGTATTGGGCCTTAGGGGTCTCTACTTTGTGCTTGGGCCATTATTGGGCCTCATGATTATTAGGATTGACCTTAAGAAAGTAACTAGGGTTAGTATTGATTGCATTCAATGTGAGGAGCCGTTGTGCAGCAGACTTGGGTGTCATATTTGCCATCTTCTGATTGAGGTGAGTCCCCTTACAGTGCTTGACGGATCGAAGGCACCAATGCTGGCCCATGATTTGGTATGCTTAGGATGCTAGTTTTCTGTATGACATTTGGATTTGTGGTATGTGATATGTATACCGGGTCGGATCCGATGCCAGGTAGGGCCTAATAAGTGTATTGTACACTCTTTATCTTAGGGATTATTGCATGTATTTTATGTGTCTGTATGTATAACGGGTGGGGCTCGATGCCAGGCGGTGCCTGGCGAGTATGAATAGACGGGGACCATCTCATGATTACTGACAGATCTTTTCCAAGTGGGGCCTGATGCCTGTTGGGAAAGGGCCAATGTATGTATGGTATGTGCTTTTTGTGGGGAACTTAGTAAGCCTCATGCTTATGATTTATGTTTAAAATGTTTTTCAGGCACTCCTGGTTCGAGAGGGAAGGGCTCGGATTGATCGCATCGTATCAACCCATGTTTCTAAACTTTATGATTTTTGGAATTGTACTCTGATAACTATTTTACTCTGATATACTTTCTGAATGACTAAAATGGTTAAATGGTGTTTATAGTTAAACTAAAAATGAAACTTTTAACTATAATATTTGGGATGTTACAATGTGAGTTCACTAACTTTATGTTGATGCATCTTCACAATGCATGTATTCTCAGGTACATAAAAAGCCGGAGTGTCACCCTCAAGAATACTCAGGGAATTGTTTACCAGTCACAATTTTGTACTTCATTTTATGTTTATGCCTAACTGTTAGGGCATGTATCAAATTCTAGATTATGATGCAATAAATCAGACAATGTAACTTTTAGTTCCATGTTAATAGAAACTTGTATTTTATGATTTTTTTTTGTATTGTTCAATGTATGCTCAATAACTTTGATCCATGAATAAGCTGTACCGTCCAAAGTTTCTGCCGCCGATCGCGGGTGTGATACATTGTTACTTTCATGACAACTATCGTTGGTTGAATCACTTGTTACATCGTTCTTATCATCATATCATTCACAAGTAATTTCTACAATCAATTTCATCTTATTTCTTTGTAACATTTGTATTGCGAGCATGAATTGATGGTGAGGTTTTTCTATTACAATTTGATATGAACATTATTCTAGTTTGGTTATGTCAATAATAATTTTTTTAAATGTTTGTGATTATTTAATTTGTGTATGTGTAACTTCTATTTTTGTTTTTAATCTATAAGATCATGAATTTGATGGTATTTTTTTGTTTTCAATCAGTTTGAGTTGCACATAATTCAAAGCATTTGTGCAATGGATGACAAAGGTGCTTAAGATTTTCCCTCCATAAATACACACCTTCTTCTTCTTCTTCTTCTTCTTCTTCTTCACGACTCCATGATCGATCACCTATTTCATGATTATATAAAAATACTATCTGTAATATTAAGAATCAAACATAAACTAACCCACCTTAGAGATAACAAAAAATAAAAACTTTTATACATGAAAGAAAACAAATTCTTAAGAAGCCTTCAAGTGGATTGGTTTAATTGGTTGAAAAGGTATACCAAAGTCTATGACAAGAAGGTTTTTACAAATAGGAAGGCCAAGATTTTTGCGCTTTATCATCGTAGGAGAATATGTAATTTTGAGGTACATAATTAACGTTGAACAAAGAATGCATGGATATGACTATTTTTTATGTATTTTTTTAATCATTTTTTGGTTATCATCACTAATGGTAAGCATCGTCTTCATTATTCCATGTTAATATATTTCTTGGGTTATATTAGCACCATATTAATCATATCTATTCTTTAATTATAACAATGTCACATTTGGATTCATCCTCTTCCATCTTGTTTATCTAGTGTAATCTAATCCTTTTCAAAATTTTGATGTTTATTGTTATTGTGATTTGTGCAGATATTCTTCCCTGAAACAACCTAAAAATACGGTCCAAAGGTTTCATTAAAATAAAACCATAGTTATCAAAATCATTCATCAAAAATCAAAAGTCATCGTATCATATCAAAGTATCATATCAAAACATGTATCAGCATATCAGAGTAAAACATCCCTGGTTAAAATCATGGTGTGTTCACTATAGTCATCCTGAGCTCTTCCCTCTGCTACCGGAAGTACCTAAAATCAAAACTGAAAACTGTGAGCATGAAGCTTAGTGAATCTCCCCAAACTACCACATACCATACACATAATCACATAATCACATAATAACATACATTGGACCATGCCAGTTAAATCGGGCCCCACCCGACATCAAACCGAAACCTGGCATCGGGCCTGGCCCAGCATCGAGCAAAGCATATAAGTGTATCAAAAACTACACATAAACAATCACATAACATAAAAATATAAACATTCCTCGGGCCCTGCCCGACATTTGACCAAAATTCGGAAACATATAAACATTCCTCAGGCTGTCCTCGACATCGGAATGAAGTCTGGAAATACATAAAACAAGCACATGCAAGAATCATGAAGACATTAAGCATACAAATAAAAAAATTCCTCGGGATTTCCCCAACGTCATACCGAAGTCCGGAAACACATATACAACTACATCGGGTACTGCCCGACATCAGACCTTAATCCAGAATATGCTAACATACATAAACGGGCCGAAAATGGTTCCTTCGACCTATTCCTGCTGGAGGAAAACTCACCTCGCACTGGTAATATCCCACAAATAAATCTATGACTGCTAGCTGACAGATCCCCAAACTATCAACATCAAAACAAAACCCAATTGACCCTTTGGTTTTCCAATGCATAACCCTAAAATCCCCGCTTGGGGTAAAAGGACCATTTTATCACTCACCTAGCTTGGTCCAAGATTAAGGCTCAAACTCATGCTTTGAAGGTCTAAAAGCCAAAGATTGATCCAAGACCGAACATATGGCCCAAATTTTCAAATTGGGCCCAAACCTCTACATAGTCTTACCTTAAGGGCCAACCATTTATTCTAATCAAAACACTTGGCATTCTGACGGTCCAATATCTCATTATCATCAAGGCCCATCTATGGCCCAATTTTCCAAATTAGACCCAAGCCTTTCCTATGGGCCTTATCCTAAAGCCTAATCCAAATATTCTAGTCCATATACTTGTTCTTGGATGGCCCATCAATAGCCTAATCACCAAAGCCTAACAGAAGGCCCACTTGAAGCCCCACCATAATAAGGTTTCTCAAATAAAATGACCATTAGGGTTAAGCGTTCTTGCTTAACCCATTAGGGACTTATTCCTTTAATTCCATCAATGGACAAGGCCAAACATACAGTGTAATTGGATATACGTTATACTTCAATCTACTAGTCCAAATGCAGGTCCTGACAAACTAAAATTAACATCTCCTACAATTAGGGTTTTCTAAACCGTAACTAGGTTCTCCAACCTAAAAATAGTTCAATTAGCCCAATGATTAGATTTTTAAGGTCAATTATGGTTTCATTAGGTCAACTAGGGTTTCATTTGGTCGGGCATCACCCACTACCACCTCGGGTAGTGGTGGTCAATGACAGCTCACGGCGGCAGCCACCACCTCGTGGTGGTGGTTGTAATTCTAGATCCAAAACCTGTCGAATCATATCTTAAATAGCATTCCATTAACACTTAAATGCACAACACCACCCAACACGATGGTTTGTGGTAGCAGAAGGTGGCAACCACCACCTCACAGTGGTGGTGGTGGGTGTTCCGACCGAAAACTACATATACAACTTCACACCCATAAAGTACACTCACACACACAAAAATACACACAAACACCACCATATGGCGGTTGGTGGTGGAAGAACAGTGGTTTAAGGTGGCAGCAAGATAACGGCCACCATGGTGGGTTGCAATGGTGGTTCCCACGCTTTTCCAATGAACAGAGAGAGCACCCACCTACGTATTCGGCTAGATGAAACCACAAGCCTGCACAAGACTTGCTAAATGTGCATCCAACGCAGCCACTACTGGTGGTAGACAACAACTGGAGCACTGAAGAGGGGTTATTGCTTGGAGCTATGGTGGCAACGGATGTGGCTGAGGGGTATCACCGACGAAACGGAGAAGAGATGTGGTGACTACGAAAGAAAGTAGCAGCGATAGAGGACGGAAACCCGTTGGTGGTGTTTGTCGTTACCGGCAAAGGGAAAAAAGACAACTCTCGATGGCGGCTCACACGACGGCAAGGTCTTTGGATGATGACGACAGTTGATCGAAGCTTCTGCAGGTCGGAAAACGAGAGGAAGTCGGGTGGTGGCGGCTGGATGGTTCACGTATGGTTGGTGATGAATATTAGGGTTAGGGTTTATACGATTGGAAGGGACACCGAGTATAACCCATGTTCTTTCAAACTTTGGTTAATTTGTCCAAAATCATTCCCTCCTCACAAGATTTTTTCAATTTAAATCCAAAATTTAACCTTTATCCCCTACTTCCATATTTCCTTTTGATAATAAGTTGAACAATTACCAATCATACCCTGACTTCTAAAATCCTTTTCAAATTCAATCCAGAATTTACCAAACAACCATCAACCTTCAAATATTTTTACAAACTAATCCGGAAATTACATTTTAATCCCCAAACTCTCAATTATCACTTTTTAACCCCCAAAGACAACGCCTTACTAAATTATTCCGGATTTAGGGCTACTATTCATTCATTAATTTTATCTATTTGTGTATTTTATAAACGGAATGTTACAATTCTCCCCTACTTAAATTAGATTTTGTCCTCCAAAATCATTACTTACCAATTCTGTCACGCCAAACAACTTGAGTGTCATGGCCACAATTCCGAGTATACCCCAGTCTTCCCGAGGTAACCAGTACCAACCCTTGCAGGGCTTTACTACCCGGATATGAATAAATTCTTGCATCATGATCACATTTACGCAATCTGAAATCTGAAGTCTCGATATGGTCTGACTCCCTAACTAACTGCCCATACTGAATCATTGTCGAATCCAATCCACTTAATTCCCCACTGACTACTCCCATTCTAATAACTTGAGGTTCCAACTAGAAACAATCTCACTGACCAAACATCCCTACAAAACTCTTATACTTGACAGAAGGCTCAGATAATCCTTCGAGTGGAAGGCTTATCCCTATAACAGTTAGACTCAGACGAGAGGTGTGTAACAGGGTCAAATTAATTACTCTGAGATTATTTAATCCATCTGCAAGTGTGTAACATCCGGAATCCCAGGTATATTATTTTAATATTTATTTTTGGATTATGTGAAGGAACTCAGCGAGTTGATGCATAGACTCGCCGAGTAGGGTCGTGGTTGATCACCTGGGTTCGCATTGGACTCGGCGAGTCCATGCTGTTTAATGAAACCCTAATCCTCTGGGGTTGGAGCCTATTTAAAGGCCCTTATGGCCGTCCATTGCAGCTACCACACCCCAGAGAGAGTCTTAGATCACTTGTGAAGAGAAGAGAGGCCATTGTTGACCAATTGTTGATAAAATTTGAAGTAAAAGGTGACCAAGGCAAAAGAAGGCTGAAGGAAGTGCAAAGCTAGTGTCTTCAGAGATCAAAGGCTTCATATTAAGGTATTCCTTCGGACCTTCTCCAGTTTTGGGTGTTGATTCATAGAGTTGGGTTTGTTATGGCCTTTAGAAGAAGAATATGTAGATTATTTACTCGCCTCTCGAGTTTGTGTATGGATCTGGACTCAAAGGGGTCCAGAGACTTCAATCCCTGAAGCTTTATGAGTCCTTGTGGGGTGATCGGACTTAGGTTGTCATTTTTGGGACTAAATCACTATTTGATGCCATTATGTATATATATAAGCATCAAGTTTCGAGCTTTACATGATTATATTGCTTGGGAAGGTCAGATCTATGGATTTGAGGAACAGATCTGACCTCAGGAGGTCAATAGAACTTGTGCATGGCATGTACTCGGCGAGTTGTTCTTGGGACTCGGCGAGTTGAGTCAGGGTAGCCCTGCGATTCTTGCATGGGGACTCGTCGAGTAAAGGGAGGGACTCGACGTGTTAAATGGGACTAAAGAGTTAAGTGGACAAAGGTGGACTCGCCGAGTTGCCCAAGTGCACTCGCCGAGTCGGGTCAAAGTTTGACCGTTGACTTTGGTTGACTTTTAGGGTTTGGTTAGCAGTGAGGCCTTTTGAGCCAGAAGAGGGGTAAAATGGTCTTTTACCCTTCTGAGGATGTTAAGAAAGGTTGGAGTATAGTTATATTTATGGGAGTATTTGTTTTATGTGTTTAGGCGGAGGCTAGATAGTATTTCTACCGAGTCAGTGATTTACCGAGACATCAGAGGTGAGTCTTCTCACTATACTATACCTGGAAGGGTACCTATGTGTGACCGGAAGGTCTGATATGCTATATGATATATGCATTGTATGTGATTAGTTAACCGTTTTGTATGTGCTATGTATGCTATGCTTGTTATGGGCCAGAAGGCATTATGTTATGGGCCGGAAGGCATTATGATGTGGACCAGAAGGTCAGGGAGTTATGGACTGGAAGGTCGACACGGGTAGGACCAGAAGGTTTACCGTGTTGGGACGGAAGCCCCCTGAGACACATGGATCGGAAGGTCATGGCCTGAAAGGGCGTATGTGTGTAAGTGGTATTTTAGGGAACTCACTAAGCATTATGCTTACAATTGTTGTGTTATGTGTTTCGGGTACGAGCGAGGACCGTGGGAAGGCGCAGGCATGATCTGTACACACTGACGGAAGATTTATTTTATGATCTTGGGATGTATTTCTACTATGATGACATTTTCTAAACATGAGATTTGATAATATTGAATGATGGTTTATGTTGTTTGAAAAATAAAAAATTGTTTTGAAAATTTACGTTGTTACAAGTTGGTATTAGAGCTTTGGTTTGAGGGATTCGGGTGCACCTTCGGGCGTAACTGAACTCAAACCGAGGATTTGAATTTTTTTTTCCAATAATAAATGAATTAAATTTTACAAGAGGTTTTGAGATAACCAAAGAAGGAGCAGTGTGTACGGTCAGCCAACGCCCGAATGGTAAAATCCCCAAGATACCCTTACAATATGTGTTATGAGATATGTTATGATATGTTATGCGTGCTACAGTAGACTAGGTATTCATATTAGGAATAGAGTGGCCTGATTCGTGATGCCTTAGTCTAGGAGAATCCTACTGCTACGAGATGCCTTGAGAGCGAGTAGGTAGCCAATGCATAGCGAGAATAGAGTGCTTGCGTTCTGGGATCCAAGGAGGAGGACCTGGGGTGAATGCTGATGCGGTGTAATCAGTAGTATAGGGCCCATACTACAGAAGAAACCGGATCAGTGGGCAGCCCATGTAAGAATCCTTTAGGTATTGGAGGCCGAGTAGGATTGCGTTATCGAGTGCAAGTATGCTCAATCAAGTCTCTGATATTTTTATGTTGTATTTCAGAGAGGCATCATGGTTAGGACACGCCACAGACCTGGGGCGAGCGGTGTGAGTGACGAGGATCTTCATCAGATGATCCATGATGAGGTGGCTGTAGCGATCAGGGCCGAGATTCCGGAGATGTTTGGGTCTATCAACACCACACTGTTGGAGACTTTTGATGAGTGGTATGCTGCGGTGATTGAGGCCACAGCCACTGCAGCTACAATAGCTGTGGCTGCTGCCAGACCTCAGGGAGGTGACTCGTTGTTGTTCCGTGAGTTCAGAAACACGAAGCCACCCGAGTTTGATGGGATGCAGGATCCGATCGCTGCGATGAGATGGATTGCTGACATTGAGGGATGCTTCTATACGTGTTCATGTCCGGAGCATTTGAGGGTACGGTTCGCTTTGAACCAGCTTCGCCTAGGAGCGAAGGATTGGTGGAAGTTCGTGACAGCTAACTTCAATCTTGCAGAGATTTCAGTAGTGACCTGGGAGAGGTTCACCACGATGTTCAGAGATGAGTATGCTCCCCCGGTGGAGAGGAAACGACTAATTCAGGAGTTCTTGACCCTCAAGCAGGGTAATGATTCGGTTACTGTGGTCACTCGAAAGTTTCTTGAGAGGGCGATGTTCTGCCCTGAGCAGGTGTCTACTGAGCAGGCACGGATGAGCCGGTATTTGGGTATTCTGAGGAGGGACATTTGGGAGTTCCTGTCGAACTCGACGTAGCGGACATTTGCTGAGCTCCAGGAAATTTCCCGGAAGAGGGAGATTGAGTTGGAGACTCAGGCCAGGGAGGAGGCCGAGTCTCAGAGGATGGATCAGCGGTCGGCTCAGTCTTAGCCGACAGCCAAGCGGACCATGTCGGCCGATTCGAGGACGGGAGGCCAGAAGGGCCGCACTTGCGGGAACTACGACACGGGTCATGAGGGGGCCTGTCGATGGGGTGTTTGCTACAAATGTGTCAAGGAGGGGCATATCACCAGGGATTGCCCCAAAGGATTTATGGTTTGCTTCCATTGCAACCAGACTGGCCATCGGAAGTTCGAATGTCATCAGCTACACCAGGGATCAGCGTAGGGATCTGCGCCTGTTGATAGGGTTACCGAGATTCGACCGGCGAAGGCCGAGGCTCTGAAGGCTCGTGGGAGAGCTTTCCAGTTTACTGCGAAGGAGGTCACGCAACGCCCGATGTCGTGGCTGGTATGTATTATTTCGTGTATTTACTTTCATGTTGAGATATCGTGCTTATATAATGATATGCGTAGGTGCTTTTCTTGTGAATTATGTACCTGCCTTGGTATTATTTGACTCGGGTGTGAGTCGGTCTTTTCTATCTATGGCTTTTAGTCAGCACATCAGTATTAGTCGAGAGGTGATGAGTCAACCCTTGAGGGTTTCCATAGCTGATGAGAAAGCGTTGTATGCCACCGAGGTGATTCGAGGATGTGTGCTCGAGATTTTTGGCATCAAGTTCCCAATTGATCTAGTTCCTATCGCAATGGGAGATGTTTGTGTCTTCGTGGGCATGGACTGGTTGAGTAAGTTTGGAGCGGTTATTGACTGCGAGAGACAGCTGGTGACCACACGAGATCCTAGTGGGGGAGTTCTTACCGTGTACGGTGAGGGTACGCATCCTGGGTCGGCGTTTTGTTCGGCTGCCAGGGCAAGGCAGAGTTTGCAGCAAGGCTGTCGCGGGTTTGTAGCTGATGTGATGGAAACACGAGTGGTCGCAGGGAGGCCAAGTTCGATTGACGAGGTCGCGATAGTGTGTGGGTTTCCGGATGTTTTTCCTGAGGAACTGCCGGGCGTGCCTCCGGAAAGACAAGTGGAGTTCTGTATCGATTTGGTTCCGGGAGCAGCACCTATCACCAAGGTGCTGCTAGAGCTGTTGGGGAATGGGTTTTTATGACCGAGATGCAGGAGTTATCCTTGCAGCTTCAGGAGCTGTTGGGGAAGGGGTTTATTCGACCGAGTAGCTCACCTTGGGGAGCGCCGATCCCTTTTGTCAAAAAGAAGGATGGTTCACACCGGATGTGGATTGATTACCGGGAGTTGAACAAGTTGACTGTCAAGAACCGGTATCTGTTTCCAAGGATCGATGACATGTTCGATCAGTTGCTGGGGGCATCTTGGTTTTCCAAGATAGACTTGAGGTCGGGCTATCATCAGATGAGGGTTCGGGATGAAGATATCCAGAAGACTGCATTCAGAACTCGTTATGGGCATTACAAGTTTGTGGTGATGCCTTTTCGGCTCACTAATGCCCCAGCTGCGTTCATGGATCTCATGAACAGGGTGTGCAGGCCGATGCTGGATCGGTCAGTGATCGTATTCATTGATGATATCTTGATATATTCAAGGTCTAGAGAGCAACATGAGGAGCATTTGAGGGAGATCCTTGGAGTTCTGAGATCAGAGAGGCTGTATGCCAAATTCTCCAAGTGTAAGTTCTGGTTACGAGAGGTTCAATTCTTGGGACATCTCGTCAACTAGAATGAGATATTGGTCTTTCCAGCCAAGATTGAGGCGGTCATGAGGTGGGAGGTGCCAAGATCGCCCACCGAGATCAGTAGTTTTCTAGGATTGGCCGGCTATTATCGGAGATTTATTAGGGATTTCTCCAAGATCTCCGTGCCACTTACCAAGATGACCCGGAAGGGTGTTGCATTTTCATGGGGTCCGAAGTAGCAGTCCTCATTTGAGACACTTTGCTAGAAGTTGTGCGAAGCCCCGGTGCTCGCACTCGCGGAAGGGATGGAGGATTTTGTGGTGTACTGTGATGCATCAATATCTGGGTTGGGGGCAGTGCTTATGCAAAGGGGGCATGTGATAGTGTATGTATCGAGGCAACTGAAGCCTCATGAATCGAGATATCCCTCCCACGATCTGGAGCTGGGGGCTGTGGTGTTTGCCCTCAAGATCTGGCGTCACAATCTGTATGGGGTTTGGTGTACCATATACACGGACCACAAGAGTCTGAAGTACTTGATGGATCAGCCCAACCTGAATATGCGCCAGAGGATATGGTTGGATGTGGTGAAGGATTATGATTGTGAGATCATGTACCACCCGGGCAAGGCTAATGTTGTAGCCTATGCTCTGAGCCGTAGGGCGGAGAGCACCCCGTTTTGAGACGTTTGTATGAGGTTGATAGTGATGACTCTGGTATTGGACACCATTCAAGGGGCCCAGGCCGAAGTTGTGAGACCAGAAAACCGAAAGAGGGAGGGAGTTGTCGAGCAGGTATTGGAGTTCGTTACCGATAGCTGGGGACTTATGACATTTCAGGGTCGGATTTGGGTACTGTTTGTGGGCGGGATGCGTACCATTTTGATGGAAGGGGCACATTGATCGAAGTTCTCGATCCATTCCGGGGCCACTAAGATGTATGTGGACCTAAAGAAGGAGTATTGGTGGCCCTGTATGAAAAGGGATGTTGCATGGTTCGTTGAGTGGTGCCTAACTTGTCGCCAGGTTAAGGCTAAGCACCAGCGTCCGAATGGTAAGCTGCAACTGTTGGAGATCCCCGAGTGGAAGTGGGAACAGATTACCATGGATTTTATCACCAAATTGCCAAGGACTGCAAGGGGAGTCGATGCAATTTGGGTGATTGTGCATAGGTTGACGAAGAGCACTCATTTTCTTGCTATCAGTGAGAGCTCTTCTGCTAAGAGGTTGGCAAAGTTGTATGTGAGTAGGTGGTATCGCGGCATGGGGTTCCGATGTCGATTGTTTCAGATCGAGACGTACGATTTACTTCCAGATTTTGGAAGATGTTTCACGAGGAGTTGGGTACGAGGCTGCATTTCAGTACCGCATACCATCCACAGATGGACGAGTAGAGCGAACAGACGATTCAGACACTCGAGGATATGCTCCGAGCGTGTGTTTTGGATTTTGACGGAAGTTGGGGCACATATTTACCCTTGGCAGAGTTTTCGTACAACAACAACCATCATTCGAGCATTGGTATGACACCCTTTGAGATGTTGTATGGGAGGAGGTGTCGGACCCCCATTTGCTGGGGAGAGGTGGGACAACGTGTAATGGGTAGTACGGAGATCGTACTTTAGATGACCGCTCAGAGTTTCCAGAAGAGTTATGCGGACAGGCGTCGGTCCGAACTCGAATTTCAGGTTGGGGACTTCGTAATCTTAAAGGTATCTCCTTGGAAAGGATTGATCCGATTCAGGAATAGGGGCAAGTTGGGGCCTCGATATATTGTACCTTTCAGGGTAATCGTGAGGGTAGGCAGAGTAGCCTACCGCTTGGACCTACCTGCGGAGTTGGGTCAGATTCACGACACTTTTCACGTGTCGCAGTTAAGGAAGTGTATAGCCGACGAGTCCGCAGTGGCACCATTAGAGGATATTCAGGTGGATGCGGGCCTGAACTATGTTGAGAGACCGGTGGCAATTAGGTATCGGAAGGTCAAGGTTCTGAGGAACAAGGAAGTGCCTTTGGTGCAAGTGCAGTGGCAACATAGGAAGGGGTCAGAGCTCACTTGGGAGCCAGAGCGCGAGATGCGTGAGCAACATCCTGAGTTGTTTCCCGAATGAGACTTCGAGGGCGAGGTCTGATTCTAGTGGGGGAGAATTGTAACATCCGGAATCCCAGGTATATTATTTTAATATTTATTTTTGGATTATGTGAAGGAACTCGACGAGTTGATGCGTAGACTCGCCGAGTAAGGTCGTGGTTGATCATCCGGGTTCGCATTGGACTCGGCGAGTCCACTCGCTGTTTAATGAAACCCTAATCCTCCGGGGTTGGAGCCTATTTAAAGGTCCTTATGGTCGTCCATTGCAACTACCACACCCCAGAGAGAGTCTTAGGTCGCTTGTGAAGAGAAGAGAGGCCATTGTTGATCAATTGTTGATAAAATTTGAAGGAAAAGGTGACCAAGGCAAAAGAAGACTGAAGGAAGTGCAAAGCTAGTGTCTTCAGAGATCAAAGGCTTCATATTAAGGTATTCCTTCGGACCTTCTCCAGTTTTGAGTGTTGATTCATAGAGTTGGGTTTGTTGTAGCCTTTAGAAGAAGAATATGTAGAGTATTTAGTCCACTCTCGAGTTTGTGTATGGATCTGGACTCAAAGGGGTCCAGAGACTTCAATCCATGAAGTTTTATGAGTCCTTTTGGGGTGATTGGACTTAGGTTGTCATTTTTGGGACTAAATCACCATTTGATGCCATTATGTATATATATAAGCATCAAGTTTCGAGCTTTACGTGATTATATTGCTTGGGAAGGTCAGATCTATGGATTTGAGGAACATATTTGACCTCAGGAGGTCAATAGAACTTGTGCATGGCATGTACTCGCCGAGTTGTTCTTGGGACTCGGCGAGTTGAGTCAGGGTAGCCTCGCGTTTCTTGCCTAGGGACTCGTCGAGTAAAGGGAGGGACTTGACGTGTTAAATGGGACTAAAGAGTTAAGTGAACAAAGGTGGACTTGCCGAGTTGCCCAAGTGCACTCGCCGAGTCGGGTCAAAGTTTGACCATTGAATTTGGTTGACTGTTAGGGTTTGCTTAGCGCTGAGGCCTTTTGAGCCAGAAGAGGGGTAAAATGGTCTTTTACCATTCTGAGGATGTTAAGAAAGGTTGTAGTATACTTATATTTATGGGAGTATTTGCTTTATGTGTTTAGGTGGAGGCTAGATCGTATTTCTACCGAGTTAGTGATTTACCGAGACATTAGAGGTGAGTCTTCTCACTATACTGTACCTGGAAGGGTACCTATGTGTGACCGGAAGGTCTGATATGCTATAAGATATATGCATTATATGTGATTAGTTAACCGTTTTGTATGTGCTATGTATGCTATGCTTGTTATCGGCCGGAAGGCATTATGTTATGGGCCGAAAGGGATTATGATGTGGACCGGAAGGTCAGGGAGTTACGGACCGGAAGGTTGACACGGGTAGGACCGGGAGGTTTACCGGGTGATGGAAGTCCCCTGAGACACATGGACCGGAAGGTCATGGCTTGGAAGGGCGTATGTGTGTAAGTGGTATTTTTTGGAAACTCACTAAGCATTATGCTTATAGTTGTTGTGTTATGTGTTTCAGGTACGAGCGAGGACCGTGGGAAGGCGCAGGCATGATCTGTACACACTAACGGAAGATTTATTTTATGATCTTGGGATGTATTTCTACTATGATGACATTTTCTAAACATGAGATTTGAGAATATTGAATGATGGTTTATGTTGTTTGAAAAATGAAAAATTGTTTTGAAAATTTACGTTGTTACAAAGTGACTTGGCACTTTCGATCAACAAGCTACTCATACACACATGAATCCCCATGTTACCACCATTTCCTGAAGCATCAAGCTGCCTCCAATCTGCTTTCCCAGGGCAACTAAGATCTCCCTAGTTCCCCAACTTATCTAGAATACTGAATTCTTATCTGGTTGCTGAGCCAAAGGTAACCACACAGTCGCCCCATGCAACTTCTGAAGAGGAATTCGACTATCAAAATCTGCCCTAACCTTATTGCCACTCATGGCTCCATGATTCCTTTTGATATTTATGATCATGATAGTCCAACTGCCTTTTGCAATTGAATCTAATACAAAAAATGAATGCTACCAGAACCACTGTAGTCTTACATCACGCCTGGTCTCCAACGTCCTACCATTTCCCAGATCTGAGCACACTGTGGCCTACTCACATTCGTACGGCTGACTCGCCCTATCCTAAATAATCTAAAGGGTCCATGAGCGACTTATCATTACCCAGGAAATCAGGTACCCATCCATGCCTAAAATACTAAAACATTAATATTGGATTAGTGTCTAAGTCCATAACTATTTTGGTATGTACTTGACCCGATGGTGCATGGTCCTTTTGGGTTGCCTTCACCAAAGCAACTTGATAGGATGAATTATGGAGAGAAAGGATTAAATATGATTTATTAATGTATTATGAGAATAATATATTAAAGGAGAAATCATATTGTTTAATTAATATTAGTCAAGAATTAATTGGTAATTAGTTTTGTGACTAAAAGAGATTAATTAAACTTAAGGGACTGGAATTGCAATTATAAGATAATTGCAATTTGTGCCATGGATTGCCTTATATTATAAGGTGGATGAATTCTATGGGGAAGCCCATATGAAATCGTCCAAGGCCTTGAGGAAAGGGCTCCATGGGTTGCTTAGGGCTTAAGCATCAAATTTAGCGTTTCCTTGTTAGATAACCCTAATAGCCTTACTATATAAAGACCCCTTATGACCTAAAAACGTGGCTAAGACTTCTCTAGGGTTTGTAGACGGTTTTGGGCAACCTCTATCCTCTCTCCTCTTCATCCTCTTGCTTATGGTGTTTGTGAACCATTAGAGGAGTGACATTTGTGACTCTAAGCTTTCTAAAGTCAATACAAGGAGGAATTGGGATTGTTATTGCTACATAACAATCAAGGTAATATCTTAAACCTAATTATATGTTAATATGATTACTTGTATGCTATAATTAGGGTTTATAGTCTTGGATAACTTGCATGTACAATAGAGAAACCTAGATCCAAGCATTAGGGTTTGTATGAGCACATAGGATGTTCTTATGACCAAAACGCATCAGTGGTATCAGAGCCTTGATTGGTTTCTATTGTATTGATGCTTGATGTAACTAAAAAATTTGATTTTTTTGTTTCTGGAGGATGGACTCGCCGAGTCCATGGTGACTCGACGAGTCCATTCCTGACTCGGTGAGTCGGCTCGTCAGAAGGAGGGAAAACCGGGATTTCTTGTTGTTTTTGCTTAAGGACATTATCATATTAGATCAATATTAATCCGATTTTATGATATATTTTACTATATTGTTGATCTAATTGAAGATATTTATCAATTAATAAAATAATTGTTTCCTTATGTGATAATTGATTAATTATTTTGATTAAATTGGTAAATTATTTTGCAAGAAATCATTAAATAAATCAAATATAGATAATTATGTGACTAATTGTTAATTTTAGATTATTTGTTATTTGATCCTTGTTGTTATGAAAAATTTCATATTTTCCCCTTTAGGTTTTATAGTTTAAATTTGAACCCAAAAGTTTTGTTGTTTTGAAATTTAAATAGTTAAAACCCTAATGTTTTGAAAAAGGTTTCAAAACTTGCCCTCAAGTTTTGGAATTTAAATTTTAATTAATAGTTTAATTGTGATGTATATTTAAATTCTAAACCCTAATGTTTTGAAATGTTTCAAAACTTGCCCTCAAGTTTTGGAATTTAAAAGTTGATTAAAAGTTTAATTTAGGAATGTTAAATTCTAAAACCCTAGTAATGTTTTGAAAAAGTTCAAATCACACCGTTATGGTTTTATTAATTAATTAAGGAGTATAATTAAAAGAGGTTTAATAAATCCATAAAAGTTTTGGTTTGCAATTTAATTGAATTAAAAGTGTAAAATACACCCTATACTATATATATATAACATTAAAAGTCGAATATTATATATATGTATGAGTAAAAGTCAGTCTTACCGTTAGTAGGCCTCATTCACGAAGCTGGTCTATAAGGGGTGTTTAAGGAAATTGCCTATAAAATGGCGATTGAATGGGTATCCACTCTTACCCACCGCACTCTTAACTAGTGGAGGGTCGTTAGCCGAACGGGTAGGATAGGACGAAACCTTCCATTATAAGTATAATGAAATACAAAGTAACTAAATGTTTTTCAAATTCCTAATCTTAGTTACTTAGGCAAAAGTGAATTGATGCAATTCCATGAAATTACACTTTGTGCCCTTGCGAAGACGTTAGTGGAGCGTGTGTGGTTTACCGGCACACTAAATGGTTCTAAGAAAAGGTACCAAAGGGTGACTCAATGTTTCTCATAGTTCGGTGGAGCGTGTGTGGTTTACCGGCACATCGAATAGGTGACTGTAACATGTGAGGGCACCATGTAAGTTTGCATGGTTATTCAGACCCGCTTTGTGATCCTCGGCATCCCAGTCACAAACAAGAGGGGGCATATCAAGATTTAAACATGCCATTGAAATGTTCATTGAATCTCAAAGGATCTAGGAGTTTTCATAGATTTAAAACTTAAATTTCTTTTTGGTGGAAATTAGTGAATCGTCATTCACTTACCTTCAAATATTCTGCAACTAGATTACGGCATCCCTTTTCTAGGTTGTAGCGTATTGTGTTGGGTCCTAGCCTTGGAATTTCATTTGGGTGATTTACCAAGGACTCAATCAATCAACTAACTTGAATTTGTTTCTCCCATTTAGTAGATGTCAAAGTTCGACAACTATGGTCTTTCCAAATCACATGGAACAAGCATTCCACATGAAGATGGTATTCCACGATTCGATCGAGGAATAAGAAATCATGCTTCACTTCCTACACCTCCTCCAATTGTTCTCCCACACCCACAAGATCGAAGAATTGAAAGGTTCAACATCACTAAAGCCCTATTGGAAATGAAACATGAAGATGGTAAACCCGTGTGTGCCCACATTCCAGGAATGAAATCTCACATTGATAGGTTGATAATGTTGGGTGTGTCATTCCCGAATGAGTTGGCTGTAAATTGGGTTTTGCAGTCACTTCCTGAATCATATAATGAGTTCAAAAGAAAGTATTATATGATGGATCACGATGACAACCTCATTGCCCTAACTTACATGCTCACTGCTGCTGAATCAGAAATGATTTGGCAAAGCAATGGAGCGTATTTGTTGGGAAAGTCAACCGACCATGCTTCCAAGGACGTTCTAAGAGAAGCGACTTGCGTTTGCTGCCAAGAGAAAGGGCATTGGATAGAAGTCTGCCCCAAGAGCCTGAAAATTCCAAAGATGGGAGAGTCAAAGAGTATGACTGCGCTTCAGGTAAAATCCATTATCTAACTTCGTTAAGTTCCTATTTATTGATTCAAAATACATGATGTGATAAGATTGCATTTGAATGTGTTTGTAGGATCGGTGAAAGGAAAGGAATCTTGGTGAAAGAGCAAGATAAATCTAATCACAAGAAATGGATCTTCACTGCATGGACTTGAAGATTAGATTTTGAGCTTAGATAGTTATGATAGAGTTGTTAGAAATTTTCTTTTTGAAATACATAGTTTTCAATGGATTTTTGCATTGTAAGGACAAATGTTTTCCGCTGCTTTTATAAATAAATTAAATTTTGGTTTGACTTATTTATTTATTTGTTTACTTCCTTGCAATGAAATCGTTATGAAAATTGATGTTTGAATATTTCTACAACAAATGGATATGATTCTTATTTATGGTGTTTATGGAAAAAGTCTAGAATTTACCAAATACGGAGAGTTTCTCATCGCCCACGTTTCAATTGGATAGAAATTTGGAATCACCCAACTTGGTTGCATGATGAATGAGAAATTCCATATTTGGAAATTAGACTAATTCGTTGACAAAGTGTCAAGTGAAGGACTAGGAGATCGAGTACACAAAGTTGTGTGATGATCAAAGTCCACCATAATAGTAACAAGACATTCATCATGATTTACTAAAAGTTTAGTAAATATGATTATACTTATAAGATTAAGTGTAATTCGGAATTGATTAGAAGGGTTTAAATCAATAGCAAAACGAATAAGAAGAATCAAATAGGCAGAAAGATAAAAGTTTCTCCATTCTAAGAAGAAGGGAGAGTACCTTTTATGCTTTATGATAGGTCTTAATGATTAAGAACCATATCTCAATTGATCCTCTAAGTGAGTCCTAGTACAATTGTATGTCTAAGAAGAGGAATCAAGAATTGAAGAAATGGGTAAATCAAAAGGTCAATCGTACTTCATTCCAATAACAAGTCTTAAAGTTAAGATTGTGGCAATAAGTGACAAGTATTAATAAGGTTTATAACATTCATCAAATGTGGAAAGTTGTGATGTCTTGTGTTGGATATTATTCCTTTTATATATCAGCTCAGATACCGATTTGTTGGAAATATAACAATCTGATCACCACAACAAAAGGCTCGGTTACCAGTTACTGTGTGAAAGATATATCAGTTTAAGATATAAGATATATATATATATATATATATATATATATATATATATATATATAAAGAATAATAATTGCGGAATAAGTATAAATATGAAAGCTGTAAATGACTGAAAGCTATAATAATATAAATGATTGTATTTAAATGACGTAAAGCTATAAATAATATAAATGACTATATTTAAATGACATAAAGCTATAAATAATATAAATGACTATATTTAAATGACATAAAGCTATAATAAAGTATATAAATATATAAATATATAAATATATAAATATATAAATATATATCAAGTACGTTCGTCAATAAATTGACTGAACTGGACTTATGGAGCGACTGATCGATATTTGTTCTTTGAATGGACTGGTCGATATTGGGACTCTTGGAGCGACTGGTCGATATTTGTTTTTTGAATGGACTGGTCGATATTGGGACTCTTGGAGCGACTGGTCGATATTTGTTCAAAGATCAATCCGGCATTGGATAAGTAACAAAAAGTTCATTTAAAGCTCGACATTATGTAAAACAAGTGTTTACAAAAGGGTACAAAATACATGGGTTTATGTATTTGTATTTGAGGTATTTTTGGGTAAAAACACGCACACGGGTCGTGTAAGATAAGGTACAAGTGACACGGGTCATGTAGGAGGGTTTTGGAGGGTTTTCTTGATGAATGATGCTGACACGGGGCATGTTGATTTAGCCTTGCTGCACACGGGGCGTGTTCATGATGCTGATACTGATACGGGGCGTGTTGATTTAGCCTTGTTGAACACGGGGCGTGTTGAGGTTCAGAAGTATGAAGAAGGTAATCACAGGTCAACACAGGGCGTGTTGATTTTATCTTGGTTTTTAACACGGGGCGTGTTCGTGTCAGAGTCAATTTCGGGGTTTTTGTGATTTGAAGGTAAGTTTTGTTTGTGATGTTTTGGCTAGGGTAATGGTGTTATGGTGTTTTGAGGATGTTTTCAAGGTTGTTTAGAGTTTGGAAGGAGGTTGATATAAGGTGGTAAAGGTGGTGAAATTTCTTATGAAGATGATGATGAATAGTGATGGGTTTTGTGGTTAATCTTGATGCAGAAGGTTTTGGGTTGTTTCATGGTTGTGTATTGGTGTTTTGATGTAAGGAAGGTGTTTGGTGGTGTATGATGTGATGATCAAAGGTGGTGAAGATGAAAAACCTTTAGTTTCAATGAAGAAGATGAAGATGGTTGATGGTGTTCTTCATTTCATTGTTGATGATCTTGGTGTTCTTCATTTAGCTTCTTGTTTGATCTTGGTGTTCTTCATTTAGCTCCAGGGATGAAGATTGAGAGGGTTTAGTTTTACAAAGGAAAACTCACTATATCATATCTATCTCTCTTACTCTCTTCTATTATCTCCAACACAAAACACACACTACATACACATGTATATATATGAGAAACAAATATCTTGTAGTAGTGCACTTGAGTGTGAGTTGAAAGATGATGTAGAGGCTGCAAGTTGATGTAGTAGTAGGAGCAAAAAACGTGGGAAGGTTTTAGGCTTCTTCATCTTTGACTTTTGTTGACTTCCTTCTTTGTTTGACTATTCAACATATATGCAACATATATATAATACATATATACATATATAATACATACATATGTATATAATACACACACATATATATATATATATATACATATATATATATATATATATATATATATATATATATATATTGTTGAAACTGTTTAGTCACACATATGTGTTTTCATCATTCGCGTGTTTTCGTATTTTCCGTTTTATCACACATTCATGCAACCTGAAATAACTGATAATATTTGTTAGATTGTATAAAAACAGTTCATCTTATTTCAGTGATGGTCACATACAAGGTTACATAAGAAATTTTTCAACAATTTCCCCCTATGTGATCATTGCTGAAATAAGGACAGGTATGATATAATCATATTGACAGTTTAACTTTTGAAGATTTGAGATAAAAGATTTGTCAATAGATAAGATATATATATATATATATATATATATATATATATATATATATATATATGTATATATATATATATATATATATATATATATAAAACCATAGCAATTGATTTGAAAGTTTGTGACTTGGTTTAACATATCTCATGTAAAAGATATTCAGAAATTTGTTTCCGAATCAAAGTCTCGGGTGCGGTTATCAAAGGGTAGCCATATATGTATCTAAAGAAATTTCTTAAGATTTTATAGCATTATTAATGACGACAAGTGGTTTAACAGGTCGATTCAGATGAACGCTCATAGGTATAGCTCACACTTCACTTGGGTGTTTGGTTGTTCTGGCAGCAAAACAAGTTAATGATCACTAAAAACGAGTGATATCTCTCTCTGACGACTCACACTCATATTGGAGGTGTTCAACTATGCTTTTCCCGAAAGGTCACTTAGTCTCATTATTAGATAATCAATCACATAAGATTGGTTTCGGCATTACTCAGCGGGTTTCTTCATTCATACCATTTAAGTTCACTCTCTCTCCGTCCATAAATACATGTAGAGGGGTTTAGCAATTTTCATAGTGCAGTTTGCAACTAAGAATATTTAGTGATGAAGGCTACAGTATCCCGGGAAATCCATTGTTGTTGCAACTTTTTCTTTGATGGTATCCTTTTTGTTGATCAATATCTATTTTTTGTAAAAGGATATTTTGTTTTAGCATCGAGAATTTGCTACATTTGAGAAAATTGGGATTTTTGAGAGTATCTATCTTGCGGGATTAAGATATCCCTTTTTGTGAAAAATGGTTAAAAACAGATCACGAGATCTTTTGATGTTTGCTTTGAAATAACCATTTGGTTGAACTTTGTTTGAAAATACCAAATGTAGAGTTTTTTTGTTTTGTTTGGTATTTCTTCGGTGAATGATTTAGCTTTCTTGTTGATTCTTCTTTATCTTGTTTCGTCTTTTCTTGTTGATGGATCACGGGATCTCAAGACATCATTTTTGGTTGGCTTATATCTAGGTAGGGATCAGTGGCATAAAAGACAGTTTGTCTAGTATGTAAGAAATGAATGTATCGTCCCTGGTCATTTTGATATCTAAGCAAAAATGAGACCGTGGCAAGGTATAATCGGATATACCTTATAAGTAATAGTGACACACCTAAGCTTACAAGAAATGAATTCCACAATGATTCTGATTGATGAGGCACAAATTCTCACATGGGTTTTTGTTTTCATCTGAACCTCCTAACCTTATGTCCCTTTTTAAAATCATCAATAATGAAATAAAATTGAAGGAAATAAAGTTATGTACATTATGAAAAGTAGGAGATTTGAACCTTCACTCCAATTGAGAATCAATATGACTTAAAATCTTCATTGAGCATAAGCATCTGAAAATTAAGTCAAAAGACGATTAATCACAAGGTTCTATAAAAGCTTATTACGGCAAGTCTTTTATTATATTTTTGAAGATTTGTTTTTCTGAATGTTTTTGGAAATATTGGTTATTTCAATGTTTTTGGTTTTTTTTTTGAAAAGAAAGGAGTTTTCAAATGTTTTTGAATTTTCTTTTTGAGTGAAAGTAAACACACTTTTGTACAAACAAAAAGTAAAAGTTTAAGGATGGATGTTATCTGGATTTAACATTCCTAGACGGCCTAGGAAGTATTGAAACTTCGTTTCATCGAGAGCCTTAGTGAAGACATCGGCAATTTGATCTTCGGAGTTGATGAAGTGTAGTTCGATATGACCCTTTTGAATGTTGTCTTTGATAAAGTGATATCGAATGTTGATGTGCTTTGTCATGGAATGGTGAACGGGATTGTGAGAAATGGCAATTGCACTGGTTGAGTCACAAAATATGGGAATTTGTGAGATTTTGAAGCCATAGTCACGCAGTTGAGTTTGCATCCATATGACTTGTGAACAACAACTGGCGGCCGCGACGTATTCAGCTTCTGCTGTTGATGTGGACACACAAGTCTGTTTCTTTGAAGTCCAACTCACTAGTCTACCTCCTAGGAATTGACAGGTACCAGATGTACTCTTCCTATCTAGCTTGCATCCTCCATAGTCTGAGTCGGTGAAAGCGTTCAGCTGAAAATCGGATTTAGCTAGATACCAAAGGCCAAGTTTGGGAGTGCCTTTAAGGTATTTGAAGATGCGTTTCACAGCAACTACATGGGATTCCATATGATTTGCTTGGTATCTAGCACAAACACATGTAGAAAACATGATGTCAGGTCTGTTGGCAATGAGGTACAAGAGTGATCTGATCATTCCACGATATCTTTTCTGGTCAACCGGTTTGCCATTTAAGTCTGCATCAATTTTGTATCCAAAAGCCATTGAGGTTTTTGCGGTATTGGATTTTTCCATTGAAAAACGAGTGAGTAGGTTTTTGACATAATTCTCTTGGTTGATGAAAATGCCATCAGTTGACTGTTTGATTTGAAGTCCGAGAAAAGTAGTCATCTCCCCAATCATGCTCATTTCAAATTTGCTCTTCATTAGATCTGCAAACTTAATACTTAAAGATTCATCAGTAGAACCGAAAATAATGTCATCAACATATATTTGTACGATTAACAGATGTTTATTAAAGATTTTACGAAAGAGGGTTTGATCAATTGAACCTCTTTTAAAACCTGATTCTTCGAGAAAGGTTGACAACGTGGCATACCAAGCTCGAGGTGCTTGTTTCAAGCCGTAGACAGCTTTCTGCAATTTAAAGCTGTGATCTGGAAATTTAGGATCTTCGAAACCTGGTGGTTGTTGGATGTATACTTCACGATCTATCTCTCCATGTAGGAATGCACATTTAACATCCATTTGGAATACTTTGAAATTCTTATGTGCAACATATGCAAGAAAGATGCGAATTGCTTCAATTCGGGCAACTGGAGCATATGTTTCATCGTAGTCGATTCCTTTTTGTTGTGAATATCCTTTGACTACAAGACGTGCCTTGTTTCGACAAATGATTCCTTGATCGTCAGTCTTGTTTCTGTATACCCATCTTGAACCTATAACAATAACATCGGGTGGAGTAGGAACAAGATTCCATACGTCGTTTCTTTCAAATTCTGCTAGCTCTTCTTGCATAGCTTTTACCCAATCTGGATCTTTTATAGCAGAATGTATGGTTTTGGGTTCAGTCGAGGATAAGAAGGCTCCAAATAAACATTCATTTGTGGGTGTGCCTCTAGTCTGAATGCCTAAGTTGGGATCTCCGATGATTTGGTATGTTGGATGATTTCTGGTCCACTTTATTAAGCGATTCTCTTCCGCTATAATAATTGGAGTTTCAGTATCCCATTGTTCTTCTTCGGGTGTTTCATCTTGGAATAGGTTTGAAGGTTCCCCCATAAATGATGCATCAGGATTGTTTTGGCTATTTGGGGATGGGGTGTTTAAAGGAGGATTTGGTGTTTGTTCCAAAGAGGAAGTATGTGTTGGTGGTTCCCCCTCGAATTGATTTGCATCATTTTGGTTTGTTTGTGGAATTACTTCACTGGGTGCTCCTGTAGTGTCAATTAAAGTAGTTAGAAGTTCAGAATTGTAAGCGGTTTTTGGTTGTTCAAAAAGCAAATCAAGATCGATTTCAATGTCTATGTCAGGAGAAGGTGTTTGTTGAATTGGATTTTGAAAAATATTTTCAATCATTTTTGAACCAAAATGTTCACGATCCAATTTCCTAACATAAAATTCATCGAAATGAACATCGGTACTTTCTTCAATTACTCTAGTACGTTTATTCAGTACTCGATAAGCAGCTGAAGAAAACGAGTAACCAAGGAAAATTCCTTCGTCCGACCTTGATTCAAATTTTGAAAGGTGATCTTTATTATTCTTTACGAAGCATCGACAACCGAAAATATGAAAAAATTTGATGTTTTGTTTTCGGTTGTTAATGACTTCATATGGTGTTTTATGAAGATGTTTATGGATTAAGGAACGATTTTGAGTATAGCAAGCTGTGGCTATTGCTTCTGCCCAGAAGTATTGTGGCAGATCAGCGAAGATAAGCATTGATCTTGCAGCTTCACATAGAGTTCGGTTCCTTCTTTCGACAACACCGTTCTGTTGTGGAGTGTATGGGGCTGAGAAGTTGTGTTCAATTCCTTTGTCTTTGAGAAATGAATCTAGAGTATTGTTTTTGAACTCTAAACCATTATCACTTCGGATTCTTCGAACAGGTCGTTTCAGCTTCAGCTCGATTTGTTTGATGAAGTTGATCATCTCTTCACGTGCTTCTGATTTTAGTCTTAAGAAAAAGACCCAAGTAAAGCGCGAGAAACCATCAACGACAACAAGAATGTACTTTTTCCCTTGTATGGTTTGGGTTTTGGCAGGGCCACAAAGGTCTATGTGCAACAACTCTAGTGGTTCGGATACACTAGATTCTGAGATGCTTTTGTGAGTGGATTTGGAAAGTTTTCCTTTTTCACATGCAGCACAAAGAGTTTTGTTATCAAGCTTCAGAAGTGGTAGCCCTCGAACAAGATCATCGCCGATTAATTTGTTGATGTACCCAAAGTTTAGATGGGAAAGGCGGCGGTGCCATAACCAACTAATATCTGATGGGGCTTTAGATAACAAACAGATATCGGGTTTACCATAGATAAGATCCATGTCAAGTGGATACATATTTCCGGCATGGTCAGAATCAACTATAACATCTTTGGTTTTGGTGTCCATGATCAAGCTTCGTTGTTTGGTGAAAAGAACTTCAAGATTGTTATCACACAGTTGAGAAACACTGATGAGGTTGTGTTTCAGGTCATCGACGAAGGCAACTTTCTTTATGGTAAAATTACCATTTGTTATGTTTCCATAACCTTTGATTTTTGCTTTCATGTTGTTGCCGAAGGTAACATCTTGATTGGTTTGTATAGGTTTGAAGTCACGTAAGTAGTTCCAGTTTCCTATCATATGCTTGGAGTAGCCACTATCAATATACCATGTATCATCATTGGGTTCTCCAGCATTAAGTACCTGCAATCAGGCAAAAAGTTTAGGTACCCAAATCTGAATGGGTCCTAGTTTGTCAGTTGTTATTTTGGGTGCTTTTCTTAATGAATTTCTTTTATCATTTGACTTCACATTATTGTAATGGTTTGGTTTATGATGATGGAATGGTTGAGGTTTGATTTGATCTATCAATTTTACCCAAAATGTGATTTGTTTTTGAAAACCTGTGGGTTGATAAGATCTGTGATTTGGTGAAAGATATCCTAGATGTGAATGTTTGTTTGAAAAGTTTTCTTCGTATCTGGGATGTGATGGGCGGTTTTGAAAATCTTTTTGATGATGATGGTTTGAAACTTTCTGATGTGATGGTTTTTGAAAGTTCCTTGAATGATTAAAAGTAATATCTTGAAAGCGGTTTTCAAAAGGTTTTTGAAAAGATTTTGGTTTTTGTTTGGAAACCTGTTTATGAGGTATGACGTAGGGTTTAACTGGTTTCTTTGGTTGTTTTTCAAAAATGTTTGGTTTGATTAGTGGGGTTTTGGTGACTTGAATGGATTTTTTGCTTGTTTGTTGTTTCTTGTAGAATTTTTGTCCCAGACTAGTTTTTCCAACAATTGATGAAGTCATTGTAGGAAAAGCAGTTGGTATAGAAGTACTACCATCCTCATAAGAGGAATTTTCTTCATTCAAAAAGTTTTTGAGTTTAGTGGTTCCATCGGTATGTTTGATTTGGTGAGTTAAAGAACTTGTAGAGTCTGTTTCAGAATTTACAACTCTTTTGAAAGACTTTTTGGAAACACTGAAAGCAGTATCATCTGGACTACAGTTGATAACTGTTTCGTCATCTGAATCTTCCTCATTAACAGATGTGAAAAGATTAGGTAGAGTAGATTCAAAGTTTTCACAATTCGTCATGTTTTCCTGTTTTGCTTGTTCAATTTCAAAGGATTCTCTTCCAATTCCTGGTCTATAATTCGTATCAATTTTGCCAGTTCCTAAGGCGTTTGCCTTGGTGAAAATTTCATCACTTAGTTTTCTGGCAAGTTTGATAGAATCCATATTCCATATCAGTCTTTTATTCTTGGTTTCAAGAGAATTGATTTGTTTTAAAGAATTAGTCAAATTTTCATTTAAAACATTGTATTTGTCAGTTGATTCTTGAAAGTCTTGTTTCAACTAAAGGATTCCATTTCTAAAACATCTTTTATTTCAGAAGAAATGACTGATTGATTTTTTAGTTCCAAATCCCTTTTCTGAATTAGGGTATGATTTAATTGTTCCAAGACGTGATTATAATCTTCTGATTTTCTTTCAACGTCTCTTTCCAATTTGCTTTTCGTTCTTGTTGATTCTCCAAATTTGAGTTGCAAGGTTTGTAACTCAGATTTGCAAATATCATAATTGACCATTGTGTCATGATATGTTTTGAGATCAGCTTCCAGACTAGTCTCAATTTTGGTTATGTGGGACTCAAAAACTGTTTTGGAAAAACCAAGTTCAGAGATCATAGACCATACCTGTTCTATGATGTTGGGAGCTCTTGAACGTATTTCAACACCAGCTACGAAGCAGAAGTTTGATTGTGTTGGTTCATGTTCAGCTTCGTCATCAGAAGTTGGCTAGTATTCCACACTTGCTTCATGGATTGCCATCAATGCTCTTTGCTTTTCTTGGTTTTCCAGTTTCTTCAATTCATCGGCTCTTTGAGCATATTATGCTGAGTCTTTGATTTTGGTTTTGTTTTTGGCTCGACATTCTCTGGCATAGTGATTTGTTCCTTTGTAGTTGTGACAAATGATCACTTCTTCATCACTATCATCCTTTTAACTTTTAATCGGAAGTCTTTCAGGTGTTTGAGTTTGGGCTTGTTGGGAAGGTTGAGAATGGTTTTGTTGGAATCCAAAATTTTGGTTGTTTTGAAAACCATTGTTTTGATTGTTGTAACCTTGATTTTGGAAACCTCTGTTTTGATTTTGAAAACTGTTGTTTGGATTGTGATTATGACCTGAGTTGGGATCGTTTTGAATCCCTGGTTTTGAAAACCTTGGTTTGAGTTATTTTGGAAAGAAGGTCTTTGAGAATTTTGTCCAAAGTAAGGTCTAGGTTGAAAACCTGAGTTGTTTTGACCAAAAGATGGTCTTGGTTGAAAACTTGAGTTATTTTGTCCAAAAGATGGTCTTGGTTGAAAATTTGGTTTTAAATTTGATTGACCATGATTTGGGATAAATCTCTGGAGATTTGTGTTTGCAACCAACGCACACAGTTGTTGATAATCTACTTCATCATTTGAATCAGACTGGAAGGCTTGGTTTTGAAAAGATGTAGTCTGATTAAAATGATTAAAGTTTTGATCATTGAAAGGTGTTTGGTTTTGAGAAGTTGTGGACACAAGTGCAAGTGGTCCTCCAAAAGCTGCAGTGGTTGGTGGGTCAATCGAGGATTCATACGATTGAAGTTCTCCATACAAGTTGTACAAAGTTTCAGTATGAATAGCTGGATTTCCCTGAATAATGAGTTTAACCATTTTCTAGCTTTCGAAAAGATTGTTTAAAAACTTGAGATTTATCTCGTGTTGTGTCTTTTTGATACCCAAATTGTTCATTTTAACCATAATCAAATTGAACCTATCATGAGCATCATGGATGGTTTCTGATGAAAGCATTTTGAAATTATCGAATTCATTCAAAACAGATGTTCTTTTGTTTCCGATAATTCTTTTATTTCCACAAAAACGATTTTTCAAATTCTCCCAAATTTGATTTGCGGTTAACAGTATAATGTCATCCATTTGACTTAGAATACTGTGAGGTATTCCAGAAACAAGTTCCTTTTTGGCTTGGAGTTCCAACTTTTTTGTAATTTCAACTTGAGTGGCTTGATTTGTAGCAAGAGTAGCCATATTTTCTGGAGTAACAAATGTTCCTTCTACACACTTCCAGACATCTTCATTTACAGCATTAAGATGAAGATTCATACGGCCAACCCACGAATTATACTCTTCAGGAATAAGTATGAGTGCCCGTGAACCAAATCCTAAGCTATTTGCAATGGAGACAGAGATCATGTTGAAGTAATTTGCCAAAGACATTTTTTGAAAGGATTTTGAACAAGTGATATTAAAATGAAAATTTTAAAGAAAAGCTTATGGAAGGTTTATAAACGCTATAACCAAAAGTTTTTAGACAAAAATTTCAAGGTAAATCACACAAGCTCTGATACCAATTGCTGGATATTATTCCTTTTATATATCAACTCAGATACCGATTTGTTGGAAATATAACAATCTGATCACCACAACAAAAGGCTCGGTTACCAGTTACTGTGTGACAGATATATCAGTGTAAGATATAAGATATATATATATATATATATATATATATATATATATATATATATATATATATATATATATAAAGAATAATAATTGCGGAATAAGTATAAATATGAAAGCTCTAAATGACTGAAAGCTACCATAATATAAATGACTGTATTTAAGTGACGTAAAGCTATAAATAATATAAATGACTATATTTAAATGACATAAAGCTATAAATAATATAAATGACTATATTTAAATGACATAAAGCTATAATAAAGTATATAAATATATAAGTATATATCAAGTAGGTTCGTCAATAAATTGACTGAACTGGACTCATGGAGCGACTGGTCGATATTTGTTCTTTGAATGGACTAGTCGATATTGGGACTCTTGGAGCGACTGGTCGATATTTGTTCAAAGATCAATCCGACATTGGATAAGTAACAAAAAGTTCATTTAAAGCTCGACTTTATGTAAAACAAGTGTTTACAAAAGGGTACAAAATACATGGGTTTATGTATTTGTATTTGAGGTATTTTTGGGTAAAAACATGCACACGGGTCGTGTAAGATAAGGTACAAGTGACACGGGCCGTGTAGGAGGGTTTTGGAGGGTTTTCTTGATGAATAATGCTGACACGGGGCGTGTTGATTTAGCCTTGCTGAACACGGGGCGTGTTCATGATGCTGATGCTGACACCGGGCGTGTTGATTTAGCCTTGCTGAACACGGGGCGTGTTGAGGTTCAAAAGTAGGAAGAAGGAAATCAGAGGGCAACACGGGGCGTGTTGATTTTGCCTTGGTTTTTAACACGGGGCGTGTTCGTGTCAGAGTCAATTTTGGGATTTTTGTGATTTGAAGGTAAGTTTTGTTTGTGATGTTTTGGCTAGGGTAATGGTGTTATGGTGTTTTGAGGATGTTTTCAAGGTTGTTTAGAGGTTGGAAGGAGGTTGATATAAGGTGGTAAAGGTGGTGAAATTTCTTATGAAGATGATGATGAATAGTGATGGGTTTTGTGGTTGATCTTGATGCAGAAGGTTTTGGGTTGTTTCATGGTTGTGTTTTGGTGTTTTTATGTAAGGAAAGTGTTTGGTGGTGTATGATGTGATGATCAAAGGTGGTGAAGATGAAAAACCTTTAGTTTCAATGAAGAAGATGAAGATGGTTGAAGGTGTTCTTCATTTCATTGTTGATGATCTTGGTGTTCTTCATTTAGCTTCTTGTTTGATCTTGGTGTTCTTCATTTAGCTCCAGGGATGAAGATTGAGAGGGTTTAGTTTTACAAAGGAAAACTCACTATATCATATCTATCTCTCTTACTCTCTTTTATTATCTCCAACTCTAAACACACACTACATACACATGTATATATATGAGAAACAAATATCTTGTAGTAGTGCACTTGAGTGTAAGTTGAAAGATGATGTAGAGGCTGCAAGTTGATGTAGTAGTAGGAGAAAAAACCGTGGGAAGGTTTTAGGCTTCTTCATCTTTGACTTTTGTTGACTTCCTTCTTTGTTTGACTATTCAACATATATATAATACATATATACATATATAATACATACATATGTATATAATACATACATACATACATATATATATATATATATATATATATATATATATATATATATATATATATATATATTGTTGAAACTGTATAGCCACACATATGTGTTTTCGTCATTCGCGTGTTTTCATATTTTCCGTTTTATCACGCATTCATGCAACCTGAAATAACTGATAATATTTGTTAGATTGTATAAAAACAGTTCATCTTATTTCAGTGATGGTCACATACAAGGTTACATAAGAACATTTTTCAACATCTTGGATAAGACAAAGATCAAGTAGGACTAATTTATGAAATGTTTTGATAAAAACTACACTAACTCTTAAATATTTGTTTGTCAAGAAATGTTTATTGACAAGAGCATCCTATATGTCAAGGAGTCAGTGGGAGTCTTAATGGTCTTGAAAAGTTTCAAGAACAAATTAAATAAGCCTTATCGATCATCACTAGCACACGAGTTGAGGTTTACAACCAATCGTGTTGACATTATTTTGTTTTCTGTGTTGTTTCCAATTGAGTTAATTATGCATGTGAGTTCTATGAGTTTTCATTTTGAACGCATAAAAGGCAAGGCACCTTGATCAATGAAAGGTACATTGATAGGAAAAGGTGAGCTGCTTAACTACTTGGAAGACGTGGTGGGCAGTTGTGCTACCATAAGGCAAGAAAGCAAGATTAAGAAAGTTCGGTCCATATGAGTTTGAATTTGTCGTAAACTTTGGTTTTAACAAGTTCACATGGACAGAAACACATACACCGTTTAAATCTAAGTGTTATAAGATTTCCTCCTTCATAAAAAATGATTGTGAGGAAATGCTTTCACTAAGAAAGATTTTAAGAAGATAGTGATTGTAAAATTGCATTCTCGAATTTGATTATGGTTACGGTATCCCTTTCCATAATTTGAATTGTGAGGTTTGACAATTAATCTTAATTGTTTAGACACACATATAAGCTATCTAAGGCAAAGGTGTATAAGTTTAAGAGGCCTTGATAAAAGATTATCAAAACATTAAGTATTAGAAACATGGACTTAAGAAGGTAATAGGTATTGTTTTTCCAAAAGTTAAGATGTTTATGAATACATGTCGAAGCTAGTGGGAGCATAAGTGTTATGTTTTATAATAATCATCATGAGTGGGAGCATAAATGTTATGATTGTATGATTATTAAGGCACATATTGCAAGTTGGCAATATTAATTATAGAAAACAAGAGTTATACCTTGCAAAGTGGTAAGGGTTGTAAAGTTGTTTTGCTATAATGAAGGGAGAGAATATTATGCTTCATTTCAAATCTAAAGGCTTAGGTTGAGAAATGTTGATAAATTTAGTCAAAGGTACATAGTGTGTTCTTAAAATTTCGATTATGATTACGACATTCCTCTTCATAATTCGAATTTTGAGAACATAGCAAATAAAACATTATGCGTCGTGTCCCATACGCTTCGGGTATAGGATCGATTGCAAATGCTTTAACGTTTGACTATTCTAAAATTTTCAAAATGTCTAGCGTATTTAGAGGGAAAAGGGACAAGAATCGGTTTTGACTAAAATAATTAAACAACTATCAAAGGATAATCCAAAGTTCGACGAGGATTAGTTGCTTATGAGTAGTTGGAAGCATGGTATTGAATGGACCATATCGACATTATTATGAATAGAAAAGATTCTATTAAGAATGAGTGATCATATGGAAATATGGAAATATTTCCATATTGGATGGACCATATCGACATTATTATGAATAGATAAGATTCTATCAAGAATAAGTTGGCATATGGAAAATATGGAAACGTGTCCATATTGAGAATTGAATACTGAAAATATATGTCTAGATTAGAAATATTTATGCAAAAGGATGTTCAAAGGAATGTACTTTAAGTGAGAAACATCATATCTAAGGAATTTTCTTCTAACAATCTCCGATAGAGGACTTTGAATTATCATTGGCAATAGTCTTTGTAACTTTGGTGCAGTGACATTACGAAAGGATCATTAGATAAAATGTTAGAATCTAGCATATTCTATAAGTAGCAAGAATTTGATATTCTTTCACTTATGGAAAACGATTTGGAGTTGTGAAATGAGAGTGATTGGAAATGTGTTCAATTTGATCTATTTCACAAAGTAAGAACCATAGGTAAATATTGTGTGCATGCTAGGAGCATGAGACAAGTGTAATAATTCAAGTAAGAGGTTGATTACTCGAAACGACAAATAATGTGTAATCGATATGGTGATAAATAAAAGGAGTTTTATTTATACTCAAAGGTTTGAGGCCATATGGGATTAGTATTATTCTTGTGTTTCACTTTGCATGTTTTGACTTCCTGAATAATTTAATTGGTTAAGAACAATCAAATTATTCGAAAGGGCCACAGTCGTTCATATGTTGGAAGTAGATATGAATTAAGACTATCGTGAATTGGTGTATGGATTGTCTAAAAGAGTATTAGACATAAGCAAATGTTTGCTGCAACGTTCATGAGTGCTTATGAATATGAATTTGAGCATTGGATTAAACCCACGCTCACTTGGATCACTCCATGAATTGTATCACGAGTGATTGGTGAGACGATAACATCTTATATTCTTGAAACCGAGATGTGTGAGTTGTATCTTGCTAATCGGTTGCACATTGATAATATGTAAACGCACTAGTAACTTGGTGTTATAAAACATATTGTTGTGTGGGATTCGGTGAGTGAGTGCATGCGAGCATTGTATCAAAGTTTATCCGTTCCTTTTATCTAAAGTGGGATAAAAGCGATATCTTTGGGCCCCTCGATGGTTTAGTGATGAAAAATGTAAATGCTCGGCTGGGCTAGGGCTAATTTGATTTGTTAAATTAGTCAGTCGTCATAAATCGGAGATCGAGAAATAGTACAAAGAGAATGATTAGAAATCATATGATATCTAGAATGGAGGAATATATGATCCCTTATCTAAGGACACACGTATATGATATGATCAGAGTTGACAGCTACTTTGGAAAGCTACGATTGCAGATCAGGATCTGAAGTCATACGTAGAATATTTATTAGACTTATCCAAGTGGGAGACTGTTGGATTAGTGTCTAAGTCCATAACTATTTTGGTATGTACTTGACCCGATGGTGCATGGTCCTTTTGGGTTGCCTTCACCAAAGCAACTTGATAGGATGAATTATGGAGAGAAAGGATTAAATATGATTTATTAATGTATTATGAGAATAATATATTAAAGGAGAAATCATATTGTTTAATTAATATTAGTCAAGAATTAATTGGTAATTAGTTTTGTGACTAAAAGAGATTAATTAAACTTAAGGGACTGAAATTGTAATTATAAGATAATTGCAATTTGGGCCATGGATTTCCTTATATTATAAGGTGGACGAATTCTATGGGGAAGCCCATATGAAATTGTCCAAGGCCTTGAGGAAAGGGCCCTATGGGTTGCTTAGAGCGTAAACATCCAATTTAGGGTTTCCTTGTTAGATAACCCTAATAGCCTTACTATATAAAGACCCCTTATGACCCAAAAACGTGGATAAGACTTCTCTAGGGTTTGTAGACTGTTTTGGGCAGCCTGTATCCTCTCTCATCTTCATCCTCTTGCTCTTGGTGTTTGTGAACCATTAGAGGAGTGACATTTGTGACTCTAAGCTTTCTAAAGACAATACAAGGAGGAATTGGGATTGTTATTGCTACATAACAATCAAGGTAATATCTTAAACCTAATTATATGTTAATATGATTACTTGTATGCTAGAATTAGGGTTTATAGTCTTGGATAACTTGCATGTACAATAGAGAAACCTAGATCCAAGCATTAGGGTTTGTATGTGCACATATGATGTTCTTATGACCAAAACCCATCAATTAATATTGTCAAGCATATCTGGGTGCTTGCCTCCCAGTCGGTCTATTTCAATTGCATACTGCCAAGCATATCTGGGTGTTGGACTCCCCTTCAGTCTATTTCAATCAGATCTTGCCCGAAACATTGGAACTATCCGGAACAACATGCTATAGCCTTTTCCATAATCCTACGAACTGACCCACCCGACCCTAATTTATCTGAATGAACCTGTGAATGCTTATGACTTATTCCATAGTCTAACAACACCTTCTTACAGTATCTGGCTGGTAGTGATTGCTACGACTATCCCGCAGTGTTATAGGACTTCCTACACTATCTGGCTGCTAGTGAATGCTACAACTATTCCGTAGTCTTACAACACTTTCCAGGTTGTCTCGCTGCTGGTGAATGCTACGACTATCCCGCTGTCTTACAACACTTTCAACGTTGTCTCAATCGCTGAATACCAATCCAAACACATCCAACGTCGAGCACACACAAAATCTAACATCCCAAACTGAACTCATGTCCTGACTGGAATTCCCAACATGATTCCCAAAGCCTGCTATCAAACATTCCGAGAACGCGATCTCATTATTGGCATGTTTTCTAGAACTTCCAACTCATACTATCTTTAATCCATACAACCGCTTGGGCTGTCTTCCTTCCTGACAAGGATGTGAAACTTATCCTAGTTTCAAAACTTCTCCTACTTCTGAGTCCCTGGACGATTCTCCCCCACTTAGATTCGACTAAGTCTTCACAATACATGAAAATTGAAAATTTCCCAATCCTTCTCACTTTCCAACGATCAATCCGATGACAACTAGCTCTTACCAACTAGTGCTCCCTTACTAGCTAATCCCAAAAGATCAAACAACTTCTATGAATCAGATGAAAACTTCCTAAATCTCAACGAAACCGATAGCCCCTAATGCTTGAAATGATTCCACACTCGAATCTCGAATAACAAAAGACAGATGCTCCAACCAATACCTCAGAAACGAGCCACTTTCCTTGGCGCTTCAATCAGCCAATCAATAACGGTTACTAGGACCACAGACTCCTGACAATGCTGGATTACCATCCTGTGGAACCCTGACTGTAGACCTTCCACATAACACACCTGATCCGATCTCAACCATAAACGATGATGACACTGTACACTCCCAACTTGCAATTAGGGAAATGACCCTTCGCTACCCGCTTATAATTCTCAGCATGCAAATGGCATATGACATCAATTGAAGATATAACCCTAACAAAAACAGGGAGACAACCCAAGTGTAGACTTACTCGAGCCCTTTGAACAAGAAAGCTCCATCGTGCAGTTTCCTGCAAGTGTTGCACTGAATCCGACCCTATTGGCCTCTCAAAATCCGATCATAAATCTTGGATCTCTTCCCAAGACCCTCCAATTTATGCAACTGATCTGGTTCCCTCTTCTCCAATTCAATATCCCGTTCTCGGTCTCTAGAAGTCATATCATTCCGGGTCTCGCACCCTATTAACTCTTGCGCCAACTGATTCGCCTCAATCGCCTGGGCATCTGGTCGAAAAGTCATTCCATGACATAACATCAACCACATCATCACCCGACTCACTACCAACCTCTTCCCTTCAATCACGTGACCTGTCCTTCAGGAGGCGGGAAGTAAGTCGGACCTTGTCCCTCTCATGCAACAAATGGTACGAAAAACGTTGACGACATCTGCCAACCATCTGATGCTAGCAATAGGGTCCCTATCCCCATGATAATCTGGAGCTTCACAAGCTCTGTACTCTCAAAAAATCAACATATGCATCCCTATCATGGCCGCTATCTCAGTACGAAATGCACTTAGCCTCTCATAAAGAATCTCCAAAATGTCCTCCTTGACCATAACGAAGTTCACAGGAGTCTGGTAAGTGATACTATGAGTAGTCTCAGATGGAATAAACTCCCTTGTCTGATCTTCGAGCTGCTCGGCTCCATAGTCCGAGGCTGATCCATTGCTGAATCTAGAACTACCATATGGTCTACCACGTAGCGTCACCATACTCGAAAATATACCATCATAATCATCAAAATACTCATCAAAACTCCAAGGGTATCACACACTACAAGTTCCTTGGGTTCATCTCAGCCTTCCTTGATTCGAGTACGGATCCTATGCTTTCAGTGGTATGGGCCCATACTACCGTCCACATCTATCCGTACTTTCCTCAAGAACTTCCTTGACTCCATCAAGTCCCTTTCACTACTACTGCTATCTTTTAATCTCATCCTAGGCTTGCCCTAGGGTAATCTCCAACTCACTCTCCACCATCAGTTGCATAAGAAGTCCCTGTTATCCCACCTAACTAGCTAGCGAATACTATTACATATTACTAATACCAGATAATTATTCGAATTAGTGGTTCTACCCTCCAACGGTTTGAATCAGACGAGAGCGTAAGGCTAAAGCTAACCTTCTAAAATTATTTAGTCCTCGTAATATGTTACTTAACGTATTCGTCTACTAGTTAGTTAAAGATAACTAGAACTCCTAAAAGCACAGAGCAAGCAGCATTCAAGCATTGAGTAAACAAAATCAAGCATGTCCTTCTCAGGCTATCAGATTACTGACTAATTAGTACTAGCATACAGTTTAATAAGCTCATACAGCAGACATATAAGGCATCCTTCCTAGATCCTTAGGCCTAACTGGCATGCAGTTCTCATACACATATAACAGACATACAAGGCATCATTCTTAGATCCTTATCCCTAATCTTACGTGGAATACTCATAATCATATCATAACATAAACTTTTATGGGTAATTTGGGAGTACTTGCTTGAGCTTGGCTGATTTCGTGTACCACACCCTTTTTCTCTTTTCAAAATCCTTTTTGTGAAAATGGTTTTTCTTTTAAAAAATTTATACCAAGTCCTCAGCTTGAGTTGAAACATCCCAAAAATACGGTCCAAAAATTTTATTTTTAAATTATAAAAAAAGCATAGTTATCAAAGTCATTCATCCAAAATCATAAGTCATCGTATCATGTCAGAGTATCATATCAAAATACATATCAACATATTAGAGTAAAACATCCCAAGCTAAAATCATGGTGTGTGCATTGCAGTCATCCCGAGCTCTTCCATTTGCTACCGGAAATACCTAAAACCAAAACACAAAAACTGTAAGCACGAAGCTTAGCGAGTCTCCCCAAACTACCACATATGATACACATAATCACATAATCACATAATAACATACATTGGGCCTTGCCTGCTACATTGGGCCCCGCCCGACATCTGACCGAAGTTCGACATCAGGCCCCACCAGGCATTAGGCTGAAATCCAACATTGGGCCCCGCACGACATCGAGCAATGCTCGGTATACATATAAACATGTCAACAAATATATATAAATAATCACATAACATAAAATATAAACATTCCTTGGGCCTCGCCCGACATCGGACCGAAATCCGTCATCGGGCTCCGCCCAACATCGAGCAAAGATCTGTATACATATAAACATATCAAAAAATACACATAAACAATCACATAACATAAACATATGCACATTACTCGGGCTCCGCCCGGCATGAGACCGAAATCCAAAAACATACAAACATTCCTCGGCTTTCCCCGGCATCGGACCGAAGTCCAGAAACACATAAAACAAGTACATGCAAAAATCACAAAGACATCAAGCATACAAACATTCCTCGGGATTTCCCCGGCATCAGACCGAAGTCTGGAAACACATGTACAACTATACCGGGCACTGCCCAACATCGGACCTTAGTCCGAAATATGCTAACATACATACACGCGCCTACATTGGTGCCTTTGACCCGTTCCTACTGGAGGAAAACTCACCTCACGCTACTGATATCCCATGAATAAATCTCTGGCTGCTGGCTAATAGATTCCCAAACTGTCAACATCAAAACAAAACCTAATTAACCCTTTGGGTTTCTAATGCATAAACCTAAAATCCCCACTTTGGGTAAAAGGACCATTTTACCCCTCAGCTAGCTTGGTCCATGATTAAGGCTTAAACTCATACTCTAAAGTCCCAAAAGCCAAACAACGATCCAAGGCCCAACATATGGCCCAATTTTCCAAATTGGTCCTAAACCTCTACATCGTCTTACCTTAAGGCCCAACCATTTATTCTAGTCCAAACACTTGGAATTCTGATGGTCCAATATCTCATAATATTCAAGGCCCAATGATGTCCCATCTTTGACCCCATTTTCCAAATTGGACCCAAGCCTTTCCAATGGGACTTATCCTAAAGTCCGATCCAAATATTCTAGTCTATATACTTGTTCTTAGATGCCCCATCAATAGGCCAATCACCAGAGCCCAACAAAAGGCCGAACTTGTAGCCCAAACATAGTTAGGGTTTCTCACATAAAATGAAGATTAGGGTTAAGTGTTATTGCTTAACCCATTAGGGACTTAACCTATTAAGTCCATCACTCCACTAGGCCAAACATACAATGTAAATGGACATAATTCATACTTCAATCTACTAGTCCAAACACGGGTCCTCTAAAACCAAAACTAACATCTCCCAAAATTAGGGTTTTCTAAACCCTAATTAGGGTCTCCAATCTATACACAAGTTAGTTAGTCTAATGATTAGATTTTTAGGTCCATTATGGTTTCATTAGGTCAACTGGGGTTTCATTAGGTCAGACACCACCCACTACCACCTCAGATAGTGGTGGTCAACGGCAGCTCACGGCGGTAGCCACCACCTCATGGTGGTGGTTGTGATTCTAGATCCAAAACATGTCCAAACATACCTCAAATAGCAATCCATTCACACTCAAATGTACAAAGACACCTAACACGATGGTTGGTGGCGGAAGAAGGCAGCCACCACCTCACGGAGGTGGTGGTGGTGGGTATTCCCGCCAAAACCTGCATATACAACTTCACACCCATAAAGTAAAGTCTCACACACACAAAAACACACACACACACATATATATTCACCACCACACGATGGTTGGTGGTGGCATAATAGTGGTTCAAAGTGGCAGCAAGATAACGACCACCATGGTGGACTGCAATGGTGGTACGCACGCTTTTTCAACCAACAGAGAGAGCACCCACCTATGTATTCGGCTTAAAGAAACCACATGCTTGCACAAGACCTGTTGAACGTGCATCCAATGGAGAAGATTTGTCGCTTGGAGCTGCGGTGGCGACGGACGTGGCTGCAGCGTATCACCGAAGAAACAGAGAAGATATGTGGTGACCTCTAACGACAACAAAAACGACAAAGCGATGGAAACCCACTGGTGGTATTCTTCATTACCAGCAAAGGGAACACCGAAAACACTGGATGGCGGCTCACATGGCGGCATGGTCGTCGGCTGATGACGACAGTTGGTCAGAGCTTCAACAGGTCGGAAAATGAGAGGAAGTTGGGTGGTGGCGGTTGGACGGTTCTCGTATGGCGGATGATGAATATTAGGGTTAGGGTTTAGATGATGCGAAGGGACACCGGGTATATCGCGTGTTCTTTCAAACTTTTGTTCGTTTTTCCAAGATCAGTCTATCCTCACAAAACTTGTTTTCAATTTAAATCTAAAATTTTCCTTTTAGCCCTTACTTCCATAATTCCTTTAATAATAATTCCAACAATTACCAGTCATACCCTGACTTCTAAAATCCTTTTCATATTCAATACATAATTTACCAAACAACCCTTCACCTTTAAAGTTCATTACAAACTAACCTGAAAATTACCTTTTAACCCTCAAACTCTCAATTATGACTTTTTAATCCCTAAAACCAACGCCTTGCTTAGTTATTTCGCATTTAGGGCTATTATTCATTCATTAATGTTACATTCCCATTGGTATTTCTCAGTCGGCTTCACCGCTTCTTGATTCCCATGGATTTTGGTATTTTCTGGGTTGCTTGTCATCCCGATATACTTTTTACCTCGAAAGACTTTACGTCTTATTTTTATCAATACTAATTGTCTACTTATATTATTTTGTATATAATTGCAACATATCCAATAGATTTTTTGGTTAAGATGAAAGATGATTTATTTGTTATAAATTGATGTTGTAGATTAAAAGAAATATCTTATACATACCTACAATGAAGCACGAGAACGCCATTTTGAGTGTTGTTCTCGTATCTAAAACGCCAGGAAACCTACACTCCATCGAAACGACTAGGAAATGTTTACGTGACATATCGGAAATTCAAGAAATGTTTATGTTAAGTTTTTGAAAATTTTCCATTTTTTTAGGGTTTGCATGGGCTTTTTAAGTCCAAAAAGGCTAATGGGATATACTAATCGTTATCACCCTACAAGCCTAAATAGATCGATTCTCAACCTGTGTATACTCATCTACCGCCTCGTCGATAACTCATGATCAGATGATCAATCGATTACCAAAACAGTCACCAATTCAGAAATCAGATCGATTATGATGAATTCTCAAGAATAAGAAACACAAGGATTACCAACTACATCAATACAACCTCCATTCTGAGACTATGTGACTAAACTAGAAAAACTTGTTGGAGAAGGAGGATGGTGGAAATTCAAGTATAACCTTTGCAGTGTAACCCAACAAGGATGATATTCTAGAGTTAGAGCAGATTTGCTTGGTATAAAAGGTAATCAACTACTCAATTTAATGTATGTGTCTATGTAATTTTCAAAATTGTAATCATGTAATGTATCATAGTCTAATTGTAATGACACATAAGTGGCTGCAATTTTTTTCTGTGTGATTTTTATTTTGGTTCATGTATTTGTTGTTATTTTTTATTCACGTTATTGTTTTGACTCATGAACAATTGTAAAGAAATAAGAGACTGTAATTTTTGTTTTGATTCATGTATTTGTTTTAATTTTTGATTCATGTTATTATTTTGATTCATGAACAACTGTAAAGAAATAAGAGGCTTCAATTTTTGTTTTGATTCTTGTATTTGTTGCGATTTTTGATTCATCAACAATTGTAAAGAAACATGAGACTGTGATTTTTGTTTTAATTCATTTTCTTATTTTGATTCATGTTATTGAATTGATAATGTCAATGATGAACTTATTTTTCTCATGTTATTTAATTGAGAATGTCAGTGTTATTCATGTTATTATGTGTGTTCTTTAAATCATCATTTTGCTAATGATTTTGGATCTTATTATGTGTGCTCTTGAAATCATGTTGTTTTAATTGAATATAGGTAATAGGATATGTATTTGAAAGAAAGCAACAACGACTAAAAAACTTAACATTAAACACTTAGAATATGCATATGAAGAGAAGAAAGCTAAGTCACAAGCCAAACAAGTCGAGTTGCCATGTGAAGCTGGTGTTGGATTTAAGAAAAGAAAAGGTATTTCAACACCTATTGAAAGAGCTTTTCGTGTTGAAATTAGGGACCAACTAGATCAAGAAATAGCAAGGATGTTTTATACCGGAGGTTTACTTTTTAATCTTGCAAGAAATCCACACTATCCTAAGGATTAACAGTCAACAAAATTGATGGTTATATACCTCCTGGTTATAATAAGGTAAGAAAAACATTACTACAAAAAGAGAAAGATAATGTTCATAGCCTATTGGATCCATTTAGTTCTACTGGGAATGAAAAATGTGTGACTATTATGAGTGATAGCTGGAGTGATCCTAAAAGAAAACCTCTAATGAATTTCATGGCTAACTCAGGTAATGGTCCTTTGTTTCTAATGGTAGTTGTAACACCTTGTGGATTTGGGCTGGTCAATTTAGAGACAATAAACATTAAAAAGGACATTTTTATAGAATATTATTTAGAATAAATAATCTTAACCAAAGTACAGTATATGTCACAAGGAGTTCGTACAATGAACATAAAAATCTGACTTATAACGAAGAAGCTATGACCCGTCAAAATTTTGCAACAAAATTGGCACGACATCGCGTATCGTAAAAAGTGAATTTTTGATAAAGTACTTTTTAGTCTTAGAGATCTAAAAGAAAGTCGTAGCATACGTTAAACCGAGAACGTACATAAAACGAACGTCCACATCTGACTTCCTTGAGTAAGTTATGATTTTTCTAAGATTTAGTGTAGCAGTACATAACCCAAAAATCGACTTTTTGATTGATCAAATTTTAGATGACACAACCTAAATAAGAATTAAATATCTCATTAATTGGAGCTCAACGATATAAAGACAGTCGAAAATGGGCGTCAAATGACAAAGTTATAAATTTTGAACGGAATTTAACTGTCTAAGAATTTTAAATATAATTTTAAAAATAATGTCAAAATTAGCTGACGGAGTCTAAATTAAAGTTGTAGATCTCGTCGATACCTGCGCGTGGATATAAAGAACATAAAAACGAAGCTCGCATGCAAAAGTTACGGATTTTAGAAAGAAAATAGTTTTTGGAGTAATCTGCGAGTGACACGTGGCACGATCTGAGCCACTGCTTCTTCCCCACGCCTTGCCACCAAATTGTGACACATGGCCAACGAACACCCAATGTTCAGTTAGGGAATGCCCCGCGTTCGACCTTCTTACAATCTATAAATAGAAGGCAAAAATCCCTCCATTCTTCACACCTTTCTCACCCATTCTCTCCCAAACACCCCCAAACCCTCTAAGCCCTTCCCTAGCACCTCCAAGGTGTTATAAGCGAGTCCCGGGGCACAAGAAATCCCTGAGAAGAAGAGCTTTTGGCTCAAAAGTTCTGCACGAGTAGAGCCCGGTTCCTCACTAAACGCCCTTGTAAGTGAGTTCTGCTTACCCTACTTTAAGTATAATTTATGTTTAAGTTCATTACTGTTGTTTTGAACCTATAAAAATATATATGTTAAGTATTATAAATTATACAAAGTGTTATTATAATACCTTTTAACTATTCGCGGTACGGGAAATCTGGTTTAACGGGCCGCATAGGCTTGCTGGATTTCAGAACAACTTAAATGCCAAAATGATCCTGCCCTCCGGTGTTTCTTGTCAATCCTTGTAGTAGTTGAAAAGTATTGTTTAACACTTATAAAACAATATCACACGTAGACCTTGAGTTATTGATAAATCCATACTAATAATTAGTCGAAATAAATATTAGAATAAATTCATGTGATAATGATACTAGCTTTCGTCGAAGAGAAATAAAATTGTTAGAAGCGAAGCGCTGTCTGAGTTAAGAGTCATCACTTTAACAAGTGAGTGCATAGTCCCTTTCATGAACATGATTTTAATACAAGTATTAATTAAAGTATTAAATATGCTTATGTATGAAATATTTGATATTGCCTGAAATACGTGTTACGAGCATATTTGACAATATACAATGATTTAGGATACAGAGTAAACCTAAATTAATTAAGATGAATATTGGGTAGTATATTTTTATGAGTACAGGTGAGATATACTCAGAGGTAGAATTTAAAATTTATATTTAATTTGAGAGCATGGATAAGACATAGTCATTTTTCCTTAGTCGGAGAGTATGGAGAGGGCATAGTCATTTATGATTAATCTGAGAGCATGGATTAGACATAGTCATTCCGAGAGTATGGAGTGGGCATAGTCATTTGTCATTAATCCGAGAGCATGGATTAGACATTGTCATTTTGAGAGTATAGAGAGGGCATAGTCAATTGTTATTAATCCGAGAGCATGGATTAGACATAGTCATTCCAGGAGTATAGAGCGGTCATAGCCATATGTCCTTAATCCTAGAGCATGGATTAGACATAATCATTCCAAGAGTATGGAGTGGGCATAGTCATTAGTAATTAATCCTAGAGCATGGATTAGATATACCTGATCTGAGAGTATGGATTAGGTAAAGCTGTTAGTTTTAGATATGAGAGTATGGATCTTATCATTGTAAGGATCGATGGAGTGGGGTAAAATTTATTATATGAGGTGAAATTGTATATATTGTGAGTTGTAATATATATATATATATATATATATATATATATATATATATATATATATATATATATGATATAACATTATGGGATTTTATCACCAGGTTTTCCATTTTGACCCACTCAGTTTATTTGTATCATAGGTATCGAAACAAAGATACATTACACTGAGAGATTGAATGAGTTGTAAATCATCAGTGTAAATGAATGTATGGTCTGTTTATGCTTATGTTTCTGTATTGAAGATGAAATCCTAATGTTTTAATAGAAATAAAATACTTTTATTCAAAAATGCTTTGATAATATATTGATCATATTTTTTGGTACAAATTCCGCAATAATATTCTTTAAAAAGGATACTCTGGTTTTAGAATTGGCATAAATAAAATTTTTAAAATGACCTTGAATTTAAGAATGTCATAGTTGGTATCAGAGCGTTAGCTTAAGCAAACTAGGAGTAAGGATTTATTTCTAGATTTAAACTCAGAATGGTAAGCGATGATCGTGATGACTGTGTCTATTTTATTTTAGATAGTACTCCTGAATTGACACAATCACTATCTTACTCTAGGATTAGATGCCTAAGTTGCTTTTATGCACTAAATGATTTATGTTATAGACTTATATGCTTTATGATGCTATTAGTTCATCGGATCTTAGGTCTATTGCTGGTCGCATCTGGAAATTTTATGTGTTCACATTTCTAAACGTTTAATTACGATATTAGAAATGGCATGTAACTTTTCAAAGTAATAAGGAGGATTACGCTTCTAAACCTTCTCTATCTTAAATTTATTGTCTTTAACAATTATTATGGTGTATGGAACGTCATGATAAAGACTCGTACCAGACTGAGAAAATAGAGAAAATAAGAAAGCTGATGACATTGAATGATAGCTTTTAGAAGATACCGTAAAAGTGGTATCTTGCTTTTAGAATTTGTCTAATAAATAATACGTCTAGTATGGGAGAAGTACACTTTTGATTTGCAAAAAGAAAGATTTTTGGTATAATCCATGAAGTTATCCCATCATCAGGCATTTTCTCCACCAACCGAGTTGAAGCAAAGTTGATGATTGAAGAGACACATGGAAGTAGTCCTTGTAGAGTCTAGAGAAATTTTCGTGATTATTTGGACACATTCGTATGTGTTAAATCATTTTGTGTTTTTAAGAAATAAGAACTTGGGAACCGAGAGACAATAATTGGGATGAGTATCAGTAGGTGTGAAAGGTAGTAGAGGCCTATACTACCGGAAAGCCAAGAATCCTACTTGGATCAGGAAAAGTCACAAGGTTAACAAGGCACTAATAACTGATTCCTTTTTGTTCATGTCTATCATTACCATTGCTTTGGTAATGACTAAGAAGATAACTATTATTCCGACCTAGGTAGTCATATCAAATTAAGTCAGACTAAGATAAGTATGTTACGTGGTTCACAGAACCAAGAATGATGTAACATCCAACTTAACCTAGAAGATTGAAGTGAAAGATTATCGAAGTAATCAGTAGAAGTGTCGCGATCGTTGTTAAAGTAAGAATCTTGTAGCTAGAATTGCTACATGCTAGAATGTGATTATATCACATTATAACATGAAGGAAGGTATATTCCATTCTGGATTTTGACTCTAAAAGACATGAGTCTAAGCATCACATCATATGATGAGAGGTCATTAGAACATGAACCATCCGTCTATTATGATAATCGAAGTAAAAAAATTATTCTAAGTTAAGTTTAATAAGAAAAAGCAAGAGTCACCAATAAAGATCCGGTTTGTAACTTGAAGGTTAAAATTGGAAGTCCAACATTGTATGAAGAGCTGGTGCAAGATTGAGCACTGCCAACGCTTAGGAGTTAGATATTTATTTGAAAGGACATAAGAGTTACAATTATTGCCTAGGATGAAAAGATAACATATGTAATCATTATATAAGCCCTGTTTTGTTGATGATTCCGGGACGTAATCGTCCTAAGGGGGGATAACTGTAACGCCAACAGATTCGGGCTGGTCACTTTAGAGACAATAAGCGTTAAAAATGACTTTTTGGTAGAAGATTATTTAGAATAAATAATCTTAACCAAAGTATTAACCAAAGTATAGCATATATCACAATCATTTCGTACATATAATAGAACACGAAAATATGACTTATAACGAAGAAGTTGTGATTCGTCAAATTTCTCAACAAAACCGGCATGGCGCCTCGTATCGCAAAAAATGAATTTTTAATAAACTACTTTTTAGCCCTAAAGATCTAAATGAAAGTCTTAGCATACATTAAACCGAGAACGTGCATAAAAAGAACATCCAAATCTGACTTCGTTTCTAGAAATTATGATTTTCTAAGATTTACCGTACTATTACACAACCCAGAAATTGACTTTTTGAACGATAGATTTTAGGCAACAAAACCTAAATGAGAATTTAATATCACATTAATAGAAGCTCAACGATATAAAGACAGTCGAAAACGAACGTCGGATGACAAATCTATGAATTTTTAACGGACTTTAACTATTTAAGCTTGTTAAAATATAGCTTTGAAAATAAATTCAAAATTAGCCAACAGAGTCTAAGCGAAAGTTGTATATACCATCTATACCTACATATGGATATAAAGAACGTCAAAAATGGAGCTCGTATGCAAAACTTATGGATTTTAGAAAATAACTAGTTTTTGGAGTAATCTGCGAGTGACACGTGGTGCGATCCGAGCCACTGCTTCTTCCCCACGCCTTGCCACTAGATGGTGACACGTGGCCCATGAACGCCTAATGTTTAACTAAGGAATACCCCGCGTTTATCCTTCCGACAACCTATAAATAGATGGCGCAAATCACTCCATTATTCACACTTTTCTCACTCATTGTCTCCCAAACACCCCCAAACCCTCTAAGCCTTTCCTTAGCACCTCCAATGTGTTAGAACCAAGTCCTGGAGAGCCGGAAAGCCCCGAGAAAAAGATCTTTCATCTTAGAGGTTCTGCCCGCATAGAACCCAGTTCCTTGCTAGACCCCCTTGTAAGTGAGTTCTGCTTACCCTACTTTAAGTATAATTTATGTTTAAGTTCATTATCGTTATTATGAACCTATAAAAAATAATGTGATAAGTATTATAAATTATACAAAGTGTTATTATAATACCTTTTAACTGCTCGCGGTACAGGAAATCTGGTTTAAACGGTCACATAGTGTAACACTAGTCAAAACAGGTCATTAACAATCACATGTGATTATACACATCATGTAATGTGATTTTGTTAAACTAGTAATGTGGTAAAATCACTATGTATTTCATGATAATTCTAATATAAATATGAACTTTCATACATACTTTATGGTATAAATCAAAGTATACGTCCATACGATTCCAAAAATATAGAGAACATCTAAATCTGACTTTGCATGAAGAATTTATGATAAACTGAAAACTATAAAATATCTATAACATAACGAATTTAAAATAGCCTTAGAATTAGCTATTTGAGTCTAAAAGAGAGTTCTAGTGCTCGTAAATACCTACGCGTGGATATAAAGAACGTCAAAAACGAAGTTCGTGTGCAAAAGTTACGACCTTCTGAAGTTACAATTGTCTGAGTGCACTACACGTGTCAGAAACCCTAATCTGACTGGACTCACGACGTGAGCCTAAAAACTCATGACGTGAGAAGTCAAACCGACTCATTTTGTAGCTAGAAGTCTATGGAACGATAACCCAAAAGCTCACGACGTGGGCTAGGTTTTTGTATCATACACGTTCTGAAATTGTGTATTGTTATTATTAAAAGTGAATAAAATTGAGTGTTGAGTTCTAACAGACATTTTTTACTAGAAATGAAGTAAAACTTTGTTTAGAATCACTCATAAATATTGGAAGTCTTATGAGATTCCAATTAATAACCAAATAATGAAAATTTAGCGAAAATATAAAATTTGAAATAAGTAAAATTTTATTAATTGATGTTGTAGAGAATCTCGTTAGAAGTGTTTAGGCGAAAACCCCGTCGAAATCCGAGTTATAACGAAGAAGTTATGACCAATTGAAGATCCGTAACAAAACCGGCACGGCGCTGAATGACGTAAAAAGTGAGTTTTTGATAAACTACTTTTTAGCCTTAATAATTTAAATTAAAGTCGTAGTATTTGTTAAACCGAGAAGTTCGATAAAAAGAATGCCAAAATCTGACTTCGTATAAGGAAGTTATGATTTTTCGAAGTTTTAGATTAGCAGTAGACAACTAAAAAATCGAATTTTGATCGAGTGATTATTAGCCGACACAACCTAAACGAGAATTGAAGGTCTTGTCATTAGTAGTACAACAGTAAAAAGTCTAACGAAAACGGATGTCGGATGAAGAAGTTATGAAATCTTAACGGATTTTCCTATCACGTTATGTTAAAAATAATAATATTAAAATTAAATTAAAAATTAGCCAACGAAGTCTAAACAAAAGTTGTAGAGCATAATTTTAGCTACGTGTTCATATAAAGAACCTCAAAAACGGAGCTTGTATGCGAAAGTTTTGGATTTTAGAAGTTTTTGGCTCAAAAACCGAGAAATCATGGATAAGAAACGGGAATTTTCGCATGAACAGTAGCCGCTCTACCCGGATCCGACACATGCAGCCCCCTGATTCGACCGAAGCCTTGGCCTATCCCCTTCTGAGGCGCCTTGCACTCCTGTCCGACACCGATGACTCATCTGAGGACCATTCGACGCGTGTAGCCGCGACGTATCCGAGCGGATGACGTGCCTCGCCCCGTGTCGCACGTCCAAAACTTGCGCCAACTGTTCCGAACCTCGCATCCGAGCCTCGCCTTTGTGCCGCATGGTTTTCGCTGCTGATGTCATCTGCCTCTCTGGTCTGAACCTCGGCCCTATAAAAGGGAGGGCTGCGAGATCTTCCGAGAAAATTTAGAAAATTGCCATTTTTGGCCCCTCTTTCCATATTTTTATTATTTCCACTTCCCCTGAAGCCCCGATATTATTTTTAAAGCCTAGAATATGTCCCGAAGTGCCTGGAGAGCCCGAGAAATTATTCTTTTCGGTTTGAAGCTCTACCTTCGCAGAACCCGGTTTTCAATAAATCTCCCGGTTTTCAACAAATAAAGTTATATTTAGAGCCGAGGTTATTTCACGGTGAGTTCAATATATAGGAACAATTGTATGTTATGTGTTATATGTGCTATGTGCTTTTCAGTGTTATTATTCCGGGTTATTTTCCCGTGTTTTTTTTATTCGCTATTTTTAATAGCAAAGTTATACTTTTGACCATGTGATCAGTGAAAGGACTTAGATTCACAGTGGTACTGGTATGTAGCGTCTGGTCATGTAGAACATGTCTCGTAAGAGAATGTGTCACACCCCAAAACCAAGAACGGCGGAAACGTTCTGGGGCGGAGGACGTCATGTAAAGTATCACAACACAGTAAATGTAAATAAGCAAACAACATCATCCATTGCATTAAATATATAATTTTAATACAAGCGTGTTCTGTACAGTATAGACACCAAAAATAATGTATATCAAAATAATAAGATGAGTCTTGGATGCGCTCCATCTTCTCAAAAGTTGGCCTCGGTACCTGTCTACTGATGACCTGAGAATACAAGTTATTTTGAAAGAGTTTATCAGCATTAAGCTGGTGAGTTCATAAGTATTTTAGTGTCAATGTTTGTTGTTAAAACGTTTGAACCTGTCTCAATGTATAAGTTTGTAAAAATGTAAGTAAGTGTTTGAAAGTGTTTGTAAAAGTTTGAATCTCTCAGAAAAACCTATATTTTCTATTAAAGTAACCTTCTACCAAGGCTTAACTGTTCTGTATGCTCGTTTGATGTAAAAGTGTGTAATTTCCCAAGTGTAACTATCATTTAACAAAATATAGTTTGTACATTAACGTTTAAGTGAGGTTATCACTAAATATGTAATGGGTAAATCATGGTAGTACTGTAGTTTTGTATTATAAGAACTACTGCTGTACTAACTACCTTAAACCGGATTTATATTAAGGTATAATGTGATAAATTGCACCATGCTATCGACTGGTAACAACGACATAATGAATGTTCGTAATAACGGAATGACGTTTGGCACCCGCAGACCTGCAGGTCCAGCTGTAGCTAGCAGCAAGGTGTAGGATAGTCAATCCAGTATAGATCTATACGTAAACTCACGCTCTCCCTCCAAGAGAATTCTGGCTACAACTCGGGCCATGACATTTAAGGCATGCTTCGACACAGTGGATCACAATTGTTAACGTGTTCATGTATATGTAATGTTTCTCGTTCTAGTATAGTTGTATATGTATTGTTTCTAGAATAGTTGTATATGTATTGTTTCTAGTATAGTTGTATATGTATTGTTTCTAGTCTAGCTGTATATGTATTGTTTCTAGTATAGTTGTATATGTATTGTTTCTAGTATAGTTGTATATGTATTGTTTCTAGTATAGTTGTATATGTTCTGTATTACCCTGATGGTAACTAGCTATTGGTGTACTGATAAATATGAATATGGAAGTACTTTTATGTCTATACATGTATATATGATATATAACTAATATGTAAACGACCCTCGGATGGTCACCCGAAATCCCACCAGACCACATCTCAGTGCGCGAAAAGGAAATAGGGCGGATGGCCTTCCTAAGCCCTTTAAACATTACTTATATATCTATACATATATGGGCATGCAATTTATAAGAAGTAAAACAAAGTTTAATAAAAGCATTTGATAAGTAAAAAGAGTTTGTAAAACATTTTGAAGTGAAACAGTTTGATAAACAGTTTGAACAGTGATAAAATCATTAGTTTTCTAGTTATTAATCACATGAGATTAATGCAATCACATGTGATTAATGCAATCACATGTGATTGATGCAATAACTATAAGTATTTAACTTGTATTCCTCCCATAAAGTATTTAAAACATTTAAAAGTATTTCAAAGGTTGATTAAAGGGGTATGAACTCACTTGTGGTGAGTAGATTGGATTGATGTATCGGGTACCGTGCTAGGTGGCAAACGGAGACTTGTTCACACGTTCGAGCCTAGTTATCATATAATGAGCATATATATAACTAATTAGCCAAATAATAACTTAACAAAGTAAGTTGAGACACTTAGGAACATGTAAACACTTTATATAAGTGTTATAGGTCCTAATGGTTGCATCTAAGTTGATACGGGACAAGGAAAAAGGGGTTTAATGCACCAATGACCTTGTATATGAGTTCACCACCCAACAAACCCCGCCCTTTGGAGTTTACGGCCGTGAACCCATGAGTTTACGGCCGTGAACTCCTCACTTGGTGGTTTTGGGTGTTTTGAAGTGCTATATTGATCCTAAAATAAGCCTAGCCTTGTTGGAATAATCCTTGAAGTAGTTTAAGGCCTTGGAATGCTCCTTTGGGGAGTTTATGGCCAAAGGACCATATCCCCTAGAGTTTACGGCCGTAAACTCCTATGGGGTGTTGGTTTTAATTCATTTAAGGCACTTGCACATGTTAGATAACTTCCATGTTTTTGCTTAAGGCTAAAGGGAACATTAGGCACACCTTTGTGCCTTTACTTGGAGTTTACGGCCCAAGAGATGTTCCTTGGCCATAAACTCCCTTTAAAGGGTGATTTTGATGTCATTATCTCCTCATTCAAGTTACAAGTATACAAGGTTAATTGTCTTAAGGCTTTAAGGGTGTTTAGGGCACACTTTGCCCTTGAAAAACGGGTTTACGGCCCAAGATCTTTCCTTGGCTGTAAACTCCTAAAACCCTATGATTTTGAAGTGTTTTGGTGTCCAAATTAACTTCAAGCATTAGAGGGTAAAGGTCTTTAAGCTTTAGGGGTGATTTAGGGCACTTATAGCCCTTAAAAAGGGGTTTTCGGCCCAAGAGATATCCTTGGCCGTAAACTCCTATAACTAGGGTTTCTTGATTGATTTCTAGCCTCAAATGTTTATACATTAAGTCCTTAACTAGTTGTCTAACAAGGAATCGGGACTAGGAAGCCTTTAGGCTTCGTTTTGGAGTTTACACCCCAAGAACGTTCTTGGGCCGTAAGCTCCCGGATCTTGTATTTTAGACATGTAAACAATGTTATAAAGCATATAACAAGTATTAAAACACATTTAGGAAAGTAGACTCATAATCCGGGATGAAAACCCGAAGATCCGTCAGAGAGAAATGGCTTTTCTCTAGTTGGAATTGTGAATAATGAATTAATTAAATTCAGAAATCTATTTATAGTCCTGAAATATTTTGACAGAAAATATTTTTATTCCGGAAGTTGGACTATAACATTATGAAACTTGGAATGTTCAAGTTTCACAAATCCAGGAGCATCCGCTCTCCTGATATCTCCAGAAACGTAAACCCTAATATACATAAACTTGTTCGGAAAAGTCTGAAAATCACTGAAACTAGATTGGCTTCTATTGAATAGATATTGTTCGTACAGATGGAAATTTCGGGTTGTCACATAATGACTTCTATTCTATGGAATTGGCAAAAGGTTAGATAGGACTGGTATGTAGCCTTTGACCATGTAGAGCATGACTCCATAGGAGAACGACCTCTATTCTATGGTATTGGCAAATAGTTAGACAAGGCTATAAGCCTGAAATCTACCAAAATGTTAATCAGAAATTATATGTCTTCTGTGCCATTTGGGCCAAAGCTTTATTGATACATATCAAGTATTGAAATCATTATGTCTCATTGATCGTAAATCTTTGAATCAAATCTTCAGTTGATATTGAAAGCCTGGCATATGATACATATATGCTATTGTTGTTCGTGTTCCCTTTTGCTTATGTCATATTGGTATATATAAGGCATAAGATTATATTGTATCTATTTATTGAATTCACTAAGCGTTATCTTTTATCCCTCTCAATGTTTAACAATTACAGGTGATGAGTATCCAGTATAGTTTTATACATGCTGAAAAATTTAGAAAAGTTAATACTATTTCTCTGTATTTTAATGTTCATGTATGTATATGAATAGTAGATTCCTGGGTAGATATGTAATGTATTAAAACTTAGTCGATTTGTATCTAATCTTTTGTAATCACTTTATCAATATAAAATATTGTTTTATAAATATGCATGTAGCATGTTTTGAGGAAGTAACTTAAGAATAATGTTGGAATAGTATGAATGTTTGGGTCTTTCAGAAATATGAAAGTTGGGGTCTTTCAGTTTTCTCACGATGTGTGGACGCTGCAGGACACTATTCGAGGCTAGAAAACACACGTTAAAGCTACGGGATGACTCTTTCCATAACTCACGATGTGAACCTATCATTTCACATGTCGTGAGGGCCAAAAATCTTACTATAAATAGCAAGATTGACCCCAACCATTCTTACACCATTTCTTTTCTCTCTCTCTCTCTCTCATTTACTGAAGCCGTTTCGCTTCCCAAACCCTGATGACCTCGTACCGCTGACCGTTTCTGCTTAGATTACACAAAATCACGCTGCTATGGTGAGTTTCACGGCCCCACTTTCTAATATTTCGGGGGAAAACGCTTGCTAAATATTATATATATGTTATTATTATGTCTATATGATAGTATATATCAGTATCAACGTAGATAGTTATAATAACCGGGATATAGTTATTTCGTATTTGAAAGTATACAATTATCGTAAAGTTGTTAGCATGTCATTGTCATAGTAGTATACTAATGTAGATCTTGAGTTATACTTAGGATTTTATATATATTTTGTGTGTGATATAGTTCCCAAGTTATATTCGGAATTTCTATATGTTTAATTGTAAACTATGTTGCTATTATTGGTTTTATGTCAAGATAAAACTTAGTATATTATATATTGTTATTGATAGTTTTATGTCAAGATAAAACTAGGAACATTATATGTTGCTATTATTGATTTTATGTCAAGATAAAACCTGGTTTTAATTCTAATTATAGCTATTGTACTACCTAAGTATTATAAATATTAGGAGTAATGTTAAAAGCATAGTCTAATAACTTAGGGTTTTAGACACGAATATGATTTTACTACTAGAACTAACGGAACTCGACAAGTCCACATGAGTTATTGTATTCATCAACTAAGATTAGAAATCTTAGGGAAAATCCTCTGACTTGTAACCGTTAATCTCGTGTGAGCGAGGAAGTCGTGTATAAATAAGATACGGGTTAACAACCCCACTCGTGGTTGCTAGCTACAACACAACCGTGTGCGAGTGAGGAACTGTCCTTTTGTTTGTTTATTGTTTCGACGTTGATGAAGTGTGTGGAACTTATCTCAAGATGCGAAACTTGTAGCATCAAGAAGAGGTTTGAAACTAGTCATATAGCTGCGGTTACGGACTCATGGTTGCAAATTGTTAGAAGCATTGTACTTTTTCGTTGTACAAGTATTAATGTTAAGTATAAGTTTCCCAAACACTTATACTCTAGGTACAAGAAACTGGTAGGTATACTACTTGTATATTAAATAGATAATTATACCTAACACACATACTCGTATAGAATTGAAATAGATTTATACATAGCGGTTTTACTCATATAGAATTGAAATAAGATTTATACGTAGCAACTTTCGTTTGTATGGAATTACAAACACTTATATTCATAGTATATGAGACTTATAGGTAAACTACTTATTTGGTAAGTAAACTTTTATACCTAGGATGTATATACTAAACGTTGGAAAGTCAAAATAATACTTTCAAAACTATATTTTTTTGAACTTGGAAAATGTATTATTTTTATATGGAGTCAAAACGTGTGAACTCACCAACTTTATGTTGACATATTTTAAAATGCCTGTGTTTTTAGTATGTTGATAACTATGATACGATAAATGACGTTACACTGCCCGGTGTTTCCACCAACGACCGAGGTGTGACACATAGGGTTGTTGGATTTTCAGAACAGCTTAAATGGCAAAATGGTCCTGCCCTCCGGTGTTTCATATCTGTCCCCTGTCTGTACATAGTAGTTGAAAATTATTGTTTAACACTTATTAAACAATATCGCTCATAGACCTTGAGTTAATGATAATTCAAGACTAATAATTAGTCGCTATAGATACTAGACTAAAATCTAGTGATAATGATATTAGGTTTCGTCGAAGGAAAATAAATTTGTTAGAAACGAAGCGCTCCTCGAGTTTGGAGTCATCAATTTAACAAGTGGTGCATAATCCGTTTCATGAACATGATTTTAATACAAGTATTAATTCAAGTATTAAATATGTTTATGCATAAAATATTTGATATTGCCTGAAATACGTGTTAGGAGCACATCTGATGATATATGATGATTTAGGATACATAGTAAACCTAAATTAATTAAGATGACTACTGGGTAGTATATTCTTATGAGTATGGGTGAGATGGACGCGGAGGGTAGAACTATAAAATTTTTCATTAATCCACAAGCATGGATTAGACATAGTCATTCGTCCTTAGTCGGAGAGTATGGAAAGGGCATAGTCATTTGTCATTAATCTGAGAGCTTGGATTAGACATAGTCATTCTGAGAGTATGTAGTGGGCATAATAATTTGTCATTAATTCGAGATCATGGATTAGACATAGTCATTCCTAGAGTATGGAGAGGGCATAGTCATTTGTCACTAATCCGAGAGCATGGATTAGACATAGTCATTCCGAGAGTATGTAGCGGGAATAGTCATTTGTCATTAATCTGAGAGCATGGATTAGACATAGTCATTCCGAGAGTATGGAGTGGGCATAGTCATTAGTCATTAATCTGAGAGCATGGATTAGACATACCTGATCCGATAGTATAGATTAGATAAAGCTGTTAATTTTAGATCTGAGATTATGGATCATGTCGTTGTGAGGATCGACGGGTCGGGTAAAATTGCTTATATGAGGTGAAATTGTATATATTGTGAGTTCAGATTTGTATATATATATATATATATATATATATATATATATATATATATATATATATATATATATATAGATTGTGGAATTAAAATCCCTATGTACTCACCAAGTTTCCCAACCTGACCCACTCTGTTTATTTATATCACAGGTGTCGATATTAAGATAAATTACACTGAGAGATTAGGAGATGTAAATCATTAGTGTAAATGAATGTAAGGTGTGTTTATTCTTATGTTTATATATTGACGATGACACCCTAATGTTTTAATATATATAAAATACATTTCTTCTGATATGCTTTGATAATATATTTATCATATTTTTGGGCACAAATTTTGCAATAATACTCTTCAAAAAGGATGCTATGGTTTTAAAATAAGCCTAAATAGCATTTTTAGAATGACCGTGAATTTGGAGATGTCACAGAAGTGGATTGTTTTGCGAAAGTAAAAGATAGTTTTTATATTGCTGAAATGATGAAATAAGTCAATAATGAAATTGGTCATCCAAATGTTGTGCAAATCATTACTAACAATGCAGCAAATTGTAAGGCGGTCAGAGAGATTATAGAGAGTCAATTTCCTAACATCTATTAGATACCATGTATTTTTCATACACTTAATCTTGCTTTGAAGAACATTTGTTAACCAAGGAATGTGGAAACAAATGAACTAACACATGAACAATGGAATATAAAAGAAGTCAATGAAGATGCGTTTGAAATAAAAAAATTTATCATGAACCATAACATGAGACTCTCAATTTTCACCAAGATTACTCTTCTTAGACTGATTTCGTTTGTCGACACTCACTTTGCCTCAATCGTTGTGATGCTCAAGAAATTGATACTTATCAAAAGGGGTCTTCAAGCTATGGTCATAACTGAAGAATGGTCTTTTTATAGACTAGATGACATTGAGAAAGAAAACTCTATGAAAGAATATATTTAGAATGATGATTGATGGGACAAAGTAACATATATTCTTAGTTTCGCTAGACCAATATATGAAATGATTAGAGCTTGTGACACTAACAAGCCATGTTTACACTTGGTGTCTGAGAAATGGGATTCTATGATTGAGAAAGTGCAGATTGAGATCTAGAAGAAAGAAAAGCGTCTGACATATCAAATAAGTTGCTTTTATGATGCTGTGTATCGTAATTTAGTGGCTCAATGGGTGAAGAATAACACTCCCCTACATTGTTTAGCTTACTCTTTACATCCAAGGTATAAGTTTTTAAATTTTACACTTGTTTGTATTATATATTTATGTTTTAACTTTTGAATGTTGTATATATTATAGTGATGCATGGTTACTGGAGGATTCTACAAAATGTGCTCCACACAGGAATTGAGAAATTTCACAAGAAAGGATGATATGTTTTCGAAGGTTGTTTCCTAATGATTATGAGTATATCAAAGTCCGTGTTGAGTATGCAATGTTTTCAATGAAGAGTGGTCCTTTTGAGGATTTAACAAGCATTTCAAAGATGGCTACTACGGAACTCAAGAATTGGTGGGTTAACTTTGATGCTCAAACTCCTTTTCTCCAGACTTTGGCTTTTAGATTACATGGATAACCTAGTTCTTCTTCTTGTGTTGAGCATAATTGGAGTACTTATGCATTTATTCACTCGCTTAAGAGGAACAAGTTGACTACAAGTCATGCTCAAGACTTGGTTTATATCAGCAATAATCTCCAACTTTTGTAATTGACTCCGAATGATGATGTAAAGACGTGGGATGTAGGTGGAGATGCTTTTGATTCAATGGAGTATGTAGGGTTTTTGGAGGTTGCCGATCTCTCACCAGATGAACTGGATTTTGAAAATGATAACTATATCATAATATGTATAAAGAACATAATAATATACCAGTACTTTTATATTTATTTTACAACTATTCAAGAAGTTGGTTATTATATAAAACATAAACATTGAATATAACATAAGGATATATTGTCATTTTTTCCATTCAATAGAACAATTAAGAGGTTCTAACCAAACTTACATGTTAAAATTAAGATATAAAAATTCAAAGACTCCTAAAAATTCAGACCACTTAAAAGACGAGATAATAAAAATTTAGATCCTTCCAAATAGCCTGTTAGTTGGTTGTACAACCTTATTTAGCTAGTTTAGTTGTATAATGTTTTTTTTCAATAGCATTACTAACTTTTAAAAAATCCATCCATTTAAAAAAATATAATATATAATGGTTGCATAAAACCTATTAAAACGGATAAAAGAAAATGTGTTGCCAAAATTAAATTTTTTTGGTGTTTATTTTATTAAACACAAGGTTCTAAATGTCATGATGCATGGGCCTGATGACAAGCTGATGTGTGTCAAATGCACTAGTTTTAATCCTACTACTTCAAACACATACTAAACACACGAAAGACAGTGTACCTGTCGATTAACAATATACTTCAAGCAAGTAGGGTATCGAACACATGGAACGATTTTAATGAATGAATCTACCTACTATTAAGTTAACCAAAAATTCTAGCAAAGTAATGGTTTTTATCTAATTTTGGAAGTTTAGATTAACTTAATTTATCAACTATCAAATTATAAAAACACTTTTGTTAGTTTGAATCCACTTTCCCTCAATGGTTTAAATATTCATTATGACAATTCTCGTTGGTTACCAATTAAAATATTATTAGCAACTCAATTCCAAATTTACTCATATTAAACTAATTCATATAGAGCTATGTATGGTCATACATAATTTAATAGATAATCAATTATTGGATAGAATTGGAGCTATGTAAGATTGAGTTAAGAAACATAATTATGGTCATAATATGAGTTCTTTAGCACAACTAAATTCAATAGTTCAATTACCTATCTAAGATTGGTTTGATCTTAGCTCTAATAATCTAATGTTCACTAAATTACTAGGTATTCAAATTCATGCAGATTAATAGTCATTAACTACAGAGAATAAGAGTTTAAAGGAATCTTGTATCAAATTAAGCATTCTAGGTATAATCAATCAAACACAAGACATTAACCAACACGAAAAAGTCTAAGTTATTATAAAAAAACCATGAGTTCCAACTTTATCTAGCTAACAGAAGCAGCCAGATTTTGCTACTCATACTAACAAATAAACTAACACAAGTCATAATCAAAAACATTGTAAAGTACCAAAACTAGAAAGTAATTATGAACTTCTTCTTCTTCCTTAGTATTCAAACCAATTTCCGATCCTTCTAACCCTCTAATTTCGACTTATGGAAACCTTTTCTAACCATCCAACCTCTCTAATTCGTAGGGATTAAGTATTTATATAGTTTTGGATTGTGCCCGACACATGTCATGATGATAAGTGTTCACGTCATGAGTCTAGTAGTTATCCGTATTCAACAAGGACTCTTACTTCACGATGTGTATCTTCTAGAAAGTCCGAGCTAACGTCATAAATACGTGGTTTTGCTGGATTTTTCATATTTCAATCTATTATCCTCCAAAGTTCCGATCTTTAACGCTTTCAGTCCCTCTTCTTCAAAATGACTTCTTTTGGTTGCGAAATATAATTCAACCTTGTAAGTGTCATTTATCTATGCAAATAACAAAAATATTAATCAAAATGTAATTAATTATTGCCTAAAAATGTGTATAAATATGGCAATATCAAATACCCCATACTTATTCTTTGCTAGCCCTCAAGCAAATCTAATTATTTTAAATTTTAACCTTCATCGCTAACATCACATAGAATAGTCTATTTCAAACTCAACCATTATACCAAGACCTCAATGTGCATATTTGTGTCTAAAATCGTAATAACCTCCCAATCCTAAATACTCACAATCCTTATGAACCTTCACCCCATAGCTTATACGACATTCATTTCTGCATCCCTTCGAATCAATCCTCAAAAATCTTTCTTAACCTCAAGGTATTTTTGTTAAGCTACCCAAGCATACATAATATAGAAATTACAACTTTTGATACCACAATGGAGTTCTTGAAAATTTTCACTTCTTTGATATTTGATCTTTAATTTTTTTGAATTCACCACCTTTTTGTTTGATTTTTGGTATCTTCAACTTTTGAATTCTTTAGAATTTTGATCTTTTGATCTTCATACTTTGATAGCTCCAAAATTCTTACCACTTTTTGGTAATTTCAGTCTCTCTTTTTTAACATGAATATCTCACTTTTTTTCACTCAAAACCTATATGCTTAAGCAAGAGTGTTTAACTTCCACCTTTATTGGTAAAGGTATTAGTCTAAGTCCAGTGACTACATAAGATCTCCTAGATAGATTTCAGGTTTAGGCTGCAACACATATTATGCCATATAAACTACCAGATTACCTTTCATATATCATGGCTTTTCATTAAGATTTGGGAAGCCACAAATATACTATAACATGTATTGGCTCGGTTAAACATTTAAGCTCTCATCGGATCATCCCATATAACACTAGCAACTTAAGTTCAAATTATTACCAGATTTAATTATTTGATTATTATTTAAAATCTATTAAAACTTTTTAAATTTACTAATTTCTAGCAATTTAGTTTTTCGACCCCCTACTCCACACGTATTACATACAATACCCTAATTGTATGCATGAAATAATTTAAAAGCAATAAAAGGGAGAAAAAGGAACATACCCCCCTGGGATAGTAGTGGCTTGATCGAATTATAACTGTGTGGACAAGTTGTGGATCTTGAATACGAACTTCTACTAATATGGAACTTGGATATTTAACAAGTGAGATATGAAAATATCCCATAAAAAATTAGGAATCGAGCCTTCAATCTTCAACAAATGTGGTGCAGAAAAATCTCCAAAGCATAAAGAACAATGTTGGAAAGCATACGCCACAATGTATAATCAAGAATATAAGTCATAAACAGATTCATAATATTTCCAAGAAGGACGGTGGTGACCCACGTAACGAATATGGAATAATAGTCTTCAATATTGTGGAAAATAGAGATTCACGACGTGTTGTATTAGAATTCACGACTCATGACGTGAGTATTAAGCATTCACGTCGTGAGAACTGGATGCACATAAAATAATTTCCTCCAATTATTCTTCCCATTAGTGCACTTCAACAAATTGTCTTAATGGATTAAGACCCCTGTTACTCTATTATTTGTGACTCTTTTCTCTAACTCGCTTCTCTCTCGATTAACCACACACTTATTTTTTATTGTGGGTCTCGACTCTCGACTCTAAACTCCCGGCTAAACGTATTCGCACTCACATCTCTAACATCCTTACCCGCGTTTCTCTAGGAAAATCTGAAAATAATAACCAACGGAAGTAACCAAGGACATAGAAACCTTAAAGTTTTACAATCCAAAACAAACAAACAAACTAAAAATAAATAAAAGAAAGTAAAAATGAAAAAACTAAACTGAAGGAAAAACGAAAGGAAATTTCAAACCGAGCTCGAGTTGCCTCCCAAGAAGCACTTATTTTTGTTGGAATCATGAGTCGTATTACGTGCCACCTCACGTTGAATTGTCCGGAGTGTCCACCACCAATTGTATCTTCTGCTCCTTCCATATCCTTTTGTATGCTTGTACTCATCGTATATAATCCTTTTTGGTGTTTTCTTTTTTAACTTTCACCTCATTTACTTCAAGTTTTTGTTTAATCCCTTTATTTTCCTAAAATTTATTCTCCACTTTTTCCTTATTGTTCATTTCTACGAGAACTATCTTTTCATTCACAGTTAAATTCATTTCCTTGGAAGTGACCTCGTCCTCGTCACTCGATAAATCTTCACATTCTTCACTCACCCAAGAAATTAGATTTTTATAAGAAACTACTTCAAAGACCATAGAAATAGATGCTCTCGTTTGGTGTGTTTAACTTGTTGAATTGTATTAAGTTCTTTTTCCATTCGCTTTTCTAATTCTTCAAGTCCTTTCTCTTCATCAACATTGAAAACTTCATCTTGAACATTATTCCCTTGAAAATCATCTTCTACTCCAAAAGTAGCTTCATCATCTCCAACTCTCAAGGCAAGCTTGGATTCGCGAATATCAACTAAGGCTCTAGCAGTATTTAGTACAGGGTGACCAAGAATAATTGGAACATCAGCATCTTCTTTCATATCCATCACCATAAAGTCAATTGGAAAAGCAAATTTCCCAATTTTTACAAAGATGTCCTCTACAATGCCCTTAGGATGTGTCACTGAATGGTTTGCCATGTGAATTGTCATTCTTGTAGCATTCAACCTAGGAATATTTAGCTTTTGATGAAATGAGAAAGGCATTAAATTTATGCTAGCCCTAGAATTAGCTAAAGCATAAGTCTTCAAATTATTCCCAAACTCACATAGAAGAGTGAGGCATCCAGGATCTCCCATCTTCTTTGGTAACTCTCCCAATACAACCTTAGAACTTTGCTCACAAAGAATCACCTTGGAACTTTTCTTTAATTGCTGAGGAGTATCTATTAAATCTTGTAAGAACTTCGCATATTCAGGAACTCTAGATACTAACCCAATGAAAGGAGTATTTATTGGAATACCCTTCACTTGCTTCATAAATTCCAAATGCTCCTGTTCCATTGGATAAATATTAGCTTGGGACAAACACAGTAAACAAGGACAATAAGCTGAAACATTTTTTGAAATTTTCTGTTCAGACCCTTCCCATGTCGTGTGTAACAACGTAAATTTTCAAAACAATTTTTCTTTTCTTAAACATGTTTTCATCAATGTCAAGTCATAAAATCCATAGTATCATATCATCATACAAAACATATAAATCCCAAGATCATAAAATAAATCCTCTGCTAGTGTGTATAGATCACGCCGGTGCCTTCCCATGGTCCTCGCTAGTACCTGAAACATATAACACAACAATTGTAAGCATAAATGCTTAGTGAGTTCCCCAAAATACTACTTACGCACATACGCCCTTCCAGGCCATGACCTTCCGGTCCATGTGTCTCAGGGACTTCCGTCCCGACCCGGTAAACCTTCTGGTCCTACCCGCGTCGACCTTGCGGTCCAATCACAATGCGTTCTGGCCCATACATAAATGCCTTCCGGCCCATAACATAATGCCTTCCGGCCCATATCCAGCATAGAATACCTAGCACATACAAACAGTTAAGTTATTCATATATAATGCATACAACTCATAACATATCCAACCTTACGGTCACACATAAATACCCTTCCGGGTTCAGTATAGTGAGAAGACTCACCTCGTAGGAAGTCTAGAATCTCAAGTGCTCGCTATCTCCGAATCTCGAAACGAAGATGCAACCCCGCCTCAGGAAGAAGCTCTAACCTTTTCTATCCACGGATCTACACTTGTACACCAACTTCTAGCCTCCACAATGGACTTCTCTTCTCTTTTGCTACCTTGAAATGACACCTCAAAGCTTAGAACACTCACACTCAAGCTATAAACGAAGGAACAACTCTCTTAGGGTTTCTTTCTGAAGGATGGTGGCTGAGGAACCAAGCCATCTCATTCCTTTTATAGCCAACAACCCAAATTAGGGTTTTGGGTCTAACCGGTTACGCCCGGCGTAACCTTGGGTACGCCCAACGTACCTGGGTGATAACACATTTTAATGAGGCGCGCGAGTAAATGCAGCGTACTCCTTGTATGCCCAGCGTACTCGCCCAACATAAAGGCCCAAAAATGACAATTAAATAAAAGATGAAGGCTAATTGGTTGTACCTGAAATTTGGGTTGTTACAATTCTCCCCCACTAGAACCAGACTTCGTCCCCGAAGTCTTATACCGAAAACAATTTCGGATGCTGCTCCCGCATCTCCGACTCGGACTCCTACATCAGTTTGGACCCCTTCCGATGCTGCCACTACACTTGCACCAAGGGAATTTCCTTATTCCTCAGAACCTTAACCTTTTGATCCCTAATTGACACTGGTCTCTCAACATAGTTCAAGCCTGCATCCACCTGAATACCTTCTAATGTTACCACTGTCGACTCATCGGCAATACATTTCCTCAACTGTGACACATGAAAGGTGTCGTGAATCCGAACCAGCTCCGCAGGTAGATCCAAACGGTAGGCTACCCTACCTACTCTTGCGATTACCCTGAAAGGCCCAATATATCGAGGTCCCAACTTGACCCTCTTCCTGAATCGAATCACTCCTTCCCAAGGAGAGACCTTTAAGAGTACAAGGTCACCAACCTGAAACTCGAGCTCGGACCGACGCCTGTCCGCATAACTCTTCTAGTGACTCTGAGCGGTCAACAATCTCTACCTGACCTGCTGAATCTGCTCTGTCGTCTGAAGCACAATCTCCGTGCTACCCATTACCCGTTGCCCCACCTCTCCCCAGCAGATGGGGGTCCGACACTTCCTCCCATATAACAGCTCAAAGGGTGGCATACCAATGCTCGAATGATGGTTGTTGTTGTAGGAAAACTCTGCTAAGGGTAAATAGGTGTCCCAATTCCCTCCAAAATCCAAAACACACGCTCGGAGCATATCCTCGAGCGTCTGAATTGTCCGCTCACTTTGTCCGTCCATCTGCGGGTGGTATGCGGTACTGAAATGCAGCCTCGTACCCAACTCCTCGTGAAAATTCTTCAAAAATCTGGAAGTAAATCGTACGTCTCGATCTGAAACAATCGACATCGGAACCCCGTGTCGCGATACCACCTCCCTCACATATAACTCCGCCAACCTCTCAGCAGAAGAGCTCTCACTGATAGCAAGAAAATGAGCGCTCTTCGTCAATCTATCCACAATCACCCAAATTGCATCGACCCCTCTCGTAGTCCTTGGCAATTTGGTGATAAAATCCATGGTAATTTGTTCCCACTTCCACACGGGAATCTCCAGCAGCTGCAGCTTACCATGCGGATACTGGTGCTCGGCCTTAACCTGGCGAAAAGTCAGGCACCTCTCGACGAACCACGCAACATCCCTCTTCATACAGGGCCACCAATACTCCTTCTTTAGGTCCAAATACATCTTAGTAGCCCCGAGATGGATCGAGAACTTTGATCGATGTGCTTCTTCCATCAAAATGGTACGCGTCCCGCCCACAAACGGTACCCAAATCCGACCCTGAAAAGTCATAAGTCCCCGACTATCGGTAACGAATTCCGATACCTGCCCGACAACCCGCTCCCTCTTTTGGTTTTCTCGTCTCGCAACCTCAGCCTGGGCCCCTCGGATGGTGTCCAATACTGGAGTCATCACCGTCAACCTCATACAAACATCTTGGATCGGGGCGCTCTCCATCCTACGGCTCAAAGCATCCGCTACGATATTAGCCTTGCCCGGGTAATACAGGATCTCACAATCATAATCCTTCACCACATCCAACCATCTCCTCTGGAGCATATTCAGGTTTGGATGATCCATCAAGTACTTCAGAATTTTGTGGTCCGTGAATATGGTGCACCGAACCCCATATAGATAGTGTCGCCAGATCTTGAGGTCAAACACCACAACCCCCAGCTCCAGATCGTGGGTGGGATACCTCGACTCATGAGGCTTCAGGTGCCTCGATGCATACGCTATAACGTTCCCCCTCTGCATAAGCACTGCCCCTAACCCAGATATTGATGCATCACAATATACCACAAAATCCTCCATCCCTTCCGGGAGTGTGAGCACCGGGGCCTCGCACAACTTCTGGCGAAGTGTCTCAAATGAGGACTGCTGCTCCGGACCCCATGAAAATGCAACACCCTTCCGGGTCATCTTGGTAAGTGGCACGGCTATCTTGGAGAAATCCCTAATAAACCTCCGATAATAGCCGGCCAATCCCAGAAAGCTCCTGATCTCAGTGGGTGATCTCGGAACTTCCCATCTCATCACCGCCTCGATCTTGGCCGGATCGACCAATCTCCCTTTCTGGTTAACAAGATGTCCTAGGAACTGGACCTCTCGTAACCAGAAATCACACTTGCAGAATTTGGCATACAGCCTCTCCGATCTCAGAACTCCAAGAATCTCCCTCAAATGCTCCTCATTCTACTCTCTAGACATCGGATATACCAAAATATCAAAAATGAATACGATCACCGACCGATCCAATATCGGCATGCACACCCTGTTCATGAGATCCATGAATGCAGCTGGGGCATTGGTGAGCCCAAAAGGTATCATCACAAACTCGTAATGTCCATAACGAGTTCTGAATGCAGTCTTCTGGATATCTTCATCACGAACCCTCATCTGATGATAACCCGACCTCAAGTCTATCTTGGAGAACCAAGATGCCCCCTACAACTGATCGAACAAATCATCGATCCTAGGTAACAGATACCGGTTCTTGACCGTCAACTTGTTCAACTCCCGGTAATCGATACACATCCGGTGTGAACCATCCTTCTTCTTGACAAAAAGAATCGGCGCTCCCCAAGGTGAGCTACTCGGTCGAATAAACCCCTTTCCCAACAGCTCCTGAAGCTGCGAGGATAACTCCTACATCTTTGGTGGAGCAAGGCGAGGTACCTTGGTGATGGGTGTTGCTCCCGGAACTAGATCGATACGGAACTCCACTTTCCTTTCCGGAGGCACATTCGGTAGTTCCTGAGGAAACACATCCGGAAACTCGCACACTACTAGAACCTTTTCAAGAGAATTTGGTCTCCCCGCGGCCACTCGTGTGTCCACCACATAGGCTATAAATCCACTGCACCCCTGTTGCAAACTCTGTGTCACCCTGGCAGCCGAACAAAATGCTGACCCACACCGGGTCCCCTCACCATACATAGTAAGTAGTCCTCCACTAGGGTCTCGTATGGTCACCAGCTGTCCCTCGCAGTCAATGACTGCTCCAAACTTACTCAACCAGTCCATGCCCATGATGACATAAACATCTCCCATCGCAATAAGAACTAGATATATAGGGAACTTGACACCAAAAATCTTGTGCACGCATCCTCAAATCACGTCGGTGGCATATACCACTTTCTCATCAGCTATGGAAACCCTCAGGGTTCGACTCATCACCTCCCGATCAATACCGATGTGCTGACTAAAAGCCAAAGATACAAAAGACCGACTCGCACCCGAGTCAAATAATACCAAGGCAGGTACAGAATTCAGAAAAGTACCTATGCATATCATAATATAAGCAAAATATCTCAACATAAAAGTAAATACACGAAAGAATGCATACCAGCCACGACATCGGGCGCCGCGCGGACCTCCTCCGCAGTCAACTGAAAAGCTCTCCCATGAGCTTTCGGAGCCTCGGCCTTTGCCGGTTGAGTCTCGGTAACCCTAACAGCAGGCGCAGATCCCTGTGTTGATCCCTTGTGAAGCTGAGGACACTCGGCCTTCCGATGGCCGGTCTAGTTGCAATGGAAGCAAACCATAAATCCCTTTAGGGCAATCCCTGGCGATGTGCCCCTCCTTGCCACATTTGTAGCAAGCACCTAATCGACAGGCCCCCTCATGACCCTTGCCGCACTTTCTGCAAGTGCGGGCCTTCTAACCTCCCATCCTCGAATCGGCGAACTTGGTCCACTTGGCTACCGGCTGAGACTGAGCCAGCCGCCGATCCACCCGCTGAGACTCGACCTCCTCCCTGGCCCGAGTCTCTAACTCGATCTCCCTCTTCCGGGAATTTACCTGGAACTCAGCAAATGTCCGGTATGTCGAGTTTGATACGAACTCCCGAATGTCCCTCCTCAGAATACCCAAATATCGGCTCATCTGTGCCTGCTCAGTGGACACCTGCTCAGGGCAGAACATCACCCTTTCATGAAACTTCCGGGTGACCACAGCAACTGAATCATTACCCTGCTTGAGGGTCAAGAACAACTGAATCAACCGTTCCCTCTCCACCGGGGGAACATACTCGTCTCTGAACATAGTAGTGAATCTCTCCCAAGTCACGACTGAAATCTTCGCAAGAGCGAAGTTTGCCATCACCAACTTCCACCAATCCTTTGCTCCTAGGCGGAGCTTGTTTAAAGCGAACTGTACCCTCAGATGCTCCGGACATGAACACGTATAGAAGCATCCCTCAATGTCAGCAATCCATCTCATCGCAGCGATCGGATCCTGCATCCCATCAAACTCGGGTGGCTTCGTGTTGCTGAACTCCCAGAATTGCAATGAGTCACCTCCCTGAGATCTGGCAGTAACCACAGCTGCTGTAGCTGCAGCGGCTGCAGCCTCAGTCACCGTGGCGTACCGCTCATCGAAAGTCTCCAACAGCGTGGTCTTGATAGACCCAAACATCTCCGAAATCTCGGCCCAGATTGCCGCAGCCACCTCATTTTGGATCATCTAACGAAGCTCCTCATCACTCATACCGCTCGTCCCAGGTCTGTGGCGTGTCCCAACCATAAGGCCTCTGAAATACAACATAAAAATATTAGAGACTCAATCGAGCATAATCGCACTCGATAACGCAACCCTACTCAACCTCCGATACCCAAAGGATTCTTACTTGGGCTGCCCACTGATTCGGTGCCTTCAGTAGTACGGGCCCTATACTACTGACTACACCGCATCAGCATTCACCCCAAGTCCTCCTCCCTGGACCCCAAATCACGAGTACTCTATTCTTGTTATGCATTGGCTACCTACTCGCTCTCAAGACATCTCATAGCAGCAGCATTCCCTAGACTAAGGCATCACAAATCAGGCCACTCTAGTCCTAATATGAATACCTAGTCTACTCTAGCATGCATAACGTATCATAATATATCGCATAACACATATTGTAAGAGTATTTTGGGGATTTTACCATTCGGGCGCTGGCTAACCGTACACACTGCTTCTTCTTTGGTTATTTCAAAATCTCTTATAAAATTTTTATGTTTTTATTATTGAAATTTTTTTCTCAAATCCTCGGTTTGAGTTTAGTTACACCCGAAGGTGCACCCGAATCCCTCAAACCAAGGCTTTGATACCAACTTGTAACAACGTAAATTTTCAAAACAATCTTTCTTTTCTTAAACATGTTTTCATCCAAGTCAAGTCATAAAATCCATAGTATCATATCATCATACAAAACATATAAATCCCAAGATCATAAAATAAATCCTCCGCTAGTGTGTACAGATCGCATCGGCGCCTTCCCAAGGTCCTCGCTAATACCTGAAACATATAACACAACAACTGTAAGCATAAATGCTTAGTGAGTTCCCCAAAATACTACTTACGCACATACGCCCTTCAAGGCCATGACCTTCCGGTCCATGTGTCTCAGGGGACTTCCGTCCCAACCCGGTAAACCTTCCGGTCCTACCCGCGTCGACCTTGCGGTCCAATCACAATGCCTTCCAGCCCATAAATAAATGCCTTCCGGCCCATAACATAATGTCTTCCGGCCCATATCAAGCATAGCATACCTAGCACATACAAACAGTTAACTTATTCATATATAATGCATACAACTCATAACATATCCGACCTTCTGGTCACACATGAATACCCTTCCGGGTTCAGTATAAGGAGAAGACTCACCTCGTAGGAAGTCTAGAATCTCACGTGCTCGATATCTTCAAATCTCGAAACGAAGACCCAACCCCGCCTCAGGAAGAAGCTCCAACCTTTGCTATCCACGGATCTACACTTGTACACCAACTTCTAGCCTCCACAATGGACTTCTCTTCTCTTTTGCTACCTTGAAATGACACCTCAAAGCTTAGAACACTCACACTCATGCTATAAACGAAGCAACAACTCTCTTAGGGTTTCTTTCTGAAGGATGGTGGCTGAGGAACCAAGCCATCTCATTCCTTTTATAGCCAACAACCCAAATTAGGGTTTTGGGTCTGAACCGATTATGCCCGGCGTAACCTTGGGTACGCCCAGCGTACCCGGGTGATAACGCGTTTTAATGAGGCGCGCGAGTACGCGCAGCGTACTCCTTGTACGCCTAACGTACTCGCCCAACACAAAGGCCCAAAAATGAAAATTAAATAAAAGATGAAGGCTAATTGGTTGTACCTGAAATTTGGGCTGTTACATCGTGAGCTTAGAAGGCTCGCGTCATGAGTTCGGTGTTTCAACATAATATTTCTCGTGGATTTTTGACTTTTTTGGCTTCGGTTCTGATGGATTTCGTTCCACTTCTAGTGCTTCTAAGAACTCATAAATAGCCTCTTCTTAAGTTTCGATGATCATGACATGTGATTGAGTCTTCTTTTCGGGAAATTGTGAAGAAAATTTTCATTTACCAAAGTCTTTAGTTGACCAAGTTGGGCTTCGAGGTTTTGGATCGATGCTTGATGATTTCTTTATAAAGCTTTCTGGTAAATCTTTATAGCTTGTTGATCTTTCATCATCTTTATTTGATTTTTCAATGTTGCATCAGTATCATCATGCCTTTTCTTGGAGGCTTCCATAAAACGAGCTAGCGTGTTTTCTAAGTCAACTTTCTTTTCGGCTGGTGCTTGTTCCTTTTGATAGAAGCCTTGACCAGTCTACCTATATTTTTCTTCTTTTTTCTTCTTGTAATCATCATATGGAAACCACTCCTTCTTTGGTTTTCTCCAATCTTCATCATATTTATCCCCAATAGAATAGCAAACATGAGCCTTTTTATATCATTTATCATCTAAGTGGTAGTCTTTGGTCAAGTGTGTACCATTGCACCTTTCACATCCAACTATAATAGCATGAATTATCTGGTCCATCTTTGTCATTCTTCTGTCCATATTGTCAAGCATAGCTAGTACGACAACCATGTCTTCAAAATGTCCACCCCTGATGCCTTTTTCTCCTACATGTCTTAGATTGTGGTACTCACGGGAATTCTTTGAGAACTCTTCAACCAACTCCTTTACCTCTCCTGGATTTTTCTTCATAAGTGGTCCTTGAGAATCAAGGAGTTGCCTTGTCATGACATTCTGTTAAGAGAAACTTTAAGACACACTTGAACAAAATATTAGAACAAGTAAATAGCGGAATTGTTAATCTCTAAGGATCTGTTAGCTCAACAATAATATTAAGAATTAGAAGTTAGTGAGTTAGATGTGGAAATGTAAAGAAATGTAAATGACAACAATTGTTATATCAAGTATACACAAAAGCAGATTGATAACGTGGAATACATTCAAACCAAGTTAGTAAGTGAGATCTAGCTTAGTGATTAAGTTACAAGTGACTTGCTCTACGAGGAGAGATAATAATGGAAGAAGCTTAAGTAAGAGAGAATGAGAACAAGAAGATGTGTATTAGAAATTGATAAGAGATTCACAAATCAGTTGGGGTATTGAATACATAAGCAAGGATCCTATTTATAGAGAAGTTTACAACTCTAAGAGTATCCATGCAAGGCATATTGGACAACAGAGTGTATTACAGAAAAGACAAAATAAACTAAGTAATGATATAGATTGCAGTGCATAATGACTTCAGATATCATTGTTTGAAGACATTTCTTGACTACGGTGGCTTTGGCGCCGCGGTGGCAAAGTTCAAGAGGGTCACTTTTTGATTCAACAACTTCCCCCTAAGTGACCTCTTTAACTTGGATCATCTATCAAGTTTAAGGAACTTGATCAGTATCCACCAAAACTTCCTGATGTTCTCTAACAAGTTGATTCTTCTCAGTATTTCAAACTTGACTTCTGTGGTTGTATGCTTGGATTTTTCAACTGCATTGCGGCAGGTCTCAAGTTGTTTTCTGGTGAGACGATGCATGGCAGTGAAAGGAATGAAATATTTGATGTTGTCAGTCTTCCTATTGAAAATGACTCCCATCTTAGGAAAGTTGGTTGCGCCTAAGGATCTTTTTTCAAAGCCTTTGGTATGCATGGGTGCGGGGTCAAGCGGTGGCAAGTCAGCAATTTCAGAGATGATGGGATGAATGTCTACATCTATTTTTGCAAAGTCACAGACTGTTTTCTTAAGGTAAGTACTATCCCTTTCAAGAGCGATCTTCAGCCTTGGATTTTTTCAAATTTGTGCTGGAAGACTCTGGCGATGAGAGACACTTCTTCCGGGTTCATACAAGGAAAATCAGCCTGGGTGCAGATGTAGTCATGTTCCCTTCTGGTCAGGGTGTACTGGATGAACTCAGCCTTCATGAATTTCCTAATCTTGTAATTTTTCACTGCGGCTGGTCTATCGTTAGACCATAAGTGTTCTATAGGAGAGGCATGCTTAGCATAAAATTGGCTAAGTCCCTCGAACTCCATAGGAAGACTTTTTTCGTCCGGAAGGCTGCGGTCGAACTGCTCAAATACAGTGAAGTATCTGGCATTCGGTGAGATTGGGACATCCCAATATTCGTCTGGAGGGGGTTCCGCATAGGTAAGATAAGGAACGTAGTCATCATCAAGAAGTCTTCAGTGAGGATTAATCCAAGAATTTATCAAGGATTCATCCATGACTGTGTCGAAACCATAGAGTCTCCATACTTCTTCAGCTAACTTGGCTGCCCTCCAGTCTTGTTTTCTCTGAGCAGAGGCAGGAGAATCATTTGAGCTCGGATACGACATATAATCCTCCAGATTTTTGAAGTGAGGGGGAGTTTCTGGCTTTTCAGGAGTGATATGGAGAGGGGAGTTGTGATGAGATGGATGTGGGGAGAGTTGTGTTTGATGTTGTAGTGATGGTTGCTGTGTGGGAATGTTTTCAGTGGAGATTAGAGGAGTTTGATGATGTTTTTGAGATTTTTCGAAGTGATGGACTTCGTGTACTTTTTCACTTCCCCCTCTTGAGGGATCCAGACCAAGAGCCTCCTCAAGCCATTGATGAAGGCCATCAACCTTGTCAAATATCGTTTTAAATTGAGCTTTGAGCTCTTCTGCCAGTTGTAGGTTATTGGGGATGGAGGAATTGAAATGTAGTCTGTGAATCTCTTTTGTGAGCTGAAGAATCGCTAGCCCATGGAAGTTGTTGGAGAGAGAGCGTTGCAGTCTGTTGATTGTGGTTTGGAGAACGGAGATTGCTGACTCATAAGCAATATGTGTTTCAAAAATCAGCTTCTCAGATTGTGAAGCTTGATTTGCAACTATGGCTTAGATATCTATTTTAATTGCAGTAACCTCAGAGATGAGGCATTCCGCAGTAGCCATGAATGCCTTATGATCAGCTTGACGATTGTTCTCAAGTGACCTGATCCCCATTTAAACCATTAGAGAGATGCGCTCTGCAGCCAATCTCTCTCTTGCTTCTAATCTTTCAATTCTTTCCATCTAGGACTGCGGTCTTGGGCTGTCTTCAGGTTGTGGTTTATTTGGTTTGACTGTTGCTAAGATTTGATCGACTTTAGCTTGAAGACTTAGGATTTCTTTTCTTGTGACTGCGGGCTTTTTCTTCTTCTTCTTTTCTTTTGACTTAGTTGTGGAGTGATAAGATCCACTGGATTCTTCGTCTTTATCGAACATCATCAGGTCATCATCAGAGGGAGAGGGTTTGTTAACCTCTTGTGGTTTATCATCATCAAAGACAAAAATTGGGGCAGAGCCTGCGGCAGTTTGAGGAGGGGGAACTTGATGAAGATGCTGATCAGTAGCAGTTTATTGAGCTTGTTGGATTTTGGCTACCATTGCGGACATCCAATCTTGAACCTTAATGATAGTGGCTACGGTATGGTCATTGTTGATTGCATCTGCCAAATACTTAGCCACAACATGAATTTCTTGATCTTTGAGTTGTTGCTGTTTGATTTCCTAATCCCTGCGAGCTTGAAATTCCCTACGAAAAGCGACATATTTTTTGTCTTCGGCCTCGTTAGAGGGTTGATATCGGCTCCAAGAATCATTAGAGTCATCTTCGTCAGTTCCTGAAAAATGCACCAAGGTGTCCCTTGGGTTCATGGATCCTTGCACATTTGTGCTCACCGTGCCTAAACCACCTGAATGTGATGTAAGCAGAGTAGGATTTCCTGAGCTTCCTTGGTCTCCTTGACCCGTGGTCAAGTTTGGCCTCAACTCAATTCTGGCAAAGGCAGAACATGTGCCTTGCGGATGGGACTGTGTTTGAAGTGTATGGGTTACGTTCAAGACGATGGAGTTCAACTCCTCTGATGAAAAAATGGACAGTCGGGAAGCCCTGGAGACTTTAGGACGATCGCCAGTATTATCCCTTTGGGAATGTACTGGGGGGAGTCTCCTCTTTTTTGTGATTCAGACTCACTTTCTAAGTCTGAGAGGAAAAAGATGGTGTCCTCAAGTGGGTGTGCAGGCACCCCAAGGACTACCGGAGCCTGTTGAGAGGCCGAGGTATCGGTTCGATGATGTATTTGTCTAGAGGAATCCGTTTTCCTTTTCTTAAGGATTGAGATGGGTTGGTCATCTTCAACTGAATCACTACCGAAGTCATGGTGAATCGGTTCAGTTGTTATGAGAACTGGTGGTGATTTTCTCTTCTTTGATGGTTTGGATGGTTTTGGAGCATCCTTTTTGGGAGTGCTAGATTTCTTTGCGGTGCGAGGACCATGAAGAGAAGAAACCTTATGTTTACGTCTATGAGAGACATCATCAGTCTCTAGATCAAGTGAAGTGAGAATGTGGGTAGGGAGTCTGTGGATGGGACCAAAAATAGTTTGATCTGAGGAAGGATTGTAGCTTTTCAAGTCCTTGGTGATGAAGAAATTAATGTCATCACCCATGTCAATCTTGGCATCCGTATGTAATTCTGATATACACAAAGACCAGAATCTAGCAAAAGTAAGCTCAGATGGGTTCTGCTTTGGGTTCTCCTTGGGAATGTACTGGAGAAAATCGTCCCATAGAATTTGACCATAGTTCACATCACAACTATTGAAGATGCTCCAAACTAGTTCTAGAAGCTTTAAACCCATGTTGTCTGTGCCTCCGGTTTTGTCGAACAGACTGCGGATAATAAAGTGACAGACAAACTGCCATACCGCAGGCAACTGGTTCTTCTTGAACTCGCCAATACCTTTGATATTCTTCTAATAGCCCATCTGGTACAGTGCGGTGGTGACACCCGCCATTGATGGACTAAAGAACTTCATAGATGGATGAATCAAAAGATTAATTGTAGAGAGGAACTTTTCTTTGGTCAAGATGACCAAGGCATCATTAACAAGCTTGAGATGAACTTCTTGAAGATTGTCGGTTGGGAGATATGCAGAAAAAGCACACTTGTAGAGAGTAGATAGTCGAACAACGTCGGTAAATGCATCAAAGGGCCCAAAAAGTGGATGATTCTTCAAGAACTTGATCATCAGTTTGGTTGGTGCATTCTAAGTTGGTTGATCATCGAACACAGCTCTGAAATTGCTCGAAGCAATCGTGGGAGAATCTGAACTAGGAGGGTTCACTGATCCAGTGGCTTTCAGTTGTTTCTTAGAAGTGTCGAATTTCACCATTGTTGAATTTTAAAAAGCTTGATGAATGCAGAGAGGAATTTTTTTAATTTGCAGAGAAAGATTGAGGGTTTTATTGAGAGCGTAAAGGTTTCTTTGTGGAGAAGAAGGGGGTTTTATAGTGATTTGTTGAAGCGGGAAACGGTGAGGTTTTTGACCTAGGTAAAATTAGGTAAAAAGGAAAAATTATTTGTAAAAGGAGCATCTTTAATCTTGACCACATATTCAAAAAGGTTAAAGATTAGGAATTGGGATTATCTAAAAAGAGCACTGCATTTAATGAAATGTCAGATCACATTATGAGTACATGTGGTGAGGGTGCGAAAAATCCATTGGATAAAGTGGAAGTTGTAACGGATGGGTTGGTTTAGGTCATAGGAAGAGACATTTTAGAAGATTTGATTTGGAAAATATTTTATTTGTCATCATACCTAAAATAGGCCTGACACCAGGTTTTAAGGAGAAGAAAGTGTCAGTTTCTCCAAGGAATGTTTTTATTTAATGTTTTATTTAATAAAGGATCATTAAATAGCACACTATTTGTTTTTTTTTATTTTATAAAAAATTTATATATATATATATATATATATATATATATATATATATATAAATCGTCTAAAAAGTAATTGATGTGACTGCGGATGAACAAGTCATTGCAGATGGTTTCTTTAATATTGTGGATGACTGTAGTGAGACAAACTGAGAAGAGCACTTGTACAAGAGTTAGAAATAAAAAACAAGAAGGACCCATGAAAGATAGATACAATATATGGTTGCGGTTCATTGAATGCGGTACACAAAATGTTCCAAAACCATCTATTATCTATGACTTTCAGTTAGAACCGCAATCGAGACCAGGAGGGTCTGTGGTTCCTGTTAATTCGAGAAAATTTAGGGTCCGGATTCATCATTCCCAACATTTGTAGGAACACATTGAGTTTTGTAGAGTCAAGTGCTTTTGTAAAAACCTCAGCAATCTCTTCATGAGTAGGGACAAAGATGAGCTCAATATTACCTTTCAGAATGTGGTCTGTGATGAAATGATATCGTAGTTCAATATGTTTAGTCTTGGAGTGTTGAATAGGATTATGAGAAATCACTATGGCACTTTCAGAGTCACAATAGATTGGTATCTCCAGCATTCTGTATCCGTAGTGTAATAGTTGTGTCTTCATCTAAAGGACTTGGGAACATCAGGTGGCTACGGCCACGTATTCTGCTTCTGCGGTAGATAATGAAACACAACTTTGTTTTCTTGAGGACCAGCTGACAAGTCTACCTCCTAAAAATTGGCATCCACCAGAGGTACTTTTTCGATCAAGTTTGCATCCAGCATGATCCGCATCAGTAAGCGCTTGAAGACTGAAGTCATTACCTGCGGGGTACCATAGACCAAGAGATTTGCTTCCTTTTAGGTATCGAAGAATTTGTTTGGCTGCGCTCATGTGTGACACTTTTGGGTCAGCCTGATACCTTGCACATACACCAGTTGCAAAGACAATATCCAGTCAGCTTGTGGTGAGATACATTAAAGAGCCAATGATACCTCTATAATTCTTCTGATCTACTGATTCGCCAGAAGGATCAGCAGAGATCTTATATCCGAAGGCCATAAGAACCTTTGCCGAGGAATAGTTGTCCATAGAGTATTTCTTCAGAAGCTCAGTGGTGTATTTCTCTTGATGAATGAATATCCCTTGCTGAATTTGTTTGACTTGAAGACCTAGAAAGAAGTTAATCTCTCTATTCATGCTCATCTGAAATTTGTTTGTCATGAGCTTAGCAAATTCATCCACCATTTCTTGATCCGATGATCCGAAGATGATATCATCCACATATATTTGTACAAGCATAAGGTGAGAACCGTTTGATTTTCTAAATAGTGTGGGATTAATCACTCCTCTTTTGTAACCTGAAAAGACTAGGAAATCAGAAAGAGTCTCATACTAAGCTCGAGGGGCTTGCTTTAGACCGTAGACCGCCTTTGAAGCTTGTAGTAGTGATCAGGGAACTCGATATTTTCAAAGTCGGGAGGTTGTTGAAGGTAAGCCTCTTCTTTCAATTCCCCATTGAGAAAAGTGCTTTTGACATCCATTTGGTGTACTTTGCTGTTTTTGTGAGAAGCATATGCTAAGAAGATTCAGATTGCTTCCATTCTAGCCACCGGAGCATATGGTTCATCGTAGTCAACGCCTTCCAGTTGACTAAAGCCTTTAGCAACTAGTCTTGCCTTATTTATGATGACCACACTAGATTCATCTAGTTTGTTCTTGAACACCCATCCTGTACCAACAATAGTATGGCCTTGTGGAATGGGAACAAGTTGCCACACTTTGTTTCTTTCAAATTCTTCCAGTTCTTCTTGCATCGCAAAGATCCAATCTGGTTCTAATAATGCTTCATTGATGGATCGAGGTTCAACTGTGGACATAAATGTTTCATAGTGACAATGATCAGATAAATCTTTGGCAGATCGAGTTTGGATACCTATGGATGGGTTGCCAATAATTTGACCTGGTGGGTGATCCTTCATCCATACATGTAGACGAGGCAACAAATGCTTAGCAGCTGCGGTTGCAGGAATGTTTTCAATATCAGAGGTTGCTTCAGATGGAGAAGGAAGTTCCCCCTTAATTTTTGAACAGCCTGCGGAATCATCTTGACTTATTGGAGTGGGAATGACATTTTCTGGAGTAGTTTGGAGAGCTTCCCCTGGATTGCTGAAGGGAGTTCTTCTGAAACCTGAGAGGGTTCCTCCTAGACTGCTGTCGAAAGAGATTGTATGAGAATGGAAGCTTGAGCCTCATCAAGTACTGGAACCTCGATGGTTGCGGTATTAACCAGAGTAGAGCTTTCCCCCTCAACCAGAGAGGTGAAAGTATTGAGAGATGCTACTTCGGATAGAGATGGACCAGACACATCATCATGTTGTTGTTGAGCAGTTGGTGATACAAGAACTTCGGATAATTTTGCTGTTTAAATAGGGTCAAAAAGATCATCATAATTTACTTCAACCAGGTTCAGAGGACCTAAGGAAGCATGAATGTCGCTTTCCATGATGGCAGTGGTTTCAGTAGATGGAGGGGAGTTGCGGACGTAAGAGTCATCCAACTTCACATCAAAATTTTCAATGATTAACCTTGTACGTTTGAGAAGAACCCGATAAGCACCCTTATTTTTGGAGTAACCAGGAAAGATGCCTTCATCAGAATATGGTGCAAACTTGTTAAGTTGATCTTTGTTGTTGATCACAAAACATCTACACCCAAGGATGTGAAAGAAACGAGAATTTGGCTTGCGGTTGTTGAGACCCTCATATGGTGTCTTGTTGAGGTGTTTGCACATAATGCTTCGGTTCTGAACAAAGCATGCGGTTGCTATAGCTTCAACCCAGAAGTAAAGAGGAAGATGTGCGAAATTGAGCATAGATCTGGCTGCTTCAACAAGGGTGCAGTTCCTTCGCTCTACTACACCATTTTTTTGAGGCGTATACGGAGATGAAAAGTTATGAGAAATGCCTTTTGACACCAGAAAGTTGTTGAGAGGATGATTAGTGAATTCAGTGCCATTGTCACTGCGGATGCGTCTTACATGAAGCTTGATCTGGAGTTCTATTTCTTTGATGAAGTTTATTAGAGTCTGCGGTGTTTCAAATTTGATTCTAAGGAAGAAAACCCAAGTGAAACGAGTGAAATCATCAACAATAACCAATATATCTTTTTTTATGATGGAGATTGGCTACGGTTGAAGGACCGCAGAGATCAATGTGGAGAAGTACGAGTGGTTCGGATATGGTGGAGTCAATCACTATGAGGTGACTTGCTTTTGATTGCTTACCACATTCACAAACAGGACATAGAGTGTCATTGCTGAACTTGAGAATGGGTAGACCTCTGACCAATTCTTCACTAACTAAGGAGTTGATGTATTTGAAGTTGAGATGAGCGAGTTTGCATTGCCATAACCAGCTAACTTCGAATACAACTTTTGAGAGAAAGCACAGCTGCGGTTTACCAATGATGAGAGAAACATCCAGAGGATACATGGTGCCTTCGGATCGAGACTTGATTAAGCAAGTGCTTCTATCACCCATCATGATGTAACAGAATTGATTATCAAACTCTACTCGATGGCCTGCCTTACATAGTTGGCCAACACTGATGATATTGTGTTTGAGGCTTTCTACATATGCAACCTTTTGTATTGAAAAGTTCCCCGTAGTGAGCACACCGTAACCTCGGATAATTCCATTTGCATTGTTGCCAAATGTAACATTTTGACCATTGCATATAGGACCAAAATCCCGAAGGTATTCTAACCTTCCGGTCATGTGGAAGGAGCAGGAACTGTCGATCAACCATTCTTCTTCTTGATCCTCCTTGCACAAAGCCTACAGAAGTTAAGTGGTTAATTTGGGTACCCAAGCGAGTTTGGAGCCTGGAGTCACATACGATGTTTTAATCGATGCATGATGTGAGGTTGTAGGGACAGGTTTTAAGTCAACTTTCAAGCCTAGTCCTGGGTGTTTTGTGATTTTTGTGAGATTCTGAAAAGTTGTGAGTCTTTTGAGAAAGCTGAGATTTGTCAAGAGAGAAGATCTTTTGATACTGACATTGACACGTGAATTTTTTGTCATTTTGCCTGACATCTGGCTTGGTCAGTGATTTTGAGGAAGAATTATGCTTTTGTCCAGTCCGAGGATTGTGAGGTTTAACATTTTTGTCTGTGTGTTTTGAAAAGGTGTTTTTTGCCGGTTTTGCAGGTGTGTAGACACGTGCAGACCTTTTGTGATGTGATTTCATAAACTTTTGAGATGACCTTTTGAGTGTCAGAGTTGGCAAAATTCCTTTCCGTTTTTGAGTTTTTGAAAGTGACATTAGAAGGGTGTGAGTAGGTAAAATAACTTTCCATTTTGTATTATCAAATGAATAGACCTGAAAACCATTTGATCGAAAAAATTATCCTTAGATTTGGATATTTTTTGAGTAGTGTCAGAAACAGTGAATTCCTTTTTTGTTTTCTTAGAAACAGTTTTCTTGAAATAATAATTTGAGAAAACAAATTTTTCTGGACTTTTTGACTTTGGGTATTTCACAGATTTCTTTTGTTTTGAAACAATTTCCCGTTGCTTTCCACGGGAACGAAATTCTTCTTTAAAAGCTCTTTTTGCTTTGGTCTTAGGAGAACCGCAGTCAGCAATGCTTAGTTGCAGTTTCCTTAAGTCTTTTGGAGATTTTGAAAAACAGGGACTTGATTCATCCGAGCTTGATGAGTCAGGACATTGAGAACATTGATCAAATTCAAAATTTTCGATTGGCAATTCATGATTAATTGGTTCAATAGTCACAGAGCTTTTGATATGGTCTGCGGTGTAGTGCTTTGGACCACCGCAGAGTAAGTCTTGGTGGACAAATTAGTGGGACAATTGATACTAGGTAATGAGACAGATTGCAGTTTATGACTGCAGTTAGGAATACTGCGGTTAGACTGCAGAGATGGAAATCTCGTGACATCAGGACCTTCTACAACAATTTCCTCATCAACTACGGATGATGACTGAGAATCATAATGGATTTTGTTATCAATTTGATTAGAAAATTCAAGGAGAATTTCCTTGATAACACAGTTATTACTCAAATCATGAAGTTTACCAAAATGAGCTTGGATATCCTTAGGAAATGTTTTTTCATTTACTAGAAACAAGAAGTTGCGGTCCGGAGGGACATAGGGACGTTCCGGTGTAAACCGGGGTGAGGATTTCGTTACGGTTGGATAACCAATTAAAAGTGTTATCAACATTCCCATTATTAACTAGATTCTCAATGGCCCCAGATTAATTAAAAAGCTTTTCAATTAGAAGATTTAAGCGTACAATTTCACTCTGTGCTAAATCTCATTGATTCAAGGCTATTTCTAGTTGTGTTTCACTTAACATCCTAGCATCTTTTTCTAACATCAAGTCCTTCTCTAACATTGCCATTCTGAGTCTCTCATTGTCCAAACGTCCTCTAACGCGGAACATCTCTTGCGAAGCGATGTTCTTCTCATCTAAGGCTTTATTGTAGTCTGTAAGGACGGCAACACATGTGTCATTGATTGTGTCTATGAAAGGTTGACAATCATGCATGTTGTAATTTGAAGTTTGAATCATAAGTTTTACCTATCTCACTATGCTGAGACTTCCATCTTTTGCCATGTAGCAATGGTTATTCTTTAGATTGGTTGAGCCGTCTTCATCAGCAGTTGCTACCATGCAAATCTTGCATTTTCCCTTAATAAAATTATCTTCATCTTCATCTTTAGATGACCATACTTGATGATCCCTTTTCACTTGAGCAACATAGGCTTTTCTCTTTTCTTGGTCTTCCAGTTCTTAAGCCATTCTAAGATAGAAGGCTCTATCTTTCACTATGTTTGCCTTGCAATCCTTGGCAAAATGGTTTTCTTTGTTGCACTTGTGACATATAACAATGTTACTCTTGTCTTTTAAAGAAGTATTGGAGTCAGTTGATTGGGACTGCGGTAGTATGTCTTTAGACTGTGTTTGCTAAGACTGCGGTGAACAAAAGTTATTGGTTTGGAAGTTACGGTTGAAAGGTGGTCGATTGTATTGTTGATTTTTGCGAAATGAGGGTGGTAAGAGATTGAATTTTTGACTGATAAGAGCTATGGCATTCTGAAACTCCACTTCATCAACATATTCAGAGTTAGCTTCATATGACTACGATGGTGGGTCATACGAGGTGGGATAGGTTTGAGTGTGAGGTGATTGTGCTACTAGTGCGAGAGGTCCTCCGAAGTCTGAGCATTCCTTGAGTACGGTGGACTCTTGAGTAAGAGAGAATGAGAACAAGAAGATGTGTATTAGAAATTGATAAGAGATTCACATATCGGTTGGGGTACTGAATACATAAGCAAGGATCTCTATTTATAGAGAAGTTTACAACTCTAAGAGTATCCATGCAAGGCATACTGGACAATAGATTGTATTAAAGAAAAGACAAAATAAACTAAGTAATGATATAGACTGCGGTGCATAATGACTTCGGATATCATTGTTTGAAGACGTTGCTTGACTGCGGTGGCTTTGGTGCTGTGGTGGCAGAGTTCAAGAGGGTCACTTTTTGACTCAACACATTCACCATCATAGAAAATATAGACACTTCTTGTTGTATGTTAAGGTCATTTTGAGGACAATTTCTTAGTAACTCTTTATAACGCTCTCATGCATCATAAAATGATTCACCCGGATTTTGCTCTAAGTTGGCTATTACTGTCTTGAGTTTAGTTATATTTGAAGGTGGGCAGAATTGTTCCAAAAAAATTTCTCACATCTGTGCCCATGTAGGAAGTGCCTTCAACCAATCTCTTGCATCACCCTTAAAAGTAACGGGAATCATCCTTAACAACACAACCTCTCTTGGAACATTCGGGACATTAAAATAGTCGACAATGTCATTGACTTCATCTAAATATTTATAAGCATCCTCATGATCCCTCCCATAAAATGGTACATCCTTAAGTACAACAAGAATGTGTCCTTTCAACTTGAATGTTGCAGTAGCAGAAATTGTAGGTTGTACTAGATCGGGACCATCATCATCTCTTATCTGCTTCTTGTACGCCCCCATGGACATATCAGCAATGTCTACCATCTTGTTTTATGACCCGTCTTCGGGTTCACATTCTTCAAGCTCGGGTTCTGTATCGTATTCAGTTTCTTTTTTATTTGGATTTCGTTCAAAGCTTTTTAATTTGCTTTTTTCCTTCCTTTGACTACTAGACTCTCCCACATTCTTTTCTTTCTTTTTCCCAAAAACTGATTTAATGTCTTTAAATGGTGAGCTCTTTGGTGGTTGGTCTTCTTTCACGTTTTTATCCGTCTTTTTGTGAATGGCCAACTATGGATCTTTAAGTGGTGGTACCAAAGGTTTGTTGGAACCTCTGGTCATGAACTACTGCAAAATAAACAAAAATATAAATGTAAATCTGAACAAAACTAAAAATTAAAAAAAAAAAAAAACTAAAAATACTTACCTAACTGAACCCACGTCGTGGACTTAAGGTCCGCATCGTGGTCTCATATCTGAAACAAAAATTAATGCAGGAAATTCACTTTCCGTGGTCTCAGATCTTAAACAAAAATTAATGCAGGAATTTCACTTTTTGTAGGTTTTACCCCACAAAAGGATCGATTAACTCAAAGCAAATAAATTAACAATCAAATAAGTCGTTCCCTGACAACGGCGCCAAAAACTTAATGTGTGTCAAATGCACTAGTTTTAATCCTACTACTTCAAACACAAAATAAACACACGAAAGGCAATGTACATATCGATTAGAAATATAGTTCAAGCAAGTAGGATATTGAACATAAGGACCAATTTTAATTAATTAATCTGCCTACTATTAAGTTAACCTAAAATTCTAGCAAATTAATGGTTTTTATCTAATTTTGCAAGTTTAGATGAACTTAATTTATCAACAACTCTCAAATTATAAAAACACTCCTGTTAGTTTGAATCTACTTGTCCCCAATGGTTTAAATATTAATTATGAAAATTCACGTTGGTTACCAATTAAAATATTATTAGCAATTCAATTCCAAATTTACTAATATTAAAATAATTCATGTAGAGCTATGTATGGTCATACATAATTGAACACATAATCAATTATTAGATATAATTGGAGCTATGTAAGATTGAGCTAACAAACAAAATTATGGTCATAATATGAGTTCTCTAGAAAAACTAAATTCAATAGTTCAATTACTTATCTAAGATTGGGTTGATCTTAGCTCTAATAATCTAATATTCACTAAATTAATAGGTATTCAAATTCATGTAGATTAATGGTCACTAACTACGCAGAATAAGAGTTTAAAGCAATCTAGTATCAAATTATGCATGCTAGGTATAATCAATAAAACACAAGACATTAACCAATAAGAAAAGTCTAAGTTATTATAAACAAACCATGAGTTCTAGCTTCGTCTAGCTAACAAAAGCAACTAGATTTAGCTACTCATACTAACAAATAAACTAACACAAGTCATAATAAAAAACATTGTAAAGTACCAAAACTAGAAAGTAATTATGAACTTCTTCTTCTTCCTTGGTATCCAAACCAATTTCCTGGCCTTCTAACCCTATGATTTCGACATCTGGAAACCTTTTCTAACCAGCTAACCTCTCTAATTCGTAGGGATCATGTATTTATATAGTTTTGGATTTCACCCGACTCACATCGTGAGGATAAGTGTTCACGTCATGAGTCCAGTAATTATCCGTATTCAACAAGGACTCTTGCTTCGTGATGTATATCTTCTAGAAAGTCTGAGCTCACGTCGTGAGCTATAACTCCTCACGTCGTGAATACGTGTTTTTGTTGGATTTTTCATCTTTCAATCTATTATCCTCCAAAGTTCCGATCTTTAACGCTTTCAGTCCCTTTTCTTAAAAATGTCTTATTTTGGTTGCTAAATATAATTTAACCTTATAAGTATTATTTATGTATCCAAATAACCAAAATATTAATCAAAATGTAATTAATGCTGCATAAAAATATGTATAAATATGACAATATCACAAGGTCAAGTCTAAGGCATAACGTTTTTCTAAGTATAATAGTTATATATATATATATTAGAAAAAATAAATCATCTAATTAAATAATTATATCAAATATATCAATTTTTTAGAAGTGTTATATTATCATTTAATATAAAAAAGTTAAGAAAAATTCAATTATTTTGACCCGATAAAAAAAAACGAAAAAGTTCACACCATGAAAATAATAATGCCATAAAATGGTAAGGCGCACCTTGACACCTTATTTGAAAGTATTGCTTAAGAAACCCGTATTAGATGTTTTCGTAATGGTTGTATTACACCTTGGGACGCGTATTGGCGTACCTTTTAAAACAATGATTAAACATAATTTAAGCTTAGATGACTAAATTAAATAAAAGCATATAGTTTAATACCTATATATGTAGTTAACATATTTTCCTTTCTATCTACTAAATTTTTTAATACCATAATTTATTATGCTTTAAAAAGAGATTAATAGTTTATGATAAATTACGTATGAGCACTAGTATCACGTGTTCATCATTTTGCTCTTCCAAAAGAATACTATCATTCATGATGCAAGTATATTGAAAAAGAGGTTTTACTTTTCAAGAGAATAAAAAAAATGTTTTCCGAGACTTGAATAAAAAAAATGTTTTCCGAGACTTGAAAAAGAGGTCTTACTTCTCAAAACATGTTTATGCGACGTTTTGAACATGTATTTTACTATTATACGATGAATGTGTCTACGGAAGCAATAATAATAATAATAATAATAATAATAATAATAATAATAATAATAATAATAATAATTAACGCTTACGTATTGAATATATTGTACTTAAATTAGGTCTAAGCAACTATATGTTGATATGGAATTTGCGTCACCTTGTCCGCTACTCATCTTGGTATTTTAATGATTATTGATTAATGTTTGCAAGTAAAGATCACTTACTTTAATGATAACTACAAAGGTTACCCCGTTACGAGGGGGTCACAAAATTTCAATGTTGTTTCCGATTCGATAAATATGATAGACGTAGAAAGTGGAATGATGAAAAACCCGAGTTTTGCCACAAACCGTTTATTTCATGTTTTTATGAAAAAATATAAAAGTTTTGATAGCCCCGGGTAGGAATTAACAATTTGTTAGAAAATGGATTAAAGTTGTCAAACCGTTAAAGTTTTGCGGCTAAACTTTAAATATTAAAAGGTTCCTAAAAAATTTTAAAATATTGATTGCAAGGACCAAAAGTATCAAAATGATTAAAGATTGATGAGCAAAGTTGCCAAAAAGCTTCCAAATTTACTATTCTTAAGATTTATTTCTTTAATATATATATATATATATATATATATATATATATATATATATATATATATATATATATATATATATATAGTAATAATAATAATAATAATAATAATAATAATAATAATAATAATAATAATAATTAGAGATAATCATAAAAGATATCAAAAAGACTCCATTTGGCATTGGGATGATCTTTTGACTCATTATATATAATTTAACTTTGAAGATCCATAGTGTACAGTATTGTGTTCCTGTTGGACCAATTCTCTATTTTTTTTTCTTCAACAAAGGTACTAAAAGGATACTGTTCATTGTGTACACCTGTCGTCTTCTCTTTTACCACCGTCAGTTTAATTAGTTTAATAACCATCCACCGCCTCAAATCTATCACCTCGCAACTTCCCATGTTTTACCTGCTCTTCGTCTTCTCTCATATACATCACCACCTACCACCACTTGCCATCATGTCTTTCTCCTAGATTATGTGTCGTTGCTCACCACCACCGTATGCACACATTCCGCCTCCTTCCAGGATGTTCAGGTAACACGATTCTTCATATACACAGTTTGGGTTTTATTTGTACTCTTGGTAACTTCTATATGATATTTGAAGTGAGGAATCTGACCTCCATGAGCAAAGTTGTTCCAATTCAAATATTCAGTTGCCTATTTTTTGCCCTCTTCTACTTCTTCCGATGACCTTGTTTGATTTCAACATTTGTGTTAAGGTAACCCCGTCTCCATGTTCCAACTTCAATTTTCAATTGTCAAGTGTTATCTCAGTTAAATACCAAAGTGACGAAATCAGGTAAGTACGAACTCAGGTAAGTGTCGATTTAGTTTCTCAGCTTTCTTATGCTTATGCGTTTCACTTTCTTATGCTTTAGTTGTCAACTGTTCCCTCCCTCCTAACCGTAGGTTCAAATTTCTTCTAGGGTTTTAGCCCGCTTCTGAGACAGAGCTTGCTTATATGTATGTTTTCAAAGGAGTTACTAGAAATCGTTTATGGATCTTCTGCTGGTTTTAGCATGGAAGGTGTTTGTTAATATGCCTCAAAGTGTAGATAATCATCCTTCAAAATTTTTATGTTATCATTTACCCTTTTGAACCATCTTTTGGTAGGCTGTTGCAGTTATTGCCTTCCATTATCTTCTAGCTTTTGGTATTGGAGACATTTTCCTAAACTTTGTTATGCAACATGTATCCCTGCTACACCAACTATTCATTTATGTTGTGATAAGTTCTTTTTGTTTGTTACTATGTGGATATCTGCTCCATTAATGCACTTAATGTGTGATTAACTCAAACTTATGTGAATAAAAATAAGAAGAATCTCATTCAAATATAAATGATTCACAAGTGGTTCTCCACCTTTGAGAAATGTTCTGCTTTTCAAATGTATATGATATTTATTGTTGTAATTGGAAACAATTATCACATTAAGCTATAATAACTTCCAATGAAGAGATCTAAGCAATAGATAAGCAAGGTATCGAGTTTATACCTCAAAATGACTACAACAAAAGAGTAGGTTCAAGATCTATAGCCTTCTTTTCAATCAAGCCACTTCAAACTTCAAGCTCCTTCAAAAGAACACTAATAAATCACTCTTTAAGCTCACATACATACAAATATGGGAGAGGATGCACGAACTAGGGTTTTCTAGAGAGGGGAGACTAATAAAGAGGCCACCTAAAGGGGTTTAAGGCCTTTAAATAGGGTGAAACACCCAAAAGCCTTCAATATGTCGAGTTGACGCCATCAACTCTACGAGTTCCAAGGGGAATTTTCCTTTCAAGAAATAAATCTCATACATGGGAATCAGGATGTTACAATTTCATAAATGGTCCATTTGGTTTTCAAAAATAGAAAGTTCATGGTGTGTTGCAAAACACTACATAGTAATTCATATGGTTTAAATTTATGTATGGTTCCTTTGGTTTTATTTTATTATAAATTTTATCTAAAATAACTATTTTACATAAGGTTGGTTATGGTCGGTTTGGGTCAGTTTTCGAGTCAACCAAACCCAACCCATGAATGGTTAGTTTTAGGTTTTTAGAACCTAATAGGGTTGTTTTTGGTCGGTTCAGTTTCTCGGGTTCTGGAGTCATTTTGGCGGTTTTTTGGTTTCTTGGGTTTAACCCATTGTCTCACAGTTTTTGGGTTGAAACTCATGGATTTTGGATTTTAACTCATTAAGATCCATAAGCAAACCCCCAACCAAAACTATTCTGGACAATCGATCCCTCAAAATTGACTTGTATCAAAATGTAAGTTGAAGTTAACAGAAAAAATAATCATAATTTGGTTAAAACAAAAGCCATGAAGAATTTACAAGGATCGACATATAAACTTCACAATGACATCCAATATTTGCCAAATTGTTTCTTGTGGAATAACAGGACGAGACAATTGACGTTAGACATAATAGTTCCATAGACTTTACACCATGAAAGCTTAAACAGTGTCTCTACATCATTATCATCAAAAACAACTGAATTAATACTCGAACGAAACAGTAGAATATATATATATATATATATATATATATATATATATATATATATATATATATATATATCAGCTTGTCGGTTTCTTGTGTGGGTCTTTTTTCAGGTTGGATGAGTCAGTTTTGTAGGTAAAAATCAAAACCGAAACTGATTTTTTGACTTTAAAAAATCAAACTCTAATCTTCGGTTTTGCTTTGGTTTCATTTTCAGTTTTTTCGGTTTCGGTTTCGTTGGTTTTGGTCGGTTTCTTGGTTTGGGTTTGCTCACACCTAATTTTACACATGATTAAATACTTTATTGGTTTTTACTTATATATTTTAATGTAATTAATCAAAAACCTCATTTTAATTTCAAAGAAAAAGCCCTATTAACCCACCCCCAATCCCCTTCCCACAAGGAACCTGTATCGCCATCATCGACTTCATCGCAACATATTTCTTCATCAGTTCATTGTCCTCGCTTCATTGTTTTTGGCTGAAATTATAGGATCAAATGCTATTGCTACATCGATTGAGCTTATTTCCTCATTACTAAATGTTGATTTCTGTTATTTTTAGATGATTTTAGGGTTCATTATATTTCATCATGTTCTTCATTCCATCTCTCTACATGTCCTCATTATTGTTTTAATTCGAGTTTATAAAGATATATGTTGTTGTCGATTTGTGTGGTAGAAACATTTAGATGGCATATTTCATTATAGCTCGTGCAAAGAATTTTAGGATCGTTATTATTTCCATGAATGTCCTGATTGAAATTCTTGGAACTTATCCATGGTTGTATATAGGATTTCGATGATATATTAATTAGATAAAAACGGTGAACATTTTTCGTGTTTTTAATATTGGAATTAGATGTTTAATGATATCGATGAATTCTTAAAAAATAGTTAAGAACTAATGAAGATTGTAACTATTTTTGGTTGATTTCTGTTATTGTCGATGGTTGAAGAATTGTTACATCGTAAATTTCAAAACAAATTTTCAAATTTTATAAAAGCATAATTCACTTAATATTCAAAAAAACCCATGTTTGAAATTCAATCCAAGTCATACAAAAATCCCAAGATCTCAAAATCATAAAATCCCGTGCGTGTGTACTGATCAAGCCGGCGCCTTCCCTCGGTCATCACTAGTACCTGAAACAATGACACCAAACACTGTAAGCACAAAGCTTAGTAAGTTCCCCAAAATACCACATATAACACATATTGGCCACTCGAGGCTATAACTCTATGGGTCCGTACACCCAAACTCTGTGAACCCTTAGGTTCTAACTCTGTACACATGCACAACATAAATCACATAGTATAATGCAGTGCAACACATAATCACATATAGATAACATACAACACTGTATCACATAACTCTAGTTACCCACTCAAGGTAAAGTATAGTGAGAAGACTCACCTTGTGTATCTCGATAGCTCGCAAATCCCTGAAACCACTCATGCTCGATCCCCCGAGCTATAATCCTCCTATAATATAATACATCTCTAATTAACATTTTCATAACTAAGGTTGACTAACCCCACTAAGTCAACACTGGTCAACGGCCAACGGTCAACTTTGATCGGACTCGGCGAGTACATTAGAGCGACTCGGCGAGTCTACACGTGTTCGCTGACTCCCTCGGATCCTCTCTTGACACGTCGAGTACTCCACTGACTCGACGAGTTTCACCTGGCATGAATCGCGGGGCCACCGCGACTCAACTCGCCGAGTCTCAAGAACAAGTCGGCAAGTTCCAGCTTGACTCAGTCTATCCGTCAACCCTCTCTGACTCTCCCTGACTCACTGAGTTAGCCCCTTAACTCGGCAAGACCACTCGCTGAGTGGTTATGGACAATCTTCATGCTACTCGCCGAGTCTGTTCTTCGGACTCGGCGAGTCTATGCCATGCATGGACTCAAACTCACTCCTGAGGTCAGATACGTTCCAATAACTCCTAGATCCAGCCCTTCCAAGCACATACATCACGTAAAGTTACAATCTTGGTGTTCATGCAAAGGTCCAAAGGCCTTATTTTATGATATGGTCACTAGAATGCTATTCTAAGCTCATGGCCTCCATTAACACTCATAAAGCTTGAGGGAAAAGAGTCTCTGGACTTCTTTGTGTTTAGATCTAAAGCACCAACACAAGAAGAGGCCAATTACTCCATGGATCATTCCACAAAGAACCCTAACTCTAAGATTCACATCAAGGACTGAGAAAGGAACGAATGGTTACCTCAAATGAAGTCTCTAAGCTCAGAAATCACTAGATTAGCACCTTCTTTGGTCTCCTCATGCCTTGATCCTATTCTATGTGCACAAACACCCACAAATAGTCAAGGATCTTCCTCTTCTCTCTCACAAAGCGCTCACAGACTCTTTAGGGTTCTCTCTGGGGTTGGTGGCCGCAAATGACGGCCATAAACCGCCTTAAATAGGTCTCATACCCTGAAAATTAGGGTTTCATTAAACAGTGTGGACTTGCCCAGTCCACTCCTTGGACTCGCCGAGTCCAGACGCGAACCCGTGTCCAATCCGCGATCCTACTCGGCGAGTTTGAGCTCCAACTAGAACTAGACTTCGCCCTCGAAGTCTCGCTCTGCAAATAACTCCGGATGCTGCTCGCGCATCTCACGCTCCGGATCCCAGGTCATCTCGGACCCCTTTCGATGCTGCCACTGAACCAAAACCAAGGGTACCTCCTTGTTCCTCAGAACTTTGATTTTCCGATATCTGATTGCCACTGGTCTCTCAGCATAATTGTCACACCCCAAAACCGGAACGGCGGATACGTTCTGGGGTGGATGACATCATGTCAAGTATCACAACACATGCATTATAGTTATCAAAGTACAACAAAACATTGCATTAATAGTAATAGTTTTACAAGGTTACATTACAACAATTTGAAGTAATACAAGTAATAGAATAAATACAGCGTGGTACTAAGCCATCTTCATCAACAGCTCCGTGGATGTACCTGTCTAATGCTAACCTGAGAATACAAGTTATTGGAAAAGCGAGTATCAGCATTTTTACAAATGCTGGTGAGTTCATAAGCACTTAGTGACATTTCATTCAAATAACTTAAGAAAGTAATAGTTTAAGAGATTTCAGTGTATTAGAGTCCTTTCCAGAAAATCCTATATTTTCTTTAATAATAGCAGCCTTCTACCAAGACTGGTCAGTGATGTGGGGTAAAGAGTAGTTTTCCCTAAATTGCTATCATTATCAAAATACCGAATTTGATTATTGAGGAAAGCAACGACATCAGGGGATACCGTATGCCTCAGCAGTGAGGACTACTGACTAAGGCAAGGAACCATAGACTCCAGGAAAGTATCAAATAAACGACACTCCTGGTTCAGTCTAACAAGTGGAGACACAGACCCCAGAAGACACCAAATGAAAAGTACAACTAGTAGGGTCTAAACAGTGAATACAGTCCGCAGACAATATCAAATGAAGGATACATCTAGCAAGGTCTAGAACGGTGAACACAGTGAATACCGTGAATACAGTGGATTCTGTGATTACAGTGGATACAGACCCCAGACAGCATCAAAAGAAGGATACGTCTTGTACGGTCAAAACAGAAATAACAGACCTCAGACAGTATCAAATGAAAGATACGTCTTGTAAGGTCAAACAGAGATAACAGACCCCAGACAGTATCAAATGAAAGATACATCTTGTAAGGTCAAACAGAGATAACAGGGTGACTCTGAAAATGAATTACCAGCATACAGTGTAGATTGCCGGTGAAATACTGTTACCTTAAAGCCATGAATTATAAGGTAACCCAGGATACTCGTAACCATACTGACTAGAGTTCCAGATGCCTTACAAGCATCTATATAATGTGACATCTGTCACCCCTTGGCTTGATAGGCCGTGGACTGTAGCTAGCAGTCAGGGTGCGGGGTTGTCAATCCCGTATAGGCCTATACACACAATGTCCGCTCTCCCTACAGGAGACTCTGGTTACCAACTAGACGTCGGAGAAGGCCGCATCCCGAAGATGCATCCCAAATAGAGGATAGTGTGTTACTAGGAGGGAGTGGGTTTCTAATGTAAGTGTAGACTAGAGGTATAGACTCTTAACTGAATTGACTGGAGAAAACTCGTATGTCTATGCTCGTGTACATAATATATAACTAATGAATCAAACGAACTTTAGATGGACATTCGATCCCACCAGACCACATCTCAACGAAGAAAAGGAAATAGGGCGGACAAGCCTTCCTAAGTCCTTCAATCATTATTTATATGTATCTATAAAAGCATAAACATACATCTAACTACGCTTGAGTGTGTATCAAGTGGTATCATACGGTGAAGTATAAGTGTACAGTGGAACATCCGAGTTCTGAAGTGTAAGTGTACAGTGGAACATCCGAGTTGTGAAGTATAAGTGTATAGTGGAACATCCGAGTTGTGAAGTATAAGTGTACAGTGGAACATCCGAGTTGTGAAGTATAAGTGTACAGTGGAACATCCGAGTTGTGAAGTATAAGTGTACATGGGAACATCCGAGTCATGAAGTATAAGTGTACAGTATGGGATAATCGAATCGTGAAGTATAAGTGTACCAAGTATAAGTGTATCAAGAAGCAGAGACGACAATAAGTGAAGTAAGAACGTCTATCAAGTATAAGTGGAGTAAAGTCGTTATCAAGTATAAGTGAAGAAAAATCGTATTACTATGTAAGAGCGTGAATAAGTATAAGCGTCATCAGGTATACGCGACTACAAGTATAAGTGAAGGCGTTACCGAGTCGGAGTATAAAATAAGTATAAGCGAAGCAGCAGTATTTAACAAGTAAAAATATACGTCTAAAAGGGAAATCTTTAATGAAAAACCTTTAGGTATAGAGAAAATCACAAATTGCATTCTTTTGTAAAATATGTTTAAAAACCTTAGAGGATCTTTCATAAACCAATTTAGAATGAATTTGGATAAATCAGTATAAGTAAAAGTTATGAAATAAGTAAAAATCATTATAGTGTCCCACTTGGTAAAACAGTGTAAAGTGGTAAAATCTTGTGCATGCAGGTTATCAATCACATGTGATTGATATGATAACCGGCATGTTTAACTTGTATTCCCCCTATAAAACATTTAAAAACATTAAAAGGTTCATTCAGGGGTATGAACTCACCTGGTGTAAGTAGGTCCAACGAGAGTGCTGTTTGGGCGTTCGGTGCCACGTAAGGACTCGAACACACTTAATGACCTATTTAACATATGATAACATATGTTTACATACAATTAGTACATTTAATGCTAATTACACAAATATACGCGCTCAAAGGAGCGGAAAACACTTTTGGCTAAGTGTTTGGGGTCCCGGGTAGCGTTTAAGGGTGCTACGGGTCTCTTATCAGTTGTGGAACTATGCTAAATTCAAATATCAAGTGTGTGAATGGGTTTAAAGCATTAACATGGACCATTTTGGAGTTTACGGCCTAACTCAAGGGAGTTTACGGCCGTAAACCCCAAGGTCATATTCTCGGGTGTTTAATGCTTCTAGCTTGCTCATTGATTTATTCTAAGCACTTTTCCCAAAAGGCATGAGTGGGTTTGAGGCCTCTAAGGGAATGATCTATGAGTTTACGGCCAAGGAACCACTCTTAAAGGAGTTTACGGCCATAAACTCTAATCCTTAGACTTTTGGGAAATTTAAAGCCCCTAATCCCTTTCTAGTGATTTCTAATGAAGTATGATGCTATTTTGGAGGATTAAAACCATCATTTGAGTGGGTTTTGGGGAGTTTACGGCCTAGATAAATGCTTGGGCCGTAAACTCCAAGTCATGCCTCATTTCCTTGTGTTTAAGCCTTTAAATCCTTCCTAGTATTTTATAGAAATAGTCTAAGGCCATTTGGGGGGCAAAAACAAACATTTGGGCATGTTTTGGGGAGTTTACGGCCTAAGCATGTGCTTGGGCCATAAACTCGTTTTTATCCTTCATTTTGAGGTGTTTAATTGATCCAAACCCCAAATACTAAGTCCCTAAATTATGTATGAAGTTTAAGGGTGGTTTGGGAGTGTTTTTGGGACATTTAAACAAGGTTTAGAGGTGTTTACAGCCTAAGCATGTGCTTGGGCCGTAAACTCACTTTTATGCCCCAAAATGATTGTTTTAAATGTGCAAACACTCCTAGGCTAGTTCTTCTATTTATTTCCAAGCCATTAGGGACAAGTTTGGGTCATTTTGACCTTGTTTTGGGTGTTTACGGCCTAAGGAGGTGCTTAGGCCGTAAACTCCTTTTCCATTGCTTCTAAGTCCGATTTTTGGGCTTTAAACACACATCAATATGTTTAGAATAAGGTAGGGTAAGCGGACTTACAATTTGGAAGCGTTTGGTTGCGGATTCGGGGCTAAAACGAGTCTAGAGAGAGAATATAGATAGAGAGTGTAAAAAGTTTCCAATTGACTCCACTCACCCTTACATAGGGTTTTGAGTCAGGGCTCAGTGGGATTTTACCCGATACTGCCGTTAAACGGGGCTTTTGGTCACACCCGATTTAGTGGTCGTAATAATAAAACTTGACATTTTCCAAATAAATGGAAATGTGTGTCCTGTGTTTTTATTTCCTTTCATCACGACTTAACGGCATGCTTATTGTAACCAAATGGAATGTTTACTAAATTGATGCCCTCTAAGTAATGAAACTTTTATACAGTGGAACATTCCGTTAATGGTCACGGAGAAATGTAACGGGGCAACTTGGGTTGTCACAATAATTCAGGCTCGCATCCACCTGAATATCCTCTAATGGAACCACTACCGAATCATCGGCTATACACTTCCGCAATTGAGAAACATGGAAAGTGTTGTGAATATGTCCCAACTCTGCTGGCAATTCCAATCGATAGGCTACCCTACCTATCCTCGCGATCACCTGAAATGGACCAATATATCGGGGCCCCAACTTGCCCCTCTTCCTGAATCGAATCACTCATTTCCAAGGAGAGACCTTCAGAAGCACAAAGTCGCCGACCTGAAACTCAAGCTCGGACCGGCGTCTATCCGCATAACTCTTCTGTCGACTCTGAGCGGTCAATAACCTCTGTCTAACCTGTTGGATCTGCTCTGTCGTCTGAAGTACGACCTCAGTGTTGCCCATAACACGCTATCCGACTTCTCCCCACCAAATGGGGTTCCGACACCTCCTCCCATACAACAGCTCAAAGGGTGGCATACCAATACTCGAATGATGGCTGTTGTTGTAAGAAAACTCTACCAAGGGCAAGTACGTATCCCAACTTCCCCCGAAATCCAATACACATGCCCGGAGCATGTCCTCGAGCGTCTGAATCGTCCGCTCACTCTGTCCGTCTGTCTGGGGGTGATATGCGGTACTAAAATGCAGCCTAGTACCCAACTCCTCATGAAACTTCTTCCAGAATCTGGAAGTGAAACGTACATCCCGGTCTGAGACAATCAAGATCGGCATCTCATGCCGAGATACCACTTCCCTCACGTATATCTCTGCTAACTTTTCTGCGGAAGAACTCTCGCTGATAGCAAGGAAGTGAGCGCTCTTCGTCAACCTGTCCACAATCACTCAAATTGCATCAACTCCCCTAGCAGTCCTTGGCAATTTGGTGATAAAATCCATGGTGATCTATTCCTACTTCTATTCAGGAACCTCCAACGGCTGCAACTTACCATGCGGTCTCTGGTGTTCATCCTTAACCCTACGGAAGGTTAAGCACCTCTCAACAAACCACGCAACATCCCTCTTCATACAAGGCCACCAATACTCCCTCCTCAAATCCAAATACATCTTAGTGGCCCCAGGATGGATCGAGAATTTCGACCGATGAGCCTCTTCCATCAAAATGGTACGCGTTCCTCCCACAAACGGTACCCAAATACACCCCTGAAATGTCATAAGCCCCTGACCATTGGTAACGAACTCCGATACCAAACCAACAACTCACTCTCTCTTCTGGTTCTCTGACCTCACTGCCTCAGCCTGTGCTCCCCGAATGGTGTCCAACACCGGAGCCATCACGGTCAATCGCAAACATACATCTCGCAACGGGGCGCTCTCCACCTTGCGACTCAGGGCATCGGCTACCACATTAGCCTTGCCCGTATGGTACAGGATCTCACAATCATAATCCTTAACCACATCCAACCACCTTCTCTGCCGCATATTTAGGTTGGGCTGATCCATCAAATACTTCAGACTCTTATGGTCCGTGTATATCGTACACCGAACCCCATACAAATAGTGACGCCAAATCTTCAGGGCGAACGCCACTGCCCCCAACTCTAAGTCATGGGTGGGATATCTCGTCTCATGTGGCTTCAGCTGCCTCGATGCGTATGCTATCACATGCCCTCTCTACATCAGCACCGCTCCCATCCCCAAGATCGATGCATCACAGTATACCACAAAGTCCTCCATTCCCTCCGGGAGGGCTAACACCGGGGCCTCGCATAACCTTTTGCGAAGCATCTCAAAGGAGGCTTGCTGCTCGGAGCTCCATGAAAAAGCGACACCCTTCCGGGTCAATCAGGTGAGTGGCACTACGATCTTAGAGAAATCCTTGATAAATCTCCGATAATAACCGGCCAACCCTAGGAAACTCCTGATCTCGGAGGGTGACCTCGGCACCTCCCATCTCATCATTGCCTCAACTTTGGCCGGGTCGACCAATATCCCCTTCTGGTTAACGAGATGTCCCAGGAACTGAACCTCTCGCAACCAGAAATCACACTTGGAGAACTTGGCATAAAGCCTCTCCGATCTCAAAAGGATCTCCCTCAAATGTTCCTCGTGCTGATCTATAGACCTCGAATATACCAAGATGTCATCGATGAATACAATCACTGACCGATCCAGCATCGGCCTGCACACTCGATTCATGAGATCCATGAAAACTGTTGGGGCATTGGTGAGCCCGAAAGGTATCACCACAAACTTGTAATGCCCATAATGCGTCCTGAATGCTGTCTTCTGGATGTCCTCATCTCGCACCCTCACCTGATGGTATCCAGACCTCAAATCAATCTTGGAGAACCAAGATGCTCCCTGTAACTGATAGAACAAATCATCGATCCTCGGCAACGGGTAAAGGTTCTTGACCGTCAGCTTGTTCAACTCCCAGTAATCAATGCACATCCGATGAGAACCATCCTTCTTCTTAAAAAAAAAGGATAGGTGCTCCCCACGGTGAGCAGCTCGGCCGAATAAACCCCTTTCCTAACAGCTCGTGAAGTTGTGAGGACAACTCCTGCATCTCTGAAGGTGCAAGGCGATAAGGCACCTTAGCAATAGGCGCGGATCCCGGAACCAAATCGATACTGAACTCCACTTGCCTCACGGGAGTCACACCCGACAACTCCTCTGGAAAGACATCTGGGAACTCACGCACTATAGGAACCTCCTCCACTGACCTCGGTCTCTCAGAATCAACCCGCGTATCCATCACGTACACCACAAAACCCTTACAACCCTGGTATAGACACTACCTCACCCTAGCGGCCGAACAAAATGATGATCCAGAACGGGTACCCTCGTCGTACACCATAAGAACTCCCCCACTAGGGTCTCGTATGGTCACCAGCTATCGCTTGCAGTTGATAACCGCACCGAATCTGCTCAACCCATCCATGCCCACAATGACACAGACATCACCCGTCGCAATAGGAACCAAATCAATCGGGAACTCAACACCGTATATCTCGAGTACGCACCCACGGATCACCTCCGTGGCATATATCACCCTCTCGTCAGCTATGGAAACTCTTAGAGGCCGACTCAGCGCCTCGCGACTAACACCGATGTGCTGACTAAAAGCCAAAGATACAAAAGACTGACTCGCACCCGAGTCAAATAACACCAAGGCATGTACAGAATTCACAAGAAAAGTACCTACGTATAACATAATATAAGCATAATATCTCAACATTAAAATAAATAGAATACATACCAGCCACGACATCGGGCGCAGCGCGAACCTCCTCCGCGGTCAACTGAAAGGCTCTCCCTCGTGCCCTCGGCGCCTCGGCCTTCACTGGCTGACTCTCGGTAGCTCTGATGGCGGAAGGGGCAGATCCCTGAGGTGCTCCCTGAGCGGATCTTCGCAACTGCGGACACTCCACCTTCCGGTGTCCGGTCTGGTTGCAGTGAAAACACACTGCAAACCCCTTGGCGCAGTCCTTGGCCATATTCCCCTCCTTGCCACACTTGTAGCAAGATCCAGCTCTACAAACTCCCTCATGACCCTTGCCGCACTTTCCACAAGTGCGGCCCTTCTGGCTCCTAGATTTGGGATCTGCGGGCTTGGCCCACTTGGCTGTCGGCTGGGACTGTGCCGGTCGCCGATCCCTCCCCTGAGACCCAGCCTCCTCTCTAGCTTGAGTCTCCAGCTCGATCTCCCTCTTACGGGCATTTTCCTGAAGCTCAGCAAATGTCCGGTATGAGGAGTTTGCCACGAAATCCCGAATGTCTTGCCTCAAGATACTCAAATACCGGCTCATACGTGCCTGCTCAGTGGACACGTGCTCAGGGCAGAACATCGCCCTCTCGTGGAACATCCTGGTAATCACCATAACAGACTTAGTGCCCTGCTTGAGGGTCAGAAAGTCCTGGGCCAAACGCTCCCTCTCCATTTGGGGAACGTACTCATCTCAGAACATGGCAGTGAACCTCTCCCAGGTCACCGCCACAAGCTCAGCAGGCGTAAAGTGCGCCATCACAAACTTCCACTAGTCCTTCGCTCCCAAGCGAAGCTGGTTCAGCGTGAACCGTACTCTCAAATGCTCAGGAGATGAGCAAGTGTAGAAACACCCCTCTATGTCAGAAATCCATCTCATAGCCGCCACCGGGTCCTGGGTCCCATCAAACTCTGGTAGTTTTGTGTTGTTGAACTCCCGGAACAGCAACGCATCACCACCCTGCGGCCTCGCAGCAGCAACAACTGCGGTGGCCGCCGCAACAGCAACCTCAGAAAGAGCAGCATAACGCTCGTCGAACGTCTCAATCAGCGTGGTCTTAATAGACCCGAACATCTCTGGTATCTCTGCTCTGATGGCCGCAGCCACCTCCTCGTGGATGATCTGACGGATCTCCTCATCACTAACCCCACTGCCCTCTGGCATATGACGTGTCCTCACCATGATCAACCTCTGAAATACAACATACGATAAATTAGAATCCATTCGAGCATACTCACACTCGGCAACTCATCCCTCCTTGATCCTTGGTATTCCGAAGATTCTTACTTGGACCGTACACCGCCCCGGTGCTTTCAGTAGTACGGGCCCAATACTACTGTCCGCACCGTTTCAGTATACACCCCAAATCCTCCTCTTCGGATCTCAAGTTCCAATTACTCTATCATGCATAAACCACTCTCTAACAGATCTCTCATGAGCCCCTCGCTGCTACCTATTCACTCTCAAGCATCTCATAGCAGCTCACTTTCCCTAGGTTAAGGCATCACAAATCAGGGCACTCTAGTCCTAATAGGAATACCTAGCCTGCTCTAGCAGGAGAATACATCATATTAATCTCATAAACATATAATATAAGGGTATTTTGGGAAATCACCATCCGGGCGCTGACTGATTGTACGCACGTTTCTGCTCTGAGTTTCTCTAAAAAGCTTTTACTTCTTTTATAAAATTTGGTTCTCTTTTGAAAATATTTTCCAAATCCTCAGTTTGAGTTCAAATACCCCCGAAGGTGTACCCGAATCCCTCAAACCAAGGCTCTGATACCAACTTGTTACATCGTAAATTTCAAAACAAATTTTCAAATTTTATAAAAGCATAATTCACTTGATATTCATAAAAACATCCATGTTTGAAATTCAATCCAAGTCATACAAAAATCCCAACATCTCAAAATCATAAAATCCTGTGCGTGTGTACTGATCAAGCCGGTGCCTTCCCTCGGTCATCACTAGTACCTGAAACAATGACACCAAACACTGTAAGCACAAAGCTTAGTAAGTTCCCCAAAATACCACATATAACACATATTGGCCACTCGAGGCTATAACTCTATGGGTCCGTACACCCAAACTCTGTGAACCCTTAGGTTCTAACTCTGTACACATGCACAACATAAATCTTATAGTATAATGCAGTGCAACACATAATCACATATAGATAACATACAACACTGTATCACATAACTCTAGTTACCCACTCAAGGTAAAGTATAGTGAGAAGACTCACCTCGTGTATCTCGATAGCTCGCAAATCCCTGAAACCATTCGTGCTCGATCCCCCGAGCTATAATCCTCCTATAATACAATACATCTCTAATTAACATTTTCATAACTAAGGTTGACTAACCCCACTAAGTCAACACTGGTCAACTCTGGTCAACGTCCAACGGTCAACTTTGACTGGACTCGGCGAGTACATTAGAGCGACTCGGCGAGTCTACACATGTTCGCTGACTCCCTCGGATCCTCTCTTGACACGTCGAGTACTCCCCTGACTCGACGAGTTCCACCTGGCATGAATCACGGGGCCACCGCGACTCAACTCGCCGAGTCTCAAGAACAAGTCGGCGAGTTCCAGCTTGACTCAGTCTATCCGTCAACCCTCTCTGACTCTCCCTGACTCACTGAGTTAGCCCCTTAACTCGGCAAGACCACTCGCTGAGTGGTTATGGACAATCTTCATGCTACTCGCCGAGTCTGTTCTTCGGACTCGGCGAGTCTATGCCATGCATGGACTCAAACTCACTCCTGAGGTCAGATCCGTTCCAATAACTCCTAGATCCAGCCCTTCCAAGCACATACATCACGTAAAGTTACAATCTTGGTGTTCATGCAAAGGTCCAAAGGCCTTATTTGATGATATGGTCACTAGAATGCTATTCTAAGCTCATGGCCTCCATTAACACTCATAAAGCTTGAGGGAAAAGAGTCTCTGGACTTCTTTGGGTCCAGATCTAAAGCACCAACACAAGAAGAGGCCAATTACTCCATGGATCATTCCACAAAGAACCCTAACTCTAAGATTCACATCAAGGACTGAGAAAGGAACGAATGGTTACCTCAAATGAAGTCTCTAAGCTCAGAAATCACTAGATTAGCACCTTCTTTGGTCTCCTCATGCCTTGATCCTCTTCTATGTGCACAAACACCCACAAATAGTCAAGGATCTTCCTCTTCTCTCTCACAAAGCACTCACGGACTCTTTAGGGTTCTCTCTGGGGTTGGTAGCTGCAAATGACGGCCATAAACCCCCTTAAATAGGTCTCATACCTTGGAAATTAGGGTTTTATTAAACAGCATGGACTCGCCGAGTCCACTCCTTGGACTCGCCGAGTCCAGACGCGAACCCGCGTCCAAACCGCGATCCTACTCGGCGAGTTTGAGCTCCAACTCGCCGAGTCCCCTCACAAATCTCCAAGAATACAATAATAATAAATAGTTGGGAATCCGGGATGTTACAATAATAAATTAAACATGATGTATCGTTGATGGTTACTTTCCGATGCTTAATGTGATACATCTGTGTTGATTGTGATCTTGATATCATCTGATAATTTCTTTGATGTTTCAGATAATGATTTGGTGAATAAGATATCCCAGCGAATTAAAAGAACTCCAAAATAGGAATGAACTCAACAATAAAATATATGGAGGATAACGAAATGTTTATGGAGAAGAATGATGAAATGGAGCTTTATCCGTTGATTGCATCTAATTATCCGAGTTGTAGGTCCTTGCTCTCCATTATCTCTAGGAAACATGTTGTTGGAATGGTGGTAATCAGTCTGCATCTTCAAGAACCGATGGAGAGAGAGATAGACAGAGAAGAGTAGTTAGGTGTATTTCTTCATCAGTTCATTCACTCTCTCTCCCTCTCTCTCTCTTTCTTTCTCTTTCTCTCTCTCTCTCTCTCTCTCTCTCTCTCTCTTTCTCTCTCTCTCTCCACCACATTGCTGTCTCCATCTCTTCTCTGCACTTCAACCTACAAAACTCACCTCCATTCCAGCCTTCATCTTCATTGGTTAAGCATAAATTACAAAAACAAAAACATCAACACCCATTCATAACCATGAATAGTAACACAAATGAAAATTCATACATTCGAAAACTCTATTAAACTAATCTGCATTATCGTCCCATTTCAAAACTCACAAGAATCAATAAACAAATCCCCATTCATTAACACAAAGAATTTCAAATAAAAATTTGGGCATTTATATCTCTTACATAGCTGATGCCAAAAAAAAATCGAAATGAATTTATTAGGAAAATCTTAAAATCAATCAATTTGCAGATCCAGATAAAGAAGAAGATGCGTTGTTGAAGAGGATTTCAAGACCCAGAACTACATCACAAATGAAAATCATACCATGTATCTCTTTTATACATGAATCAAGACCTATAACCCATCAAATTTCAATCAAAATTCCATCTTTATCCCTCGCCTTCTTCATAGATTTCTAGAAAAACAGCAACCACCTATCTCCAAGAGACCAATCGAGATAAAAATCAAAAACCTAGAATTGATTGTAAGGCGACCATCGGTTTCAATTCCTTACTGGTCCTTGAAGATGAAGATGCTTCTTAAATGGTTTTATTTTCTACATAGCAAGTATCGATTTTCAACAGACAATATAAATTACAATAGATTTTGTTTACTTTGCAAGTAATCGATTGTAATGAACCATTAATTTTCAAGAAATCAATCTATTCTTATAGGAAAGCGGTTCATTAAAGAAGACAACTCAGATGATGGCAAATAATCAATCGATTCTTAGCAGCTAATTCGATTCATAATAGTGATTATCGAGAGAGAGAGAGAGAGAGAGAGAGAGAGAGAGAGAGAGAGAGAGAGAGAGAGAGAGAGAGAGAGACAAGAGGAGAGGTTTGGGGTTGGGTAGAGTGAGATTTATTTTAAATATTTAAATACTAAAATAAACAAAAAAATAGAAAAAAATTGACCTTTTGAGTGCATGAGAGATCAAAATCATAAAATAAAATAAAATATATAATAACAAAAAAAAAACTTTGATTTTTAACATTCTATGCAAGTGAACATTGAAGTTTTCTAAATACCACGTGAACCAATCTTACAGTTTTATCTTAATATTATTTTCTTTTAGTTCCAAGTATAGTTAATAAAAAATAAAAGAGAAAATAATATAAAAAGAGTATTAAATCCATTTTATCAAGATTAAAGACAAACCATGTAATAATTAAAATCATAAGAACCTAACGTTTTTTCAATGTTATCTCGAACTTACTATTATTTTATTTTATTTTTTTATTTATTTATTTATTTTATTTTTTTGTAAACCATAAGGATGATTTATAAAGTTTTATCTTTAATTTATTATCTTGGTTTTAACATTTGTCTTTGAGAGAGTATATTTGATATTTAAAAGTTATATATCAGACACAAAAATAGTTTTGATGGGTTCCAAAAAGAGTACCAGAACATTATTATCTACCAACAAGTCAAATAAACTGTTATGATTTCCCACAACCTTTTTCTTTTTTCCTTATTTATTCATTTATTTTTTGTAAAATGATTGTCACAACAAAATTTTCGGATAAAATGATTTTAACATCTACACACTAAATATGAATTTGATTATTCACATGTTCTTGTAATATTGCACCCGTTGAACGTATGCTACTTATGGATTGGAAGGAACGAACCATTAAAGAACATTCTTTCCTTTATTACCCTCTCAAAAGATGTTTGTTTTGTTTCGACTTTTGCAAGCCAAACGAAGAAAACAATGGTCTTGCTTGCAACTTTTGTTGCTGACGTATTTTCCATCCAAAATAAGTTTCCAAAAGATGGAAGAAATTTTGATGTGTGAGAACTCACCATCTTTTACTTGTTTTCATCAGCTGACAATTAGCGACTGAATCAGGGTTTTGATAAATAAAAAAGATGAAAATAACAACGCATGTTCAGAGATTTGAGAAATTGAACTCAAAACCTAATGGCATTTTGCGACGGATTTCCATGGCTCACAAATCCGTTTAATTAAATACATTACTTTTTGTCAATATTTTGGGCGCTGCTTTTGTTTATTTCTAGTCTATAGCAAACTAGTGATAAGTCATTCTGTTGTAAATATGTAGTTGTTTACAAAGTTTTAAACCATATTTGTTTAATTTGAATAAATATTCCCATACCAAATTCTCCAAATTATACATTTCAAAACCAAAATTCATAAAATTAAATATTTCAAACCCAAACATTAAATATCGAAAACCAGAATCATCATTATTATATATTCACATTCAATTTAAGAGGATCAAAGTAAAAAATTTAATTGTCATAGTCATAGGTCGGAGGTTACTTGTTATACTTCGTGTTTTTGTTAAACATGATTTGATCCGGTGTCGTGCATGTGGTCTCAATTTCTTTCGCATGCAGTTGTTCACAAAGTTTCAAACCATATTTATTTAATTTGAATAAATATTCCCATACTAATTTCTCAAAATTATATATTTCAAAACCAAAATTCATAAAATTAAATGTTTCAAACCCAAACATTAAATATCGAAAACAAGAATCATCGATATTATATATTCACATTCAATTTAAGAGGATCAAAGTCAGAATTTTAATTGTCATAGTCATAGGTCGGAGGTTGCTTGTTATATTTCGTGTTTTGTTAAACATGATTTGATCCGGTGTCGTGCTTGTGGTCTCAATTTCTTTTGCATGGTAGTATAATATATCTTCAAGCATTTGTTTTTTTAGTGTCGTCATGAACACTCTTAATAATAGCACGCAAATATGAAAGCTAAACTATATTAAAAAAATGGAAGAACAATGTTATAATAGGGTAATTTTTTCAAAATACAATACTTTAATAGGGAAAAACGAATTCTAATAAAGTGAAAGGTAAGTAGTGATATAATAAAAATAACCAAATAAAAGTAGGGTGTCAAATAAACAACTAAACAACAAAATAAAAGTAGGATAGGAGTACCGTGCTATATTTTGTCACATGTATATGCAACAACTTCGAGTGTTGCAAATTTTGTTGTTGGTGCTCATATTCTAGCCGTGTATATATCTTTGCCAAGTTAGGAAATCTTGTGAGGATTTTTTTAATCTTTTAGTTGATTTCAAAATGAGAAGAGATGTTGGAACTTTATATATAAAGGAATTGCAAGTTGGCAATTTCCTTTGTATCCCACATTGGTGGGGGAACAAACTTTTGTGGGTTTATAAGCCTATTCCCTTGGTAAATCTTCAAAGGTTTTAGTGGCTCAAAGGAATAGGCCAAGCCCACGCGCACCTAGCCTAGCACTAGCCGACGCTGTGAGTGCGCTATGTAGGCACGATGCCTTGATCACTGGGAGCTGAGGAGCTTTTATTTTTGATGAGTTCGGGTCAAGCCGGTTTGACCGATCCGGTCAAATGGTTGACCGTCGTTGACTTCGTGGAGGCCAAGTCAGGGTATTCTAGAAGGATCAGGAAACGGCTTGCTTGGAGAGCAAGCTGTCGCCCTAGGGTTTCTGGGGCCGGCCTATGGGGGCCCGTTTGATGCTTTCTAGGGTTACGATACCTATAAATACAGCTCCTTAGGAGCCGCATGTACTCTACTCGAAATCTGAAAGCTTCCTCCCTCTCTCTGTGTTTTTCCCTAGTTTCCAAATAGTCCTTTTGTGTTTGTCGATTTCCAGTGTTGTTGGACTATCGATAAAGCTGCATTAAATCCTAAGGTTTTACTCTGTTGCTTACAGCCAGTACAAGCGAAGTAAAAACCTAGGAGTCTGATCCGTGCAGTTGCTTCAAGATCAAGATCAGCAATCAACAGGTCAGTTTTACTTTTTTGTCTTGTGTTTAATTCGTCCAATAACAAGACAGTCTTCTTCTACCTTTCTTAAAAACCGGATCTAATCGAGAAGGATAGATCTGGTTTCTGGACGAAACTCGGTAAATATAATAATAATAATTGGATCTATTATTCGCAACTAATCGACATATAATTCTCAATATTATTTGTCGGTTTCCTTGCACGTCTATTAGTTTGTTATTTACAACAAGAGACATTATGAAAATTGTTTTGGTCTTAGATAGATTATTAGATTGAACGCTCAATCACAAATATATCAACACCATTTTTCATTACCGAAACTGAACAAATTACTATAGTTCCAAAGGAGCATTGAAACAGTAAATTAAAACCGGTCAACATATTTTTAGGAAGTAATGCGGATAAAACATGAAACCATAAACACACAAAACATAATATTTACGTGGTTTAGTCAAGGTGACCTACATCCAAAAGCATGAGAGGAATATTCTTTATTTATGAGTTATCAAATAGAGGTTGCAAATATAATTCAATAGAGATTCGTCTACTCACTAAAATTCAAAACACTAACAAATGACCAGCAAACATCTTTATTTATAGACTAGGAATCAGATCTAAAATCCCAATGGGCCAAACCCATTAATACATAGGTCCATGAAAAGTTTCAATCAATCACAATCTGCCCTTCAGCCACTTCTAGAACCTTCATCCTACAATACATTATGTGCTACAAAACACATGATGGAGCATAATGAACCAAGATGGCTGATCACAAGTGACCATGACACATCATGATGGAACATCCTACACCCGATGGCGCACTCTCCATCTACGTTAAGCATCTTCAACTTCCAAGCATCCTTAAATAATCTTGAGCATCGTGGTGTACCTTATATCATAAGTCTTGCACTAAAGGACATCATGGCCCACCTTGCTTGATGGTGGCGCATCTTGAACAACAGCAGTGCATCCTCATTCTAAGATGGACCACCTGTAGGAATAATATTCCGGTAATGTACGAAAACAAACAAGAAAATAGAAAAACTGAGGCATGTGTTTAACACATTGTCCTTAAAACAAATTCGCCTGCTACCGGGTGTTTGTTTCCCAGGATACAACAGTTTGAAGTGGTTCTTCTAAACCACCCGAACCCTCAATAGGTCTGGATTATATCCTTAATATAGCTAGAAAAAGAAGAAGATGAAATGGGGGAAGAAGAGAGTTTTTTTCATTCTTTTGGTGTACTTAAAAGGTTGTAGAGTAGTGGTATTTATACCACACATTCTATAACCTCCCATTTAAACACCTCTATTAATAACAAGATTAATGTGATTAAATTGTAATATTAATTACAATTTCAGTTACAAAAGAAAGAAATATTTTCAAGAAAGGTCCCTGAACTTTCACTTTCTTTCTCTCACCCATTAAACTCTTTTATTTACTTCTTCCAACACCCTTACTTTAAGGATTAATTTCTCATTCATATTAAATCCATTTTGGATGTGTTAAAAAATAAAGAAATCCTATTTTTTTATAAATTGGTTAACACCAATTTTCCAACACCACCTTCACTTCAAATGACACATCTACTTCTCAATGTGACTTACCTACTCCAAAATGACGCATAACTTTCTAGATGTCACATCCTTCTTCAATGTGACACATCTAGATTCCAAAGTGGTGCACCTTCTCTATAGGTAGCGTACCTTTTTTCTATTGTAAAAATGTCCAATGTCATTCACTATTGGCAATTTTCTAATAATAACAAGGTCCTTCTAGGTTTTCCTAAGTCCCAAATTGAGTAGAATATATAAAGGAAAAAATAGTTTATTAATTATTATAGTTTAATAATTAATTAGAAACTAATTGGAAAGTATTTTGGGAATTAATTAAACAGTTTAATTGATTAAGCGATTAAATAATGATTAATCAATAGTTGATTGATCAAGAATTTTCCAGAACCCTTATGGGAGTAAGGGTTAGACAAAATCTCTCTTTGATCAGAGAGGATTTCGAAATTTGCATCCTATCACATATTATATGGAGTAAAAAACCGAGAAATGGATCCAATGCTATAAATAGGGCCTTATGGATTTCATTTTTCCTTCCAGCTCGACTTGAAGTTTCACTAATCCTTCTTCCTCTCCATATAGGGACAATATATAACCCTCCTAGCATTTTTGAAATTTATATTTCTCTTATTTATACTATTCTACTATTTGGTGTCATCGGGTGTGATACCATTAGGGAGATTCTGGTTTGGCTCCTCTCATCCAAACAACTTTGAGGAGGACAAGATCTCAAGCATGGAGGTCAATGGCTACATAAAAGGTATATTGTTCTTCCTTATGTTTTCTATTTTCGTAGTGTATCAATAATAGTATGAAACCTAGATCCTATGATGCATGTACACGTAGGTAAATCTATGATTGTTTCTGCTACCTAGATAAAGTATATTGTTGCGTAGAAAATAAACTGTGGTATCAAAGTCATAGGTTCATAATTACTAGCAGCTTTTTAATCCATTTGATTTGTTATACTTGTTTGTAATTAGAAAAGGAGCAAAAAATTGAAAAGGAAGAAACATGTTAATCATAGGTGCAACATGTCCTGCCTTATTAATCGTAGGTGCAACAATTCTAGTATGTTTTGAGTAGAAGAATACTTTCGCTTGAAATGTACTAGGAATTCCGTTGATGTCAGTTGCAATGGGTCAGTAGGGCTTATTATCTTTCCTTATTTGCTCAACAAATGAACAACTGATCCCTTTAACTATCTCACCGTGTAGGTGGTCTGCAATTTTCTTGTGCGCCCGCCGTTATGAAGGTTAGCTCCATTTCTGTAATCCAATCCATAACTCCGATCGGATCTTCTTTTCCATTAAAAGATGAAGGTTTGCAAGTCATGAAATGATTATACTTGCAGTAACCTATAGGTTCATAATTCTTCAGATCTTTGTGTCTTTCGGAGGAGAGAGTGGTCCTTAATGGCTTTCCGAGTCATCATTTCCTTCCTATGTCGTCGTTGGCCGAGAGGGAACTGGTTCATTATTGACTTGATAGAGATAATTGTTTCATTATCACTGATGCTCCACCTCTAGCATTCACTAGCCATCGAATTAGGGGGTCCATAAATTCATGTCATTACTGACTGGGTAGATTTTGCATCATTGCTTGATCATCTTGAATGGTGAGCTAAGCAGCTCATGCCGTAACGTTTTGAAGCGCTGGAACTCCTTTATTATTTATGACTCTATCGTTTCTCATGATCCACATATCATTCTATACACCAAAGCTAGGATTCAACGTACCAAGAGGGGAGTTTATTACGATAAGGAAGATTTTAGTTATGTTTTGATACATATGTCCTCCTTATATCTATCAAGAATTTCATGTCATTTCCATTATTTATACTTTTAGAATCTTGAACACAAAGTTTCTAGATCCGATCGGCAACATACCATAGCTTTATTCAAGTTAGGCAGATTCCCTAAAGCATGTTGTACCATAAATCATTTAGCACATAATAGCAATATAGGCATTCATCCAAAAGTATTTTAAAACTTGTGTTAATTTAGGTACACTACCTAAGTATAATAGACACATACCTCACAAACATAACTTAGCTAACTAAGTTTAAATCTAGAAATCCTAAAATTCTTAGTTCTCTTAAACTAATGCTCTGATACCAATTATGACATCCTCATTTTCATGACCTTTTAAAAACTTTTTCTTTATACTTATTTGTAACATCTCAAAAATCACAACAAATTTTAACTTTTCTCGAAAACTACAATTCAACCCATAATGTTTACAATACCATTGTTTCAAAACTGTTTTTCAATAATAAGAGTGCCCCAAAAATCTAGATAACATAAAGTCGAAGGATGTGCATAATCACACCTTCGCCTTTCCACAGTCCTCAGAAGTACCTGAAACAAAACTAAAACTGTAATCAACGCTTAGCAAGTTTCCCCAAAGTGCCACCACATAATAAAACAAACAACAACATGCATACAGAGCCTTCAGCATGACTTGACCGCCTGACCGGGACTTCGGCCGATTTTGACCGCTCATCGGGCCTCCAGCATCACTGGACTGTCTTGCAGGCCTTCATTCTATCCAGACTGCCATGGGTAACTTGGCCTTCAGTATCAGTTGGTTCGCCTCAACCTAGTAAACCATAACATATCGATACATAACCATATGAATCAATAACAACAGCACATGTACTCCTACAGATCTACCAATCTAATCATATAACGAGTACCACATAACTCCACATAACAACATACAACAAAACAGTGTATATAAAACAATGAGTTGCGCTTGGTGCCTTCGACCCATAAGTACAATGAGGAAAACTCATTTCTTAGTCCAAATACAGTCTAAATGAATCTCTACTCCGACTACCGACTCTACCCGACTCCTATTAATCAAAACATTTCCCATTCTAAACTAATAACATTTTCCTAAAATACCGTTAGTCAAAATCAGTCAAAATCAAAAAAATCAGTCGAGTGAACCTAGCCGAATCAACACAGATCTTGTATGTAGGGTTTACTCCGAATGCATGTAGGGCATACTCACTATCGAGGAGTCGGGGCTTGAACTGCATATGTGTAGCGTACCATTCGGTATGCCCAACGTATGCAGTTGGTCTTCTTTTTAATGAGTGAAGAGCTTAATACTTAAGCTATTAGGACAAAATTACAGATCCAAGTCCCAAATATCATCCTTGACCATAAAGTTTCCAACATTATGGTCTTACATGGCCATTAAGACAAACAAACACATGAATGGAGAAGGATTAAGAGCCAAAACCCTATTTTATGCTTCTAAACCCCTCAAAACATCTGAATTGACATCTAGAATGGACTAAAGCATGCCATACTCCAAAAAGGTGAAGACTTGGGACAAAATTCTCTTGAAACAAGGACTTACCAAGATCTAATGAAATACAAGCCAATTTTGAAACTTTATACATCTTGAAGGTTGCTAGAGTGGTGATGATCCGGGATTCAAGGCTCTTTCAAGCTTCCAAGGTGGTTCTACTTCCTTCTTTCTCCTTCAAGACCACCAAAACACACACACAACGGTCAAGAATGCTCAAAAAATGGCTAGGGTTTGATCGAATCGAATGGAGGTGTTAGAGGCTGATGAGAGATGAGGTAAGTGGCCATAAAGATTTTTAAATAGGGTCCAATCCCTAAAGTTTAGGCTTTGAGAACCTCGCACGTACACCCTATGCATAAAATTACCAAAATGACACAATGGGTCATTTTGAAAGCTTTCTAATACACAAGGGATAAATATCATAAACCTTCATACCAAAGGGTTTAATTTTGAAATAACTCATCATCAGGATGTGACAATTCTCCCTACTTGGACTAGACTTCATTGTCGAAATTTGTTGTTGCGAACAACTCCTAGTAATGCTCATGCATCATAGAATTGGGTTCCAATGTCCATTCTGAAGCCTGCTGATGTTGCTATTAGACCTCGACCAGAGATACAACCTCATTGCACAAGGCCTTTGTCTTCCGATCTAAAATCACCACTGGTATCTCAATGTAATTCATGCAATCATCAACCTTAACATCATCCACACGAATAACAGCTGAATCATCAATCATATACTTCTACAGTTGCGAAACATGGAAGGTGCTGTGAATCTGACTGAGCTCCTAAAAAAATTCATCCTATGAGCTACCTTTCCAACACTAACAATCAACAAAGATGGCCCGATATACTAGGGCCCCAAATTTCCCCTCTTCTTGGAGCGTATTACACCCTTCCAGAGTGATATCTATAGAAAAACCATGTCACTGACCTAAAAAGCTAACTCAGATCGACGTTTGTCAGCATAACTCTTCTGCCGACTCTGAGCTGTATGAATCTATGTCTAATCTGTTGAATGAGCTTTGACGTATGAAGGATTACCTCAATCCTTCCCAATACTCTATGGCCAATCTCTCCTCAACATAATGGGGTACGAAAATTCCTCCCATAAAGAAGCTCGAAAGGTGGCACACCGATATTGGAATGATAGTTATTATTATAAGAAAATTCGACTAAGGGAAGGTAGGAATTCGAACTCCCACCAAAATCTATCACACAAGCCCTCAACATATCCTTAAGTGTCTGAATGGTCTGATCACTCTGACCGTTAGTCTACAGATGATATGAAGTGCTAAGGTGTAACCTCATACCCAGTTCCTCATGGAACTTCTGCTAAAAACGATTCGTAAACCAAACATCTCAATCAGATAAAATGGAGACTAGAATATTGTTTTGAGCAATAATCTCGTGCACATACAAAGTGGCCAATTTCTTAGCCGAAGAACTCTCTGGAATGGCTATGAAGTGGGTGATCTTGGTCAGACGGTCCACAATAACCCATATCACATGGAATCCATTAGCCGTCTGAGGAAACTTGGTGATGAAATCCATAGTGATAAGTTCCCATTTCCACATGGGAACCTCCAAGGTCTGCAGCTTGCAATGCGGCCTATAATGCTCGGCCTTAACCATCCTACATGACAAGCACCTCTCAACATACCAGACTATCTCTCTCTTCATGAAAGTACACCTCTAACTAAGCCTCAGATCCGGATATATCTTGGTGGCTCCGAGGTGTATTGAAAACCAGGACTTGTGCTCCTCCTCTAGGACACTCTACATGACCCTACCAAAATCTAGCACCCAAAGCCATCCATACCGGGTCAATAATCCATGACTGTCGGTGGAGAACTCGTCTAACTCACCGTTGAATCTCTCATTCTTCCAATTATCCTTCTTGAATCCCTCTACTTGAGACTCCCTAATCAGATCAAGAAGTTGAGAATCAACCGATATTCTCATACGCAAACTCGCAATATAAGAACTATTCGTCTTGCGGCTCAAAGCATTAGCAACCACGTTTGCTTTCCCAAGGTGATACAGAATATCACAGTCATAGTCTTTAACCACGTGAAGCCACCTACACTGCCTCAAATTTAGTTTCGGTTGATCCATGAGATATCTCAAACTCCCGTGATCCATATAAATGGTACACTAGACTCCATACAAATTATTCCACCAAATCTGGAGAGAAAACATCATTGCTCCTAACTCCAAGTCATGAGTTCGATAACGTACCTCATGCGGCTTTAGCTGGCGAGAAGCATAATCAATAACCCTCCCATGTTGTATAAGCATATCTCCCAAACCGATGATGGATGCATCAGAAAATACCACAAAGTCCTCAAAACCCTCAGGGAGGGTCAACATTGTGCCTCACAGAACTTCCACCTTAGTATCTCAAATGCAGCCTGCTGTTCAGCCCCAACGGAAATCCACACTCTTCCTCATCATATGAGTGATGGGTATTGCAATCTTGTAGAAGTCCTGAATAAATATCCGATAATACCCTGCTAATCCCAAGAAACTCCTGATCTCCGAAGGAAACTTCGGGACCTCCCAATGCATAACTACCTCAATTTTGGCTAGATCGACCAAAATCCCATCCTGATTAACAAGGTGACCCAAGAATCAAACCTCTTGCAACCAAAACTCACACTTTGAGAACTTGGCATACAACCATTCTCGCCTCAAGACCGCTAGAAGCTCTCGAAGGTGCTCTTCGTGCTGCTACATATCCTTGGAATACACCATGATATCATCAATGATAACAATAACTGATCAATCAAGCATCAGCCTGCACACCCAATTCATCAAATCCATAAACACCGCAGGCAAATTGGTGAACCCAAATGGCATCTGCACGAAATCAGAATGATCATGACGAGTCAGAAACACGGTCTCCTCCACGTCCTCCTTTCTAACCCTCACCTGACGATATCCTAAACTCAATTTGATCTTAGAGAACCAAGATTTACCCTGCAACTAATCAAAGAGGTCATCAATCTGTGGAAGGAGGTAAAGGGTCTTCACCATCAACTTTTCAACTCCCGATAATCAATGCACATACGGTGTGAACCATCCTTCTTCTTGACGAACAATATCGGTGCTACCATGGTGAATTGCTTGGTCTGATGAACTGCTTGCCTAATAATTCATAAAGATGAGAGGAAAAATCTTGTATCTCAAGTGGTGCCAATCAGTATTGTGCTTTGGCAATCAGAACCGCACATAGAACTAAATCAATCCTGAACTCGACCTGTCTCTCGGGAGGCATACCGGATAACTCCTCCTACAACACATCAACAAACTCTCTATCAACCGACATATCTAAAACTGAAGTCTGCTTCTTGAACTGAGTATCAATAACATACGCAAGATAACCCATGAAACCATGTTGAATACATTGTCAATCCCTTGTAGCAAAACAAAAATTGACCCAATCTTGGTACCCTCTCTATAGATAACTAGTTCTCCCCTACTTGGGGTTCGAACTACCACCCGATGACCGTCACAATCTATCATAACACCAAAACTGCTCAGCCAATCCATCCCTACTATCACAGATATATCCCCCATGGGGATAGGAATCAAATCAAACAGATAAGGTGCCCCAAAAAATCTCTAAAACACAACCTTGATAAACTCTGGATGCAGAAACCCCATGCTCGTTGGGGATCGACACCCGCAACGGATACTCTAACTCCCCAATAGGCATATCAAATCCCCTAATGAACATCTAGGATACACAATATCGACTCACACCCGAGTCAAAAAACACAAGAGCATGCAAAGAGTTCACTAAGAATGTACCTAACATAATCATATCATAAAATAACTTGACTGAATATAAATTGAAGCATACTAGTAATGACGTCTGGCACCACCCTGGCCTTCTTAACGGTGAACTGGAAAGTACGACCTCAAGCCTTTACAGGCTCTTCCTTACCTTGGCGCCCATTGGTGATCCTTAGAGTAGCTGGCGTTAGAGCCTAGGTCGGCTTGGCGGAGAGCAATGGACAACTTACCTTCACGTGGACAAGTTGGTCACAATGGTATCATATCCTAGTGCTCAAGTCGGCTGGCGACAATCCCTCACAAAGTGGCCCTCCTTGCCACATTGGTGGCATCTAGTAGATGATCGGAAAGTACCCTCATGAAACTTTTCGCACTTGCCATAAGCACGACCCCTCTGGCCCCTAAATCTCGAATTAGTAGCTCTGAACCGCTTCGCTGCAAGATGTGACTAGAATGGGGCCTCCCTCAAATCTGTATATTGTAGATACATCTTGATCTCCTGGCCCCTTACGGCCTCCTAAAGCTCTACAAGAGAACCATACCGCTTAGTGGAGACAAACTGGCGGATATTTATCTTGACCATGCTCAAGTACCGGGCCATCTAAGCTTGCTCAGAAGCAGCAAACTCGGGATAGAAAAGAGCCCTCTCAATAGACATCTTGGTGATCTCCATCACCGTCTTAGTTCCCTACCTCAGGTCCATGTACTCATGGGCTATTCTCTCTCTTCCAACATAGGGACATACCTCGAGCGAAACAACTCAGAGAACTGCTCCTAAATCATAGCGGCCCTCTGCCTAGAAGTGTATGAACCCAACACTAACCTCCACTAATCCTTCGCACCTGACCAAAGAAGGTTTAGGGCACACTTGACCTTCTGGTCAACATGAAAAGAGCATGTGAAGAAACTACCCTCCACATCAGATAACCATCTCATTACAACAATTGGATCCTGAACTCCATCAAACATCAGGGGCTTCATATTGTCGAAGTCTTGGTACTGGAAGGCTCTCCCCCACCAATCACTGTAGTAGCGACGACTTCAGTAACTGCCGCAGCGGCAACCTTAGTAAGAGCAGCATATCGCTCATCAAAAATCTTGATCATAGCGGTCTTGATAGACCTAAACGTGTCCGACATAGATCTTCGGACAGCAACAACCACCTAAGTGGCGATGACCTCTCAAATTTGGTCATCAGTCATCCTCGACCCATCTTGGACGCTCGCTATAGATCCAGAACCTGATCCCCACATGAACACCATACTAAAAATAAACAAAAGTATATTAGAATTCCACTATTCATATAATCATAATCATTCTTTATAGTCGAACCCTCAGGGTTCGTGACTTCCTTGAGATGCGTATGGGTCCTGTACTTTCAATAGTACAGATCTATGCTACCTTCAACCTACCCATATTTGTCTTAACGATCATCACAACCGTCAAAATGGATACCACAACTACGATACACATACATCCTATCCTCACCCTCTAACTGGCCACTCACGCAAATACTCATCCATCCAAGAAACTTCCACCAACCCTACAGTACTCGTGTATGGTAATCATACATAAAATTGTATCTTATAGACAATAGAATACTTGATTCTACTCTAAGCCCTTTATCAAACACGAATAGGAGATAAGGCTAAACCATACATTCTCATACTATAGAATCTTAGTTATATACAACTATGATGCATACACCAAGCCACTACAGTAAGGATGTTAATTCATTACAAGAAATAACCCTAGGATATTAGGCATCACGTATTAGAAAATTCTATCATGCGATTCCTGAAGATCCCTGACCTATCACTAGCACATTTTTCTTCCATAAACATCATATCAAATAATAGTATGGTAACTTGGGGTATACTTTCTGGCTCCGGCTGATCGTACACATCACATTCTTCCTTGGCCACTTGTAAAAATAGTTTTGAAAACCATTTATAAAATTTTGTATTTACTTAGTTTGAGTATGGATTCACATGAATGTTCCTCTAATTCTCTCAAACCAACGCTCTGATACCAACTTGTAACATCTCAGAAATCACAAAAAATTTTAACTTTTTGAAAACAACATTTCAACCCATAATGTTTACGAAACCATTGTTTCAAAATTGTTTTTCAATTATTAGAGTACCCCAAAAATCTAGATAACATAAAACATAAGGATGTAAACGATCACACCTTTGCCTTGCCACAGTCCTCAGAAATACTTGAAACAAAAATAAAATTGTATGCCAATGCTTAATGAGTTTCCCCAAAGTACGAAGACATAACATAGCAAACAACAACATCCATATAGAGCCTTCAGCGTGACTAGATAGCCTCATCGAGCCTTCAACCTATCTGGACCACTCTCTAGGTCTTCGGTTTAACTGGACTGCCTCGAAGGCCTTCAGTCTATCCGGACCACCTTGGGTATCTTGGCCTTCTGTATCAGTTGGTCTGTCTCAACCTAGTAAACTATAACATATTGATACATAATCTTATCAATCAATAACATAAACACAGGTAGTGGTACAAGTTTACTAGTCTAACCACATAGCCAGTACCATATAACTCCAAATAATAGCATGCAACAAAACAGGGTATATAAAATAATGGGATGGGCTTGGTGCCTTCGACCCATAAGTTCAGTGAGGAAAACTCACCCCTTAGTCTGAATAAATCTTTACTCTAACAACCAGCTCTACCCGACTCCTAATAATCAAAACATTTCCCATTCTAAATTAATAACATTTTTCCAAAATACCCTTGGTCAAAATCTGTCGAAAATCAACAAAATCAGTCGAATATGATGAAGTGATAATCGAGTAAAGAGAATCAAATCAGAGTTATATTAACATGAAATGAACACGATGAGTAAATAGAATCTGGAATTCAGCTCAATTATACTTCCAATAGTTTTACAGAGAGTAACAAAGACAAGTTCTGTAAAGAGTCTTATCTAACTCTAAGTAATGTCCCAATTTATAGGAGACGTGAAAGTATACAAAAAGTACTAAGGCACAGACATTAGGCTTCGAACAAAAAAAACCATAGTAAATACATTACAAAATATACGAAGGGTACAGACTTCGACTCATTACAACATAATTTTGACCCTTACAATCTCCCCCTTTGTAATGAAGCTGACTTCTCTCAGTTAGTGAGAATCTATATAGCATACATCATCACCCTTCGGATTTCCGTGTACCAGGAAATAATCTTCTTAAGTTCCTTCTTATCCCCTTCATTACTTTTCTTGCAATTATTCATAAAAATAATGAAATTCATATACTGGGACGTTGTATACCTTTTGACTTCACAAGCTTGGAGCAAAAATCTTTTGGCTTTTCCACCTTTATCCTTTCCAGCAAAAACCATTCCAAAAGGTTTTAAATAGATTTCCCCATCTGCATACTTCTATAATTCATATTGGGACTTTGTAGGTTCCATTGGAGCTTTAACTTCTAAACCTTTCATAGTTGGTAGTTCCACATCGATAAGAGCCAAACACTAATAATAATTTTCCAAAAATATCTTGATGTGGGCAATTCCAAGTCGAAAGACTTCAGGAACAGTTTCTCAAAGATATGAAGAGTTTTTATCTTTTAAGAGTAACGCAACTTGTATAAGATCATACAAGTTCATCAGTGGAAAATCAGCTATTGTAAAATCACAAGTTTGACCATTTGCTCTTGCCAAAAAAAATCTCAGATTCTGCATCATGTCTTCGAATAAAACATCCATCTTAATGTTGATTACTTTCTTTATTTTGATTAAGGACCATACTTTCTCTGGAGGCTTTGCAAGAAAATCATGAAAACAAAGCTTCATGTATTTATATTCATCTTCACTCTTAAACTTATCAGAAATCTTGAACTGAGGCATTAGGAACATCATTTCGTTGATTGGGAAGTCAAGCTGGCTCATGTCTGTATTCGAAACCACATAAATTTGTTTTGGTTTCCTCTCAAATGCATATATGTGGTTATATTCCACCTTCGCTTCTATGGTCTCATAATTGTAATGTTTTGAAGGATCTCCCTTGTTCAATCCAGGAGGATCACTTGCACTTTGCCTCATGATGCTTTGAACAACTCTTAATTTTTCAATCTCAACTTCGACCTCAACTTTTTTCTCCTCCTTCTACTTTTCAACAAAAATTAGTGGATGAACCAATTATAATCCCCTTCGAGATTGCTTTTGTGATTGGCATTGACGTCACAACCGTTGAAGTAACTGGCCCAACAATCGAAATTATTGGCTTAGTTGATGGAAGTTTCGAAGGGACAATTTTCCAACAACTTTAATCTCTCCATGTGCAGCTTCACCCCCAACCTTTGCATGTGAAGCTTCTCCAACATTCTTCTCTCCCCCTTGCACCCCTGTACGAACAGGTAAGGCACCCGTTGGCATAAGATTCGATATTTGAGATAAGGGAGCCAATTGCTTATGTAGGATATCTTCAAATTGTAAAAACTTTTGAGACAAGAACTCTGGGGTAATAATGGAAGATGAAGCAGGTTTGAGCACTGAATCTTTTAATTCTTTTAACAATGAAAGAACCTCCCCAAACTGTTGATTATCACTTGTAGAGAGTTGAGTAATTTGAGGACTCAAACTTTCATACAATGTAACATACTTCGTTATTGCATCACAAATAATGTCAACCTTCTTATGTAGAGCTGCATAGTCTTGTTGAACAATAGCAACTTCTTTAATCATATCTTCACGAAGCTCTTGAAGCTTGAAGTTGATATCTTCTCTAACCTTCTTCACATCCAGAACAAATAAAGTATGTCGTTCTTTTTGAACATTCATTAATTCCTTTACAGCCCCCACAAACTTTGAATTTCGAGAATTCACCCCTATCTTAGTGTTTTGATCAGTGTGATCCACCTTCTCTAATATTCTGGACTCTGTGTCTTTAAACATTCCCGATACTTTGCTCACCATTCGAGCGTCAAATGCATTCATCAAACCATCCAGTTCAAAGATGGAAACTGAATTACCTCCCCTATATCTGCTTAAGTCTGAATAATGGAATTCATTTTCTTATTCATTATTTTAAACTGCTTCATGGACATAAGCATATGGTCAAGAAAGTATTCTTCATCATCATCATTAAATTCCAAGGCTTCAAATATTCCTCCAAAACCTCCTTCTTCATTGTCAGACTCGTCCATAGGTTTTGGTGGATCAGTGGATTGTAATGAGAAAATAGATGTGAATGGTTGATTGATAATGTTTTCAAAAGTGGGTGACTCAATGGTCGAAGTGGTAGGAATGATATATGGATGTAAAGAAACAGAAGTAGTAGAAACAGGTTCGATAGGAAGAACAACTGGAGTACCTTGGGAAGATTTTGGAGGTTCTTTATGTAAATCTTCTTCACTCATGTTGACATTTACATACGTATTAGATACATTTTTAGTGATGTTCGTACCTCCTCATGTAATGATTTGGCAGATGAAACTTCGGGTGGTATGACTATAGTCTTCTCAGGAGATGAAGGTTCGATGATAAGAATAGCTTCAGGAGTTTCAGGCACTTCTTCGTCTTCAGAATATGCTGTTGGAATAACCAGCTGTCTTTTCTTTGTCTTCTTAGTCTTCTTAGAAATCCTCTTTGTCATGTCTTCAACTCTTCGTTTCTTAGTGGAAGGAGAAACAAGAGTTTTATCTTCTCGTATAAGTACTCCTTGATAAGTAAGATGAAGTTTCTTAACAACACTTGAAGATGGAGATCTTTGTGAACCACAATATTTTTTTCAATCTTAAAAAAACTCTAGACTTTGATGGAATAGTGACTGAAGTTGGTTCTTCGACAACAAGTTCAACCGGCTTGACCAAACCATTTGAAACTTGGTCATCTTGCTTCGTTGGTTTCTTAGGAGACTTCGTTTTCTTTGGTTCTTGAACCGTTTGCTCAAGAGTAATTATAACAGCCTTTATTGATTTTCTGGATTCTTTGAAGGACCTGCATCTTCTTTGGTCAATAACTTCCCGGTTTCAATTCTAGGATCAATAGTCATCATATATTCTATTAACACAGAATTTGTCAGATTAACACGTTTCAATAATGCATCAGGAATTTATGCAACGTATCGCAGCATCATCAGAAACCTCCTTCAAAAAGTGATACTACATGAATTCAACAGTTTCCTCATCAGCAGACACCTGAATTCCTTCTTTGTCATAGAAATATCAAAGAATAAGACTCCAATATCTTGCACACGAAATACCTTGCACTACATTCATGTTTTCCACACTCTTCTAAAATTCTTTCCACAACTGTGTTGAGTAGTCCACCAGGATATCATAGTATACACATGCAACCATGGCGTAGACTTCCATTCTTCCTTTATCAAGACCCACACTGCGACCAGTCAAGCAGCGTAAAGAGATTCCAAATAGAAAATTATGTACAGTTAGGTAGACCAGACTTCTTAAAGTCACTTATCTTGCTGAGTGGGGGTTGATGACCCATCTCATTAAACATATGATTGACTTGGGCGAAAGAAAGAAAAGTAAATGGTGGTGTGTTTGGAATTTAGAAAATCTGAAAAAACAATTTCTTTGTCAATCTAACCTTCTTGTCACTTACCAGATTGAAGGTAATGATATCTAGGGCTTTGTTGTAGGTTGCAGTGGATCCTGCTATCGAAATCCAGGATAGAGGAACAACGAAAGAGATAAACATTACAGTTGAAAGAAATAAAATTTTAAGAGCAACCACCAACATCTTCAAATCATCAGGATAAAGAGATACGTTTTTTCGACTTGATAGTTGGTTCGTTGGTTCTTCATGATCTATAGAGAAGTAATGTCTTCTGTGGTTTGGGATGGTGCATCACCATTAGCATGAGTAGCCATGAGTAGGTTTTTGAAAACTTCTGAAGAACAAATTGATTTTGCAGAGAGAATTTGGGAAATTTTCTTTTAAAAGCATAAACTGATCAAGACCATTGAATCCCCTTTTATATGTATCCCTGAAGTTTGAATTTGAAGTGGGATAAGTGTTAGGAAGTACCTGCTGAAGCCATTGTACAACAAATCAAGCCTTAACCTCATCCTAAGGAGTTCACGGCCACAATGTCCATGAGTTTACACCATGACTGTAAACTCATAGAGTATACACCCTGGTCATAAACTCATCTTATTGTAAACTCAAGTCCATATATATGGCTTTTGGTCATTTCTAGCCATTTCTTACATTCCAACCTCAAGAAAACCTCCGAATCCTCTCAAGTATCAACAAGTCTTTCTTCTAGATCTTCATATATGTAAGCATTTTAACCTTTGATTAGGTGATATTCTTCATTACCTAGTATCATCTCATGATTTCATCCATGGAAATCATCATTTCTAAGATCTTCAAGAAACACCAAGAACACCAAGAACACACACTAGTGTTCTTGGACCTTAATCACCATTTCAAGCCTCTACATCATAAGTACTCACTCCTTAACTTGTTATCAAGTTGGAACACCTGATTATAGCCTTAAAACTTCATCAAACTCATCATCAAAGATATTTTACGACTATGAATTTACACTCCTGGCCGTATACCTGTGAAATTGTGGTATTTTGAGCCTTAAACACTTCTAGACCCTTTCCAACCCTTATAAAACTTGAACCTTTGAAACCACTTGCCTTTATGACCAAAGATGAGACCATTTGGTGAGTTTACGACCATACGGTTTACACCCTAGGCGTAAACACCTCAACACCCTCCAAAACATTGGTTTTGCTCATCCTTGTGAAGTGTAATGATCCCTCAAGTTTCACTGGCACTCAAACACCCTCTTATGAACATTTCCATGAGTTTACGACCATCAGTTTACACCCTGGTTGTAAACACCTTTTCTTGGCCTTAAACATCCCTTAGTTGAATCACATGTAATTCCAACACTTGGTCAAAGTGTTTCCTAGTCCCGTGAGGTGTTTCCTTGAATTTGGTTGCTTCTAAACTCTATATTTATGTCAATATATGCCGTTATATGTCATTTACGACTCGTTAAGTCCCCGGACTTCATTCGTGGAGCTTCTCATCCTTACACACATATTCGTTTGAATCACCCACATCAGGTGAGTTCATACCCCGTAATTAATCATTTAAACTGTTTTAAATGCTTTAAAGGGGTGGGGGGATACAAGTTGAACACAATAATAAGTGTGTTAATGTTTGCTGTAAATATATTTCAAATGATTGCTTATGTCTTTTATATGTGGTCAAAACATATCAAAATCTCTTTTCAAGTTATGTTACTTTATAGTTTAACAAAACTGCATTTTTAAAGTACAAGCATAACTTAGTAGTAAAATGAGTCTTTTCAATAACACTTCAAGTACATACTAGTAAACTATAATGGGTATACTTTAGAGGTTCATTTCATACTAGATACAATACACGATAACAAGAAGAACATACTAAGATACTATAACAGAACCAACATACTAAGTTACTATAGCATGGAAATACTACATGATCTAATTATACCAGTGAATCACTAACTCATTGTTCTAAACAAAAGGTGATGGTTATATTGGGTGTACATGATCACATAGCTTTAATGTGGATTACACGACCTAACAACTAGTTTGCGGAAGTCGTGTTTGATTCCCAGAATCTCTTGACAGGGAGTGCGTATAGTATGGGTGCTACCCTTCACATTATGACCTTCATAAAACAAACAAGTTTTAAGGAAATCAGTACGCCATGTTGTCAATTTAAAAGACATTTGAGTACTATCATTTTCCCATAACTTTCATAAAGTGACAGTTCCACTTGAAAGTTAATGCAAACTATTTTCGAGTCTAGATAGTTATAAACTAGGGAAAACTTACATTTTACAAACGACAATCTGAACAGTCGAGTCTAGTACATTCATTAGAAAGGGACCATAATGCTAACCTTATGATTCCTTAATGTCTACATCAAGGGGTATATACTAATAGGATCCGACAGGTAATAGGATGTGTGCTTTCCACTTCATTTCATGTTCCTTGTTTGGTTGTGGGCTTAGAGCGGATTCACCCAACCTATTATCCATTCGACCTTAGTTATATATATGTTGCGTATACATTAAGTCATCATAAGGGGTACTAGGTATGGGTCAGGTCATAGGACACTAAATCAATGCACAGTTTTCTAGTACAAAATATATTTTCTAAATTAGAACTTTTGGTATACAAAGTAGAAAGTTACCAGTAAAGGGTTTAATCTATTTCATTAAACCAGTACAACTTAAAGGACCTTAGCTGATTAATTCTATAATACCTTAGTTTATACATTAGGGTTATATATAATTAATACTCGATAGATAGTTAGATATGTGCCTTCCGCCTCATTTCTTGTTCCTTGTTTGGTTGTAGGCTTAGGGTAGATTCATACAAGTAACTATTCATTCGATATTAGATTTTATATAGCTAGTATAAACTAAGTGACTATATAAGGAACCACTGTGGTTACTATTTTATTATAAGAAATAAGGGTTTTCTTAAAGGATCTTTTCATCAAATATAAAGGAACTAATACAGTTAACTCTGTGAGTACCAAGTGAATACACTAGGGTTATATACAACAATTATCTAACAATCAATGGGATGTGTGTCATCCGCCCCATTTCCTGTTCCTTGTTTGGTTGCGTACTTAGGGTAGATACAAACAACTGATTGCTTGTTTATTCCGAGTTTTATATAACTTGTATCCATTTAGTACTCATAGAAAGGATTGTAGAGTCATTTTTACTTAACTTTCATCAAAGAAGGAAATATAGGATTTTCTGGAGGAACAGGCGAACTTTTCTAAACATAACTTAAAACTTACTAAACTTTCTACAACATAATTACATCACTAAAATGTTATGAACTTGCTAGCTTAATTGCTGATAAACTCTTTTAAATAACTTGTATTCTTAGGAAACTAGTAGACAAGTACTCGCACTTGGAATTCAGAAGATGGAGCAGTATAGCTTCATGTCTTGTTTTGTTATTTTCTTATGTATTCTCTGTTTTGTGAACTCACACTTTGTAAACACTTTCTTTCTAATGAAATGGTTGTTTATTTACTTTGATTAGTATGATGCATGTCTTGTAATACTAAACATGACGTCCTCCACCTCCAAACGTTTCTGCCTTTCCGGTTTCAGGGTGCGACAGATTGGTATCTGAGCATTGTTTATAGTGAACTAAGTATATGAACTGATAAAATAGATACAATGATAAGTACAATGGGGCTTAAGTGCTCTAGATAATAATATATTTTAAAGAGTGTAACGATAAGTTATAAAAATATATCTACTTGCTTATACGTGTATACATACTAGAACAAGTATCACAATAAGAACAGAACAAAAGTATTTAAAGGTTGAATAATGAGGTCAAACATGGGCAGTTATGTAATCGTATCTGGGATCAATATAGCCTGATCAACTATATTCATTTGAGAAGCAACCAACATGTTCTTGGGAGTGATGTGGTGTTGCAACGGTGTTAAAACTTACCTAGCTCTATACAAAGGATTTCTAGATCAGAACATGAAAGTTAGAATACTATAGGAGTATTCTATGATACTATAACATGATAAGAAGTTTGAAACATACTAAGTACATTATATTAAAATACTATAGGGGTTTTTTAGGCACTATATAAATAACTTATGCAATAACTAAAAAGACCCTTACGGATAGGTCTATAATCTTGCAATGTATACTCCCAAGGTTTAATATAATTGAGATTTTATGTGATCTATGCTTCACTACCTGTTCCTTGTTTGGTTGTGGTTTTGGAGTAGGATCACTTATTCGAAGTCCTATTTAATCTTAAATTATATAGAACTTGTATACATTGTATAATTATAGAAGGAATCAGTAAGGATTACCCCATAAAGTTACCCTAAATCTCATAGATTCTTTAGACACATCCATTCTCGCACAACAAACCCAGATAGATGTAACCACTTCCTCATAGCAGTCAACAAAAGAGTCATGGAGGAACAAGAGCAAGTTCATGAGAAGTTTTCGAAGAAGGATCAACCGAAGTAACCAAAACATCATATGCGTCACACTAATAAATAATAATCTTGGTTAACTTAATGAGTGAGTGGAAACACTACCTACCCTATGTGATAGGATTATTTTCTTTACATGCAACTGGTAACAGTTATTCAAGTCACAGATATTCATTCGAGGATAGCCATTTCTAATTCATAAAGTTTATTTGGTATAGACTCTTTTATGAATCATTTCCAGAAACCTGTGGTAGTAAGGACCAAATACATTCAGAACTAGGATAACCTTGTCTTTCATCTCTTGGCTTTTATCCACTGCCATAGACTTATCCCATCTCATCTTTGTATTCTTTTAGCAAAGATGCCTCCTCGCAGATCAAACAGAAGCAATACTTCGATAACTCCAACTCAAACGCCACTACCTCCACTATAATTCGATACCGCTGCTCTCCAAGCAGCGATATCCTCTGCAATGGCAATTGCTCTAGCTCATTTCGGCAAAAGTGGTACCCTCGGATCTGATAATGGTACTCACTTAACCAACCTTGGATCTACTCACGGACACCCAAGGGAGTGTTCCTATAAGGACTTCATGAACTGCAAACCCAATTCCTTTAATGGAAATGTGGGAGTCATCGCTCTGATGCGATGGTTCGAGAAAACAGATTCGGTCTTCGCAATTTGTTCATGCCCAGAAGGGAGAAAAGTGAAGTTTGTTACCTGCAACTTCTCCGACAGATCCCTAACATAGTGGAATAGCCATGTTAAGTCACTGACCCTATCAGTGGCTAACTCAATGGGTTGGGAAAACCTAAAAGAGATGATGCTGGAAGAATACTGTCCGAGGGGAAAAGTTCAAAAGCTGGAACAAGAACTATGGGAGCTCACGATGGTCGACTCAGACATAGTGGCCTACACTGACAAGTTTAGCGACCTGGAAACACTATGCCCCGGGATGGTTACCCCGGAGAGCAAGAAGATAGAATGATACATCTGGGGTCTAACTGCCCCGACCCAAGGAGATGTACTGTCTTCTAACCAGCTACATTTGATAGCGCCAAACACCTAGCACAACAACTCATCGAACATGTAGTCCGCCATGGGGTAGAAGTCCTCGTTCCCGAAACATCAAATGGAAAGGACTATAATCAGAAGTCGAGGAACAAGAGGAAGAAGAAGCAAACAACACAGGAACCCCCACAAGAACAACAAACAAGTACTATGTAGGCTGCTACAACTCCTGCTACTCCAACACCTGCCAGTCGATATGATGGAACCCCCTCGAAGTGTGGAAAGTGCAACTATCACCAAACTGGAGTGTACCGAGAAACGCAGTGTCTGAACTACCACATAAAAGGACATACAGTCCATTTCTGTAGGGCACCGGCTCAACCGATCTCCCAAGTCCCCGGAGTTGAAGAAAACCAAGCCTATTATGGCTGTGGTGAGACTGGACACTACCAAAGGGACTGCCTGATAACAAAGAACTTAGGCATGGATGGACGTATTCTGATGATCACCGCAGGAGAATCAACCCTGGAGTCGCCTTCGAGCAGCGGTACGTTTTCGAAATAATAGTTGCTTTAAAAAATCAATTTATATTTATATAAGATTAAAACTTGGGGGAAAACACTTAAAAGTAGTTTTAAGAACTCACATATTGAAATGGATCACAATATTCAAGAGAACTAAAAGATCTGTTTAGAGAAGCTATGATGGCTTGGTATATACATCAGGTTTGTGCATAGTTAGGATGCTGCAGACTTAGAGTGAGTGATTCCGCCTTAATTCTTGTTCCTTGTTTGGTTGTGGATTTGAGTCAGAGTTACTCAGTCGACTGTCTTATTCATCTTAATTAGTCATAACTTGTATATGATAGACGATCGTAGTGGTACCAAGTAGGATCGTCGTATAAAGTATCGACACTAATTATCAAAGCACTTTCATTGTATGTACTCGCTCATCGTGGTACGATACATAGAAGTGCTAACATAAAGGGGAAACAGAAAGCACTAGAACATTTACAAAGAATACATTGTCGAACACACTAGGAGTACATTGTCGAGCACACTAGCAACACATCATCGTATAACAAGTATTTCTTTCAAATCTGCCAAAACTTTGTTCAGTAAAGATTCCGTTAGTATCATTCATCATGAGTTGGTGTGGTCCTCACCATACTAAGTTCATATGTTTCTATCGCTTCGAATTTCAAGTTCAGTAAACCTTCGTCAATCGTATCGACAGTCCGGCCTAAACCTCAGTTTTTTCTTTCGCATTCTAAACCCCAAAGTGCTCATGCGAAGAGTACTTTGTCCTCCAAAGCCTTACCACCATATGTTCCATAGACTGTCACGAAATATCATTCGTCCAGCAGACCAAGTTCAAGCATAGAGGCTAAGGAACAATACAACCCACCTATCACTATTCAGTGTATACGCAAGGGTTGAATATGATTATGATGACACATATTTAGTATATGTGCTTACACCGTGGATGTAAACTAATGTAGCCGTAAACTCAATTTCATATATATGGCTTTTGGTCATTTCTAGCCATTTCTTACATTCCAACCTCAAGAACACTTCCAAATCCTCTCAAATAACATCGGATCTTTCGTCTAGATCTTCATATATGTAAGTGTTTTAACCTTTGATTAGTTGATATCCTTCATTAACTAGTATCATTTCATGATTTCATCCATGGAAATCATCTTTTCATAGATCTTCAAGAAACACCAAGAACACACACTCATGTTCTTGGACCTTAATCACCATTTCAAGCCTCTACATCGTAAGTACTCACACCTTAGCTTGTTATCTAGTTGGAACACCTGATTAGAGCCTTAAAACTTCATCAAACTCATCATCAAAGAGAGTTTACGGCCATGAGTTTACACCTTGGCCGTAAACCCTTGAAATTATGGTATTTTGAGCCTTAAATACTTCTACACCCTTGCCAACCCTTAGAAAACTTGAACCTTTGAAACTCCTTGCCTTTTATGACCCAAGATGAGACCATTTGGGGAGTTTACGGCCATAGGGTTTACACCCAGGGTGTAAACACCTCAACACCCTCCAAAACATTGGTTTTGCTCATCCTTGTGAAGTGCAATGATCCCTCAAGTTTCCATAGCATTCGAACACCCTGTTATGCATATTTCCATGAGTTTACGGCCATGAGTTTACACCCTGGCTGTAAACACCTTTTCTTGGCCTTAAACATCCCTTAGTTGAATCACATGTGATTCCAACACTTGGTCAAAGTGTTTCCTAGTCACGTGAGGTGTTTCCTTTCATTTGGTTGCTTCGAAACTCTATATTTATGTCAATATAGGCCATTATATGTCATTTAGGACTTGTTAAGTCTCGGGACTTCATTCGTGGAGTTTCTCATCCTTACACACATATTCGTTTGAATCACCCACATTAGGTAAGCTCATACCCCGTAATTAATCTTTTAAAATATTTTAAAAGCTTTAAAGGGGGGGGGGGGGATACAAGTGGAACACAATGATAATTGTGTTAATGTTTGTTGTAAATATATTTCAAACGATTTCTTATGTCTTTTATAAGTGGTCAAAACATTTCAAAATCTCTTTTCAAGTTATGTTACTTTATAGTTTAACAAAACTCCATTTTTAAAGTACAAGCATAGCTTAGTAGTAAAATGAGTCTTTTCAATAAAACTTCAAGTACATACTAGTAAACTATAATGGGTATACTTTAGAGGTTCATTTCATACTAGATACAATACACGATAACAAGAAGAACATACTAAGATACTACAACAGAACCAACATACTAAGTTACTATAGCATGGAACTACAACATTATCTAATTATACCAGTGAATCACTAACTCATTGTTCTAAACAAAAGGTGATGGTTATATTGGGTATACATGATCATATAGCTTTAATGTGGATTACACGACCTAATAACTAGTTTGCGAAAGTCGTGTTTGATTCCCAGAATCTCTTGACAGGGAGTGCGTATAGTATGGGTGCTACCCTTCACATTATGACCTTCATAAAACAAACAAGTTTTAAGGAAATCAGTACGCCATGTTGTCAATTTAAAAGACAATTGAGTACTATCATTTTCCCATAACTTTCATAAAGTGATAGTTCCACTTGAAAGTTAATGCAAACTATTTTCGAGTCTAGATAGTTATAAACTAGGGAAAACTTACATTTTACAAACGACAATCTAAATAGTCGAGTCTAGTACATTCATTAGAAAGGGACCATAATGCTAACCTTATGATTCCTTAATGTCTACATCAAGGGATATATACTAATAGGATCCGACAGGTAATAGGATGTGTGCTTTCCACTTTATTTCCTGTTCCTTGTTTGGTTGTGGGCTTAGAGCGGATTCACCCAGCCTATTATCCATTCGACCTTAGTTATATATATGTTGCGTATACATTAAGTCATCATAAGGGGTACTAGGTATGGGTCAGGTCATAGGACACTAAATCAATGCATAGTTTTCTAGTACAAAATATACTTTCTAAATCAGAACTTATGGTATACAAACTAGAAACCTACCAGTAAAGGGTTTAATCCATTTTATTAAACCAGTACAACTTAAAGGACCTTAGTTGATTAATTCTATTATACCTTAGTTTATACATCAGGGATATATATAATTAATACATGACAGATAGTCAGATGTGTGCCTTTCGCCTCATATCCTGTTCCTTGTTTGGTTGTCGGCTTAGGCCAGATTCATACAAGTAACTATCTATTCGATATTAGATTATATATAGCTAGTATAAACTAAGTGACTATAGAAGGAACCACTGTGGTTACTATTTTATTATAATAAATATGGGTTTTCTTAAAGGATCTTTTCATCTAATATAAATGAACTATTACAGTTAACTTCATGAGTACCAAGTGAATATACCAAGGTTATATACAACAATGATCTAACAATCAATGGGATGTGTGTCATCCGCCCCATTTCCTATTCCTTATTTGGTTGTGGGCTTAGGGCAGATACACACAATTGATTCCTTGTTTACTCGGAGTTTGATATAAGTTTTATCCATTTAGTACTCATAGAAAGGATTGTAGAGTCATTTTTCTTATCTTTCATTAAAGCAGGAAATATAGGATTTTCTGGAGGAACAGGCAAACTTTTCTAAAAATAACTTACAACTTACTAAACTTTCTACAACATACTTAAATCACTAAAATCTTATGAACTGACCAGCTTAATTGCTGATAAACTATTTCAAATAACTTGTATTCTCAGGAAACTGGTAGACAAGTACTCACACTGGGAATTCAGAAGATGAAGTAGTATAGCTTCAAGTCTTGTTTTGTTATTTGCTTATGTATTTTATGTTTTGTGAACACACAATTTGTAAACACTTTCTTTCTAATGAAATGGTTGTTTATTTACTTTGATTACGATGATGTCTTGTGATACTAAACATGATGTCCTCCACCCCCGAGCGTTTCTACCATTCCGATTTTGGGGTGTGACAACTTCTTCTTGAAAACCGGATAGAATACAAGACGTCACTTCTAACAACCTGTTTATTACTCCCAATGGAATTTGAACCGTCATCAACCTTCGGATGGAGGTAAGGGTCTTTCACTTTTGGGATTTAAAGCGAAGTCATGTGCCAGACGTTCGAAATCATCAGCTTGAGTTGGTATTACTTAGAACATCAAAGATTTCGTGAGTGCAGTGTTCCCAAGAAAAAGATAAGAATCATACAAAAATAAACTTTGGATTTGTTATGTCAAAATCATTTTGACAGGAAAGCACTTAAACCTCGGGCAAATATTACTTCGTCAGTTATCAAGAGAGATAATCAACTGCTTGTGTGTTTTCCCGTGAATTACAATCGAAAACTTATTGAGAAGTTTCGAAGGGCTTCTTTCTCAAGACTTCGTGGGTGGATACACGATTTCGTTACATATCATCCAAAACATAAGGTGAGTAATTGTAACAAAAATCACTTGTTTGATCAGTATAATCAGTGAAAAGTATGCTTTGGATTAATTTTTAAAGTGACTTAGACATCAAATGAAACTCTGATGGAAATCATATTCATGAAAAAAATTGTGATGGATCCTGTTGGGTAACAAACATCGTGGGTTTCGATAGTTTGATCAAGATCACTCATACGAAATGAATATGATTTAGAATTTCGAATCTATGTATAGAAACAAAAGTTTTGTTAAAAACTGGAACAAAGTTCCCCGTCAATTCCTTAAAAATTTAGAGAATTGGGTTTCACTTTCATCACAGTCTCATGATGTCAGATCATAAACACAAATTTTTGACATATCTAAGTCTAGATGGGTTTTATCAGTGACCTCTTGGACATATGTCTTCGTGTGTGATTGTGTAAGAACTTTTGGGTGCAAAAGATTGGTTTTAGGAAACACCTTGTACATCTGTTATTTAGGACAAAATAATAAACTCTTAACTCATGTGAGAAGAGTCATGTAGCTCATTTGACTAATGTGAATACAAGCCTGACTTGGGAAGAAATTTTCATATGAAATATTTCATTAAGGCTTTGGTTAAACACACATAGAGTCAATCGAGGCTTTGGTCAACATGCTGCAACATGCTTCTAGGGACACCTTAACTAGTACAAAAGCTTCAAAATATTTACTTGGCCCTAGAACTACAAGCATCAACCATTGAGATTCATCTTGGTTATCTGAAATAAAACTATAAGACAAAACAATACAAAACAAAATATTTTCATGTTTTTGATTTTTCAAAATTAAAAGACAAAACAAATAAAAAACTTTTTATTATTTTTGAATTTTTTGAAAAGAAATGACAAAACAAATGAAAAATCTTTTTGTTGTTTTTTTGTTTTTACAAAATAAAATCAACGAAACAAAAATATTTACAATGTACCAGACACACGAAATTTTCAGCTGCTTTTTACGAAAACGAAGGGTGTCGAAGCGTTGACTATGAGCAGTAACCTTTGACTTTGAAAGTTGTCCAGTTTTCACTATTCTTTCGAAACAGACCCCTCTTCGACCATTCTAACTCCACCTAGAATTCTCACAAATGATTTTTCATCTAATGGTTTTGTGAAAATATTAGCCAATTGATCAGTGGTTTTCACAAAATGCACTTCAATATTACCATCCTCTACATGATCTTTTATGAAATGGTAATGAAGAGCCATATGGTTAGTCTTCGAATGTTGCAAAGGATTATGAAAAATATGAATTTCACTTTGAGAATCACAATATAATGGAATTCTCTTCATATTTATTGCATAATCACGCAATTGACTTTGAATCCAAATTATTTGTGATGTGCAAGCAGCAGCAGCACCATATTCTGCTTCAGCAGCCGAAATTGAAACACAAGTTTGCTTCTTTGATTTCCAGGTCACCAATTTCCCATCAAGTAATTGACATCCTCCACTCGTGCTTTTTCGACCAAGATTGCAACCTCCCAAATCAGCATCTGAGAAAGCTTGAATAAAGAAACCCGTTTTTGAAGAATACCACAATCCTAACGAAATCAAGCATTTGAGATAACGAAAAATATTCTTGACTGTAGTGAGATGTGGTTCTCGTGGATTTGATTGATACCTAACACAATTACAAACTGAAAACATGATATCAGGTCTACTTGTTGACTGTAATGAGCCTATCATGCTTCGGTAAAGAGTGTAGAATATATTTGTGCTGTGTCTTGGGCTAAGTGTTTTGTAATCCGGATTGGGCCTGTCCATCCGTGTCTATCTAGATTAATTACGTAGTTATCTAGATTTATTGCTAGGGTTATAGTATATATATGCATGCATGTATGCGTATATTAATAAGCTTTTCATTACGTTGATTTTTGTAACCCTAAACGCCTCTAAAGATTGAAGTTCTTTATCGAGCTCTTCTGAGGTGTTATTTGCATTAATCATTCGACACATTCAACGGAATACTTGTGTTCTTGTTACGTTCTTATTATATATCTTGCTTAGAATCGTACGATCCTAATAAAACTTTGTTCTAACAATTGGTATCAGAGCAGGAGACTGTGTGATCAATACACATTCCTTCTGTATACGTAATTCTTTAGGGTTTCCGCTTTTATCGTATAAATAGAAGTCGTCGTCTTCATATCGACGATAACTCTATTTTTGATAAAACCCTAATCTCAAGTTTACAGGTTGATTCTGAGCAGCTCACCATGTCACAAGAAGATTCACATACAAACCCAATTGACATCTCAAATAGCATCGGATCAATAACAACAGTACCCATACTCTATACTCAAGACTACGAAGTATGGGCTCATCACTTTGAAGATTACGTAGTTGGATCGGAAGACAATGGCTATCTCATCTAGGAAGCTATCACTCTTGGACCGTTTATACATTCGGAGACAAACACAATCGTTAAGACGCAAAAAGATTACAACAAGTTGGTGACAGATGTTCAAAAGATGTTCAACTGATGAAGATCTGGAACACTCCATTCAAACTCTGTTGCTATCAGAATTTGGAGTTTTCGAACAGAAACCTGAAGAGAAGCTTGTACAGACCTTTGATCGGTTCAATCATCTCTTAAGTAAGATGATCAAGCATGGGATAGAGAGGAAGCTGATCGAGCAGAAAGTAACGTTCATGAATGGGCTGAGACCAGAATGGATGGCGGTGGTTTCCATTGTGAAGGCGCATGAACAGTTCAAATTGTACTCGCTGACAAAACTAGTAGGGATACTGAAGTCCCATGAAAGTGTTGTAACTAAGGAAGCGAAAGTGGTCTCTGGTATGGGATCGTTGGCTCTTGTTTCTAAAGGAAAAAGTATTGTTGAAAAAGAAGAAGAAGAGTCAGACATGTTAGAGTGCGAGCTCACAAATGAGGAATATGCCTTGATGATCACAAAGCCAAAGAAATTCGCAAGGAGAAAATTTCCCGCCAACAAGAACCGAAACTGGTAGGGGAGCTATAGTTCTGAGAAGATGAAGGATGAACCGAAAGTCTCCTCTCAAAAGGATGAAGAGAAAAAGGAAAAGACACTTGCAGGAGACTCTGGATACAACTGCAACTATTGTCACGGAAAAAACCATTTTGCCAAAGATTGCATGTTGAGAAAGATGGATGAGAAAAGAGAGGGTGAAGATGACGAAGCGTATTATATGCGCAAATTAGAAGAAGTCAAAAAGAAAAAGGCATCCAACAGCTCAATGAATGCCTTAATTGTACAGGAGAACGCTGAGGAAGATGAGTTCGGTGGCATAGAAGTATGGTCAACCGACTCTGAAGACGATGAGGTTAGAAGACCCACTCATGGAAAGGCGAATGTGGCAAAGAATGAAGGTTCGGGTGGAAAATGTTGTATCGTCACTGCTGGTCCATCAACCGAGAGTGCAGATTCAGAACCGAAACTGACTGAAAATAAATGTTTTGCGGCCAAGCCAGTGAGTGAGAAGATCAATGACTGCGATCGATTGATCAAAAAGGTACATTCTATTCTTGAGTCTCTTAAAATTTCAAAAACTGATTATCAAGAAGAATTAAATGAACTAAACTCTAAATTCTCTAACCTAGGTAGTAGCCTCATGCAAACCCGCTTAGCAAATTCTAACCTAACTGACCAACTCGGCAGGGTGTCTTCAAAAAGTGAGGAGAGGAGAATCTGGATTGAGCTGAAGGAAGCAGAGTTAGTTAGGGCTAGGGATGAAAGTATTTATTTGCAAAGAGACAATTTAAAGTTATTAAAAAAATGTTTTTTGTTTGATTGCTAAGTGTCTTTATACTAATATTGCTCAATTACATTTAAATTGTGAAATTGGTAAGAAAATTCATAAGATGATTTTGCCCTTTGTTGAATTTAAAGAAGATGAAGTTATACCAGAATGTGAATCAGAAGTGTCCTCTGAAGAAACGTCAATGTCGTATAGGCTAGGTTTGGATAAGATAGAAACTTTCATCGATTCTAAGGAACATAAAATTATGTTAAAAGATATCTTAGATGAAAATGATAGGCTAAAGATTAAAACTGAAAGTATACATACATTGGACTTGTCAAATGCTAAAATTGTTAAGGATAATAAAATAAACTTAGATAATTCATCTGAATTTGATGCTGAAAGCGAGATGAGTGAAATCTCAGTAGAAGATGACGTTGGTTGTTCTAAGTTTATGAAAAATGAAGCCAAGAGTGAAAAACCTCTAATATCTGAAAATTCAGTTGAGTTTGGTCGTCTGTCAAAAGGATAGAAACCAAAACTCAAGGAAAAAGCTTTGGTTTATCAAAAGGTCCAGACCGTGCCAAATCAGGTCTATGCTACGACTGGAGTCACTCAAAAGCAGACGACAGAATTAACAACAATGGTTGACGAAGATAATGTTGTAGGTTGCGAAGACTATTTCTGGTCTGCTCCTATTGATAACGCAGACGAAACTGTGGGACTATCAGAGAAAACCAAATGGAGAGTCAAGGGTTGATACATACCAGAACCTCTCAACAAACCCTCCAGTTTCGATATTCCAAGCACAAGTGGAACCAAAGATTTTCCTAAAGAACCGATGGTTGAACCTGATGTTCCTATCACGAGGGAAGAACCGAAAGTTCTGCTCAAGAGAGAGGAAGCATCAAAAGATCAAACCAAGTCACCTACAACCCACCAGAAACAGAAAGCAAAGACAAGCTTCAATATTCACAAATCTCAGAAGGAGCTGGCTGAACAGAAACGCCTGAGAAATCGAAGATACGCCACGAATCTGAATGAACGTAAAAGGCATTGGAATTCTCAAAATCCTAACTATGAGATTCCCAGGAAAGAATCCATGGACAAGGGAAAGGAAAAGATGAAGGAAAACTTTTGTCCAAATTCCTATTATTCTAAATCCCAGAACTGAAAGTCTAGTCTCGGTCCTGAACCCACTTTCGGTCCTCGACCCACTTTCGGTGCTCGATCCAGATTTGGTCCTAAAACCAGATTCGATTCTAACCCTAGTTTTGGAACCTCCAAGTCCCAAGATAAAACAAATTCTTTGAAGGACATCAAAGGAAAAGGAAAGTTGGTATCAGATTCTGAGAAGGAAAATAGGATACCCTCTACTATACCTAGGAATCAAACGAAAAACACTAAACCATCAAAATCAACACCAAACGATACACTAAAATTTAAAGAAGATAAATCAAAAATCAAGGCGTATACCATTAAAAGAAAAGATCAAACAACTCTAATTAAACGAACTTATTTGGTTGATGCTTCTGTTGTAATTCCTTTCTCTGTGAAAAACTCACAAGGACCCAAGAAACTTTGGGTTCCTAAATCTGCTTGAGTTTATAGGTAATCAGTGACGAGCAGTTTGAAGAAGAATGGTATATAGACAGTGGCTGCTCGCGTCACATGACAAGAAGGAAGGAGGAGCTAAGGGAGTTTCGGTCTCTGAAAGATGGTGGGTCTATGAAGTTTGGAAACAATTCCTATGGGACAATCAAAGGATACTGCATGATAACTAATGGAGATTTCTCAATCAGAAAGGTGGCTTATGTGGAAGGATTGCAACACAATCTCATCAGTGTATCGCAATTAGTAGTGGTCACAAGTCTGAAGGTATCATTCGATGATGAGGGATCGGAGATAATTGAAAAACAATCAAAGAAGGTTCTTATGAAATCTGCGTGGAAGGGAGAGATGTACCCTTTAAATATTAATCTAATAAGAGGGACACCAGCTTTCTATCTTCTGTCAAAAGCAAACACTGATGAAAGATGCTTATGGCATCAACGACTATCACACCTGAATTTCAAAGATATCAACAAATTGGTGATTGGAGATCATGTTCGAGGCCTTCCTCTTCTCAAGTGCGATAAGGAGCATTTATGCACAGCATGTGAAATAGGTAAGCAAAGCCGAAAAAGCCACCCAACACGCATCAATAGTAGGATAGTGGAAGCACTTGAACTATTACACACTGATTTTGGTGGACCTTCTGCTATAGAGAGCATCGGTGGAAGTAAGTACATTCTTGTTATTGTAGATGACTTTTCCCGCTTCACTTGGGTTTTCTTTCTTAAACAGAAATCAGATGCAACTCCCAAGCTGAAGGTGTTCATTAAGCAAGTGGAAGTGCAATCAAGGAAGATAGTCAGAAACATCCGAAGTGATAATGGACTAGAATTCAAGAACAAGGACTTTGAAGACTTTATGGCTGATAAGGGGATAACTCACAATTTTTCGGCCCCCTATACACCACAACAGAATGGGATCGTTGAAAGAAGAAACCGTTCTCTATGTGAAGCAGCCAGAACCATGCTCAGTTACGCTTCTCTACCCTTATACTTCTGGGCTGATGCAATCGCTGCTGCTTGTTATACTCAGAATCGGTCTCTGCTCAACAAAAGATTCTCCATAACTCCCTATGAGATCTTAAATAATAGAAAACCGAACGTCAAATTTTTCCATATTTTTGGTTCACGATGCTTTATTTTTAACTCTAAAGAGAACCGAAATAAGTTTGATGTTAAAGCTGATGAAGGCATATTTCTGGGTTACTCTCTGTCATCAAAAGCATAATGGGTGCTGAATAAGAGGTCAAGAAAAATTGAAGAAACTTATTACGTTACTTTTGATAATAATTATATGAAGAAGGTTCAAAGGACTGACATTGCTTCAGGAGACATATTCCCAAAATCTGGACAGGTCTCGGTTCCACTAACCAATCTGTTTGCGGAATACATTCGGTTGTTCGATGAACCAGAAAAAGCAATTCATTCGGAGGCAACAGCAGCAGACAACAAAGTAGATAATCTCAAGAAGGTCATAGACGAAGCCACTAAAGGGATGGAAAGCGAACCACCAAGTCCTAAGTCAGCCAAACGCTCTCCAAGTAAAGCTTCAATGTTCCAGGGGGAGAGCTCAACTACTCTAAAGACAACTGAAGATTCTGTTGAGGGGCAGAATCCAAGTTCATCCTCAACATCTAAAAGTATCGATGATAAAGATACAACTGATCCAAAACTCACAAGTGAAAATCCAATCGACAGGGAGACACCCACTTCAACAAGAAATACAAACTCTGATGATGATAGAGACTTCACTTCGCCAGTCGAGCGGGAGAAGGAAAAAGTAAGTGATAGTTCTACTAACGAAGGCGAAGGTGATCCGTCAGATGTTGAAATAGAAGTAGAAGCTGAATTACATCCAGAATATGATCCAAGCTATCCTCCATTAGTAAAATGGACAAAGAACCATCCCAAAGAGCAAATTATTGGTGAAACTTCCGAAAATGTTCTTACTCGGTCTCAACTGAAGGCGACACAAATTGCATTATTCTCTAAAGTGGAATTTTGTATGTTTAATTCGTTTATCTCCAAGATAGAGCCGAAAACTGTAAATGCTGCACTTGATCATTCTGATTGGGTTCAAGCAATGCAGGATGAGCTCAATGAGTTCGAACGCAACAGAGTTTGGAGGTTGATTCCCACACCGAAAGAAGCCTCTGTTGTCAGACTAAAATGGGTGTTTAGAAATAAGTTGGACAAGGAGGGGAATGTCATTTGTAACAAGGCTCGGTTGGTAGTAAAAGGTTATTGTCAAGAAGAAGGCATAGATTATGAAGAAACCTTTGCTCCAGTAGCAAGGTTGGAATCTGTTAGAATCTTTCTTGCATATGTTTCTCACAAGAACTTCGAAGTCTTCCAAATGGATGTCAAATGCGCTTTCTTGAATGGAGAATTAGAAGAAACCGACTATGTTGAACAACCGCCTGGTTTTGTGAATGAAAGACATCCCGATCATTGCTATGTACTAGATAAAGCTGTCTATGGGCTAAAACAAGCACCGAGAGCCTGGTATGAAACACTAACTCGCTTTTTAAAAATGCCAAAATTTAAACAAGGTTCAGTTGACCCAACCTTCTATCGTAAGAAGGAAGGCGAACATTTGACGATTATTCAGATTTATGTTGATGATATCATCTTCGGCTCCACGAATCCTAGCTTAACAGCTGAATTCAGGAAGTTGATGGAGATTAAATTTGAAATGAGCGTAATGGGTCCAATTAACTTTTTCCTTGGTTTAAATATTAGAAAGGGACCAGAAGGTATTTTTATAAACCAGGAGGCATACACCAAGAACTTACTAACGAAATTTGGAATGAAGGGTGATTCAAAAGTGAAGGTTCCTATGGCATTCGACACTAAACTAACCCCATCTCTGGAGAAACCTGCTGTGGACATAACACTTTATCGACAAATGATAGTGTCTCTTATGTATCTGACAACTAGTAGACCAGATATTATGTTTTCTGTTTGTTACTGTGCCAGGTTTCAAGCCAATCCAAGAGAACCTCATATGCTTGCTGTGAAAAATATTTTTCGATATCTAAAGAAAACTTCATCTCTTGGTCTCTGGTACCCTGCTAAATCAGGATTCTTCATTCAAGCCTTTTATGATGCTGATTTAGGAGGATGTGGACTGGACAGAAAAAGTACAACAGGTGGATGCCAATTTCTTGATGGAAAACTTGTGAGTTGGCAATCCAAGAAACAAACATGTGTTTCATTGTCCACAGCCGAAGCTGAATACATCGCTACTGCATCTTGTACCTCACAAGTGGTTTGGATTCAAAGTCAATTAAAGGACTATGGATTAAGTATGAAAAAAATTCCTCTCTACTACGACTCTGAAATTGCGATAACGATTTGCCATAATCCAGTGCAACACTCAAAAACTAAGCACATTGCACTTAGGTATCATTTCATCAAGGATCATGTAGAAGACGGAAACGTGGAAGTTCACTTTGTTTGATCTACTGATCAACTGGCTGACATCTTTACTAAAGCCTTACCCAAAGAAACCTTTAACAAAATCTTAGAAGGCTTGGGAATGATAGAAGGAGAGGCGGTAACGAATCTTCAAATCTCTCATTAAAAATTACACAACCGAAATGGACAGACCGCTCGGTCTATTTCGGCTCTCGAATTTTAGGGAACATAAATGGACAGACCGCTCTGTCTATCTCTGCTCCGTGATTTTCTGGAACAAAAATGAACCGAATGGTCGCTCTATTTCGCTTCTCTCAGATAAGGTTTTGGTTGTATATTTTGTGCATATCTTTTGTTTGCTTTGAACTTTAAATATTTTATTTTTCTGTTTTTATTCTTTTTCAGAAAATTTCAAAAATCCAAAAATATTTTATTTTTCTGTTTTTATTCTTTTTCAGAAAATTTCAAAAATCCAAAAATATTTTATTTTTCTGTATTTATTCTTTTTCAGAAAATTTCAAAAATCCAAAAATATTTTATCTTTATGTTTTTATTCTTTTTCAGAAAATTTCAAAAATCCAAAAACTTTTTTTTTTGTTTTAGTATTACTTAATCTATCTCGATCGTTTGTTTGGTGTTTCTCTTTATTTTTCTTAGGCTAAATGGGTAACAAGGACAACTGACTGTGGATCTAAGGCAGGTATGATTTAATTTTAATATGAACTAGTTAAGGGTCCATAGAAGCATGCTGTTGCATGTCGTCTTAAGCCTCTATGATCTTGAGTAGGCCTTAATGATTCGATCTATACCTATCGTTCCTTCCAAATCTGGCTAATTTATACTACTTGGTCTAGAGCTACCTTACTCTTCTCATATGAGTTAAGAGTTTCTCTGCTCTGTCAGGATTATCTAGCAGAAGGTACATTCGGTCCTTAACCCACCTCTTTACATTCTCCATCCACTTTCGGTTCACCAACGTAACCCTTGAGACTCTCGGTCTTTACCACTGAGGTTTATGGTTACACAACATTTGTGTTTATGATCTTAGATACATATACCATGTGCTGAGTGAAACCCAAAATCTAACACCAAAAATGAATTGACGGTGAATTATACATTCAAGATTATACTGGTTACCAAAGGAAATCTCTTTTTATTTTTGAGAGATCTTTATGAAATTGTCTACAACCAAGGCATTTCTTCCCAAAAAGATGCAGTTTATTTTTTTTAGATTTTCGATTCCAATATAGTCACTAAAATAAAATATCCAACCTACCTGTTCAACAGACCACATCGGTCTCACAGGTACTTCTTCCAATGCTCGGTTTTATGTTAAAACTCGAAGTTCGGTTGAACACAACCTACCCTGAACCTATTATTAAAAGAAGCCTTTCAATGTTTCTTAACAAACAGTTGATCGTATTTTTCGGGAAACCACACAAGCACTTTAAGTCTATCTTGACTTTGAAGGAAGTGATTCTTGCCTGGAATCCTCTGCTTTATGTCTCACAGACATCACTCACATCCTATACACATTTGATTTATTTCTTTCTCTTTGTCACACTTATGCACGAAAATTTTATTTTCCAACATTCAAAGTACTGTTTGGTATGAGTTTTGGTTATCTATCGTAACCAAACAAGGAGTTATATGGAATTTCAAACGCCAATTAAAGATAAGATTTAGGCGCGTGAATTTGATTTGTTTCTAAACCCATGCACGCTGACGTAGTCCTGGGAGTAACCATACTGTCACACATCGCGCTTTTCCAGGCGACGTTTTAGCAACCTCATCATCACGATTTTCTCTGTCCAGGCAACGGTATATAAGGGGTCGAATGGGTTGTTTGTCATTTACCAATCTAAATTCTCTCAACGTAAACAACTAGTAAACACTGTTCATCTTTTTCTTCATTCATGAATGGCGACTTCTTCATTTGCACATGATCAGATCGCATCATCTTCTTTGCTCACCATAAAACCTAACCAAAACATGATCATTAAACTTACTCCATTCTTATATGATCCATACATGTTACAGGTTGTGGAATGCTTGAAATATTTCCCCCTGGTTTTATCCCTAACCAAGGTGGAAGCCGTTCCAATGTCGCTCTTATCCCAAGTTTATTCTTCGGTGACATATAACAAGAACAAGGATCGCATACCATCCACAACAAGAAATCTTCAATTTCAAAAGTGAAGTTTTGTTCACTCCTGGGCCTTGCAGTCGATTCCTCCATTATCTCACCAGATTTCATAACGACGTCCCAACTGTTCTCCATGATGTACGAAATGGGGTACACGGATGTGCTTACAACGATAACAAAGGTGAAGAAATCCTGTTTACCATCCCAATGGAATTATTTGTTAACCCTGTAATTAAGGGTTTGGCCGAAAGAAGTGGTGGTTCCGATACCACCAGCAAGGGGTTTCTTACTCTTCTATATGGGCTCTACAATGGAATCAATCTCGACTACGGCTCCATCATCTGGTCTCAAGTGGTGCAGAGTCTAAATACTTCGACACGCCATTCAGAAATATCTTGTGGTCGTTTTTGGACTCTGATTACCAAGAAGGCTATCGATTCATTGGAGATTCCAATCATGAAGGACGCTCTTCTTGCTACAATCACCACCTTCCATACGAAGAAAATTATTATTTCAGATCCAAGTAAGTTTCTTCACTATGGAATGATTCCTGAAACAATGTATAGATCTGTTTCAGAATAGAGCAATGTCCTGGCCGATTATAGAAAACTACCTCCTCTTGGGCCGAGGGTTCTAACTCCAAAGCAGCAAGCTGCCCTTCAAGTCCTCTAAGCGAAAATCCGATGAAGGGGACTCTGCTAAACCGCAAAAGAAGAAGATAAAGAAGATGGCTCGTAGGCCAAGACAACGCACTTCTCCAAGAACAGAACCTGATGCTAAAAAACCTGAGGAAGAGGAAGTACATCCTGACTCGCTCCGAGAGCTCACTCCTCCATGCTCCCCAACTTTACTAGAATCTCCACAACAAAAAACACTTCCAACTCCTCCTCCATCACCACAACAAAAAGATGACCTCTCTGTTCCTACTGATACTCCACCAGTTATCATTCCAACAACCACTATGCCACCTTCATCACCAACTGCTTATGTTCCTATCTCAACCATACCATTCTCAAATCCACTTGTAACCAAATCTACCACAACTACCATTACCAAACCCACAGTAGAAGTCAATGTATCTGATACAGGGGCTACTACTATGACTGAACCTCCTGTCATCAATTTACCACCTTCACCAACCCAATCCTCCGATTCTGCAGCCACTCTTGGGGGAGATGATCAGCATTTTGATTCTACCTACTATAGCCCCTATTGAATTCCATCTGATGATACAGCTGATGCTTCTATCACAAGTCAGCAGATCCAAGAAATTCATGTAAAGCTGGATAAACTGTTTGCTGATAGCAAAGCTTATGGAGGAGTGGTTATTAAAGCTTTTTTGGAGAATGGCTCTTCAACAGTACACGGATGCCATTGATAAATCTACAGCGGTTGTGGATGAGTCTGCTTCTACTTGTCAGAAGGCCACCAAGGAAGTTTCTGAGGTTGTTCATACAACTCAGATTTTCCTTGACTCTTTAAAATCTCATGCTGACACCAATGCAGCTAAATATCAAGCTTCGGTGGATTCCTTCTCCAAGTCTCTTCGTGAAGAAACTAAAAATTTTCAAGGTGTTCGTACTGAGCTTCAAACAGACACAACCTCTTTTTTGCACTCTGTGGACTCTCAGTTTGATGCTCTAACTGCAAATCTAGCAACTGAGAGTGCCCTGAAGGAGGATCTAGTCAAACATCAGGCCACTATTGACATACAGAAGGTGCAACTCGCCCAGGCAGAGAAGGAAATCTCTCTGTTAAAAACTCAAAGGGCGGTGTATGAAAGTTGGGCAGGAGATGTTAAGGATATGCTGACCAACTTGCTGGAAGCTCATGATCCTATCCTCACCTTGACAATTCAAAAACATCTTCAATCCAAACTCCTACCTGCCATTTCCATCCTTAAAGAAATGAAGGGTGTTTCGGAGGGGTTCATACCTCCAAAACAAGGGGGAGAGGGTGGTGCACAACAGGTCAAAACAGAACCGAAGGTTAATTTAGCTTCGATTTCTGAGAAAAAGCTGAAACAGAAAGAGATTCATATTCCAACTGATAGTGATGAGGAAGAAGAGACTATTGCAGATGCTCTCAAGAGGAAGAAGAGAGACAGAGAGTTGGATGAAACCATGAAAGTGGCCAGAGAGGCTGAAGAAAGAGAGAAGAAGAATAAGGAAGTCGAAGAGGCCTTGCAGTGCAAGAAGGCTCTTTTTCTGGAATGGGACAGAGATACACTTATCAATCAGGCAATTGAGTTTCCATCTGTCTATTGGTTGGAACCAATTGCTTCGTTTGACTGTGAAAACTCTAGAGACTCGCAGTTTGACATGCCCATAACCAGAAAAGCATTCACTTTCCATTGCTTTGAGGAAACTGCTGAGGTCCCATATCCACATTCTAAGGTTGACAGAGAGCTGATAGATTTTTATTTAAAGAATGGTCAACCGCAGTACTTGACTTGGAGCACACAGAAAATTACTAAAGTCAAGCTACTGAAACCTTTATCTACAGGGAGATTTATCAATGTCAATTTCAAGATCAACCGTGGTTCAGCAAACACGGAGTCTTTTATCTCTCTGGCAGATCTTCCCACCCTTAATCCACAAGATTGGATTCTGCTATACAACATTCTGTTCTCTAATCCCAGGGAATATGAGCCGATTCTTGAACACGTTAAGAGAATGTTGGCCTCCTATATTCATGAGCTAGCAACCATGGATCAGGAGATAACTAAGGTTATGAATAGAAAGCCTACTGTGAAGCCGACGTCTAAGCCTAGTGATGTGAACAAAATGAAATTGGGGCAAATTGATTCAACAAATCTGATAGTTATGTTCACTAAAGGTGATAAACACAAGTTTCTGTTCGCTTTGGTCGATAAGCATCTGTTTTCAACAGATTGCTTGGAGCATATCATAAATATTATTCATCGATGCAAGCAAAACTCAGTGGCTGACAAGAAGAACTTCACAGACATGCTTCGGTGGTATATTACGTTTCGACATCATATTTTGGCCATTATACCGGAGGTGTTTAAAACCGTGAAGAAACCTTCTGTTGTTAAAAGGGAATGAAGTTTCTACTCTAAGGACGCAAAGGGGGAGATTGTATAATATATTTGTGTTGCGTCTTGGGCTAAGTGTTTTGTAATCCGGATTGGGCCTGTCCATCCGTGTCTATCTAGATTAGTTACGTAGTTATCTAGATTGATTGCTAAGGTTATAGTATATATATGCATGCATGTATACGTATGTTAATAAGCTTTTCATTACGTTGATTTTTGTAACCCTAAACGCCTCTACAGATTGAAGTTCTTTATCGAGATCTTCTGAGGTGATATTTGCATTAATCATTCGACACATTCAACGCAATACTTGTGTTCTTGTTACGTTCTTATTTTATATCTTGCTTAGAATCATACGATCCTAATAGAACTTTGTTCTAACAAAGAGTTAAGTCAATAACAGGTTTATCTAACGAAGGGATAAGCCTTGTTCCAATTGCCATTAATATTCGTAACTTTGTGCTATTCGTCAATCCAAACTTTTCAAGCTGATTCTCCGTATATTTTTCTTGATTGATAAAAATTCCTTCTCTACTTTGACAAATATTTACCAAGAAAATTATTAATTTTTCCCATCATACTCATCTCAAATTTGCTTTTCATTAGAGTTTCGAATTCATTAGACAAAGTAAGGTCAGTAGAGCCAAAAATAATATCATCGACATAAATTTAAACAAGCATAACATGATTCCAACTTTCTTTCGAAATAATCTGGGGTCAAGTTATTCTTGTTTAAATTTTGATTGTTTTAAGAAAGAGGTAAGAGTTGCATACCAGTCTCTTAGTGCTTGTTTTAACCTATATACATCGTTATCTAATATACAACAATAATCAAGATGATCTTTATTAACAAAACCTGGGGTTTGTTCCACATATACATCGAAATCTTTGTTCATTTGATATACATCGAAATCTTTGTGAGCTGCATAAGCCACAAACAGCCTCGAGTCTTGCGACAGGGGCGAAAGTGTCTTCATAGTCTATTCCTTCTTCTTGTGAGTAACCTTTTACAACAAGCTTGGATTTGTTTCGACTAATGTTTCCATCTTTATCGGTTTTATTTTTAAAAATCCATTTTAACCTGAGAATCGAAATATTTTCAAGTTTAGGAATTAATCTCCAAACCTTGTTTCGTTCAAACTCAGCCAATTCAGATTGGATTGCAACAATCGAATCAGAGTGTTCCATTGCATCCTTAACTTTCTTTGGTTTGATTTTCGAAATGAAAACATTGAACATGCAAAATTCTTGATGGGTATTCAGTACCTCATTCTTTGCATGAAGTTGAGTTCTTGTTAAAACTCCATCTTGTGGATTCCTAATTACTTGTTCTTTCGGATGATATTTTGTCCATTTTTCGAGTGGTGGATATGCCAGATCAAAATCCAAATGTGCATCTTCGTATAAATCTTCATTTTCTGATCCTGCATTAGAAAGATTATTATTAACTTCATGAAATTCATCGTTTAGATCAAGACTTATCGTATCACTGTTATTTTTTTCCATTGCTCCCCCTCAAATAGATCCTCCCCCTCAACATCTTCATTCATTCTCCCATTCTCCCGCTCGAAAGAATGCTCCCCCTCAATTTGATTATTTGAATCCAAGTGTTCCCCCTCTACTGAATTATTTAGCATACTATCGCCTATTCTTAGAGAATTCGATGTTGAATTATTGTCATCAAGAATTTGGGTAAGATCCGATCCATCATTATGCTTCGAAGATTCAGATTAATGATTATCATTCGCATGATCTTCAGCATTCACAGCCCTGTCAGGAACACCAAAAATTAAATCATAATCAAAATCAAATGAACTTAAAATTTCAGATTCATCATTTGATTCATTAATAATCGGCTTTTGTTCGAAGAGTTTGTCAACTTGTTTAACATAATAGTCATGAAAAGTAAGTTTGAAGGTTTCTTCGACTTTTCGTGTTCGCTTATTTAACACTCTATATGCAACTGAATTGTGCGAACTTCTCAAAAATATTCCTACGTCAGCCTCAGATTGAAACATCGAAAAATTATCCTTGAGATTCATGATAAAGCACTGATGTGTGTAAAATGCTCTTGTTTTATCCCTACTTTTTATTAATAAATTTAGCACACAAAGGCAGTGAACATGTCTTTTAGTGGTATAGATTAGTAAGTAAGGTATCGAACTCAGGGAACGGAAAATTGAACTAATAACTAATTTTAACTAAAACAATTAATAAAAGTAAAGGGGTTTCTTCTAGTTCTGCAAGACTAGAAACTTAAGCACACTAAATTAACTAAATAACTAAAGCAAACAACTAATTCACCAAATTTGATAAAGATGTTTCTATTTATGTTCAACCAATTCACTCCTATGGTTATTTGTATTTATGATAGATTAATTGTTATTGGCTACCAATTATAGTGGTTAGGTTCATGTTCATTACTCCTAACCATTAGACAATTAACTAATTTAAGCGGTGATCAAGTGTTTAAACTAATTAATTCCCTAGATTAATGATTTGGATTAAATAAGATATGTAGTGGTCAATTAAGTTACTAATTCAATTAACCTATTGTTTGATGGTTTCTCAAACAAGCTCACACATTAATCTTCATATTGTCTTATTAATCTTAGTTTCATAATCATTACTTCTAAGGATATGGTTTAGTGTTCACATAGACATATGAGGTTAACAACTAAGAGATGTTCATGCAGCCTAATTGTCTTCCAATTAACAGAAAATACTAGTGATTAATGCATAAGGTTCTTTAACAAACTTAATTTAATAGATCACCAATAAACAATCAAACAAAAACTAATAATTAAACCATAGGAGTTCCTTGGTACTCCCCAAACAGAAACAAAAACGAATTTAGTTCATAGTTGCAGTAGAAACAAACACAAAAACAAGTTTTACTAGATCAAACATATTTAATTCCTAAATCTAAGTGGTAGGATTAACCTAGTTGCTTGAATTCTTCAAAAGATTGAATCTTAGGGTTCCTCAGCGTCTTCTAGGGCTCTTAGTCGCAGCTTAACCTTCAAAAATCTCCAGGAATGTTGCCCCATTGGATAAAGATTCGGTTTTTATAGATATCTCAAAACAGGGTGTACTCGGCGAGTAGTAGGACCAACTCGCCGAGTAGGTGCATAGTTATCCGTCTTGAATCAGGAATCGTAGCTATCTTCTGGAACATCCTCGTGTACTCGCCGAGTAGAGTCGTGTACTCATCGAGTAGGTGGTCTTTTGTCCCTTATTTTCATTCTTTGGTCTTCAATTGCTTTTCCTTGCTCCCTTTTACTCCCAAGCATGTCTTCTGGACTGAAAACAAAATTCAAACCATTTTAAGTACCTTTTGTCCGCATTGTTCACATAATTAATTAAAAATGATTAAAAATATGTGCTAAATAATTAACTAACTATGCACATATCAAAATACCCCACACTTGACTTTTGCTTGCCCCTAAGCAAAACTAAATTTTAAGCATATTAGAATCACATATAATAACTCCAATCTAACCCAGCCATTATGCCAAAACCGCAACACATGCATTTGTGTCTAAAATTTTCCTAAGGACCCCCCATACTTCAAATACTCACAATCCACATAAACATTCGCCCACTCACCCCGAACTATGCTCATTTTATGCAACCCTCCGAATCCATCCTCAGAAAACCTCTTTACCCTCAAGGTATTTTTAATTGAGCAACCCAAGCATACATAATCTAGAATTACAACTTTTCGATACCACTATGGAGCTCTTTGAATTCTTAACTTCCTTGATAATTTGATCTTTGATCTCTTTGAATTCACCACCTTGTTTGATTTGATTTCTTGGTATCTTCAACTTTTTGAATTTCTTGGAATTTTGATCTTTTGAACTTCACTTTATTTGCTCCAAAATTCTTACAACTTTTCTAATAATTCTCTCTTTTTTTACATGTATTCCTCACTTTTTCCACTCAAATCCCTACATGTTTAAGCAGGGGCGCTCAATCTCAACCTTTATTGGCTAATGCTAACAATTTTCCAGGATACATTTTAGGTTTAGCCTGCTAAACGTATTGCATCCCTTAGGCTGAGCAAGGTCGTGTTTTTGTCTCATGATTTCACTGAAATAAGGAAGCCACAAATGCACTAGAACGTGTATAGGCTCAACTAAACATTTGGGTTTTCATGCAATTATCAACATAATTCTAACATGGAATCCTAATTTTCTTTACCAAAATTTTCTAAATTAAATCCCTAAGTCATATTTTTGGTATGCAACAATTTTTAAAATTTGCCTAAATTAAGATTCTAAATTTTCTAAAATGTGACTAACCCCCTACCCCACACTTATTTTATGCAATGCCCTCATTGCATACTATGCAAAAATAAAAATGCAAATATAGAGAGAATTGGAACAAACTCCCCTGGGGTAGCAGTCGATAGGTTGACACTCTCTTCTTCAGCTCCTTCTTCAATTGACTTTAGCCATGGGAACAGCTCATCCATGGCACGGGTGTCATGCGTCTCGTGTGGTTGACAGCTCGAAAATTCCACGGAACAAGGTCATTAGAAAGTCTCCAGTAGCAATCCCTCACAAAGAGTGTATGAATATTGCAGTGAAAGGGCTCAAAACAATTCTGGAAATCCAAAAGTAGCAGGCTACTCGGCGAGTTGTATCGTGGACTCGGCGAGTAGGCCTTGATGCAAAATAAGATCGTGTAACATCGCATGTACTCGCCAAGTAGAGTTTGTACACTCGGCGAGTAGTGAGTGTTTTTCCAAAATTGGTCTAGTTGCTGCTTCTCTCGATGTTGGTGTTGAAATCGGAAATGTAAACTGACCCTCACTCGAATTCCTTCAGCAGCAATACTCCCTATGACCCTTGACTCTCACGGACTCATTCCTAAGGACAAAACTCCATAATTGCTTGAAAATCTCTCATTCCTTTCTCGACCCTCACTAGTTAGTATGCTTCCCTAACTTCAATCCCTGAAAAAAATAAACAACTAACAATGACAATAATAATCCACCCATCATAAAAATCCAAAGCGTTTAACAATTGTCTAGAACAAAACATCATAAGCATAAAACATAAAAACAAAGCAAATTCTTCAATCTTCATCATCCATTCCAGCACCTCCTGCTCCACTTCCTCCCTCTCCATCTCTTCTTCTCATCCTCTCATCCCAATTCATGATATAGGGATAGCCGGGTCCAGGTCTCCGGGCAATTTGCATTTGTTGAAAGAGGTATTTGAAAGATTGATTAGTGTAGTTCACCCCTTGCCCAATATCATCCAAGTAGTGTTGGTACTCTACTTGGTTCCAACCATCATTGTCCTCCACCGGAATAACCGGTGGATCTTCCTGCACCCGTTCGCTCCTTTTTCGGACCCGCCTTCCCAGCTCCTCGGGGACCGTCGGCTCATCTTCATGTGGAATAGTGAAGGAATCGCCAAACTTCTCAACTATCCGTGCCCTCCTATAAAGTGCAGTTGTAACAGCCCGGAATTTCAAGTATTGTTAAAATTATATTTTAGGGGGTGTTTTAAGGGAGGACTCGGCGAGTTGGAGCCAGACTCGCCGAGTAGGATCGCAGACCTGGTCGCGGGTTCGCGACTGGACTCGACGAGTCAGATAGGGACTCGGCGAGTCTGCGCTGTTTAGCGAAAACCCTAGCCGTTTAGGTTTGGGACGTATAAAGGGGACTTATAGGCCGTCATTGTTCGTTTTAGCCTTCTGAGAAGGACTCTAAATCGATTGTGTGCATCTAGATCAAGATTAAAGGCCATTGGTGATTTTGAAGGAGTTGTTGTGCAAAGAAGAGAAGGGCTTGGCTAAGGAACAGCAAGGGGGTCACATTCTGAGGATTGGGGACACAGAGAACACATTATCCAGGTAAGAATTCGTGTATACTCTGCTATGGTGATGTATTTTGAGGATTAGGGTTTATGGAACCCTTTTATGGATAGACTGAATGTTACCCTTGTTCCCCAAACGATTGTAACCCTGTATTAGGACCCTTGGAGGTCCAGAATACCCCCATGTTTGTGCATCTCGGGAATTGGTGAAGGTTTTGGATTGAAATCCTTATGCCTTAGGTCAACATGTGAATTATAAGTCTTGGGGTGTAGCATGAGCACCGAAATGAGGACCATACATAATGGATCAGTCTAGGAAGGCCAGACCTGTGAATGGTCGGAGCAGTTCCGACCTTAGGGAGCAGTTTGAGCGGCTGCATGGCATGGACTCGCCGAGTCAGATGAGCAGACTCGGCGAGTAGCTTGAAGAATAACTGGGACTCGTCGAGTTGTTCCTCAGACTCGGCGAGTGGAGTCGGGGTGGCCCCGCGATTATTCCAGGAGTAACTCGTCGGGTCAAGGAGGATACTCGACGAGTAGAAGGGAAACCTTAGAGGATTAGAGGACGACTAGACTCGCCGAGTCGCCAGAGTACTCGCCGAGTCCGGTCGAGTTGACCGTGGACCGTTGACCAGAGTTGACCCATGTGTAATTTCTTAGGGTCAGTTAACGTGGAAGATAAAAGTATTAATAAGAGATATATGATGTTATAGGGAACTTGTAGCTCGGCGGATCTAGTACGGGGGATTTCAGGAGTTGCTAACTTTCAGTATCCGCGAGGTGAGTCTTCTCACTATACTGTACCCGGAAGGGTTTGACTGTGTGACCGGAAGGTCGGGTATGATATGTGTTATAAGTGCTATAAATGGAAAGGTAATTGCTATGCGTGCTATGTATGTTTATATGGGCCGGAAGGCAATATGTTACGTGACCAAAAGGTCGGATATGATATATGATATATGTGCTATATGTGTTAGGATAAATGTATTATGTGTTGTGTATGTTTATGGGCCGGAAGGCGAATATGTTACGGGCCGAAAGGCGATTATGTTAAGGGCCGAAAGGCGGGTTGTGTTGTGGACCGCAAGGTCAGGGCCTGGAAAGGCGTATATGCGTAAGTTGCATATTGGGGAACTCACTAAGCTTCGTGCTTACAGTGTTTTGTGTTATGTTGTTTTCAGGTTCTTTCAGTAACACGGGATGGCACCGGCTCGATTGTACACACCAGAGAAAGAGTCAAATTTTGGAGGATCCTGGTTTTCTATTCAAGTGAAAATGAAACTATCCTTTGTAATTCAATTATGAACGAGATTTTTAACAAGTGTTTTAATATTAAAATGATTATTTTAAATGAAAATTTTGCCTTGAAAATCACGGTGTTACAAATTGGTATCAGAGCCTTGGTTTGAGGGATTCGGATGCGCCTTCGGGTAAATCTGGACTCAAACTGAGGAAGTAAGAAAAAGTTTTCAAATAAATAGTTTTCTAAAAGTGAATAAGAGTTCAAAGGGAAAGCAAGAACGAGCAGTGTGTACAATCAGCCAGAGCCCGAACGGTGATTTCCCAAAATACCCTTATTTTTGTGTTATGAGATATGTATGATGCACTTTATGAGATATTATTGCATGCTAGAGACAGGCTAGGTATTTCATATGTTAGTACTAGAGTGGCCTGATTTGTGATGCCTTAGCCTAGGACTCGTTGTTATATGTGTTATGTTTTGAGTATGTGATGAGTGAGAGTATCCAGTTAGAACCCATGAGGGGTAGAGTTACAGAGTTCGGTGGTACTTTCGAGGATGAGCTGAGAAGTTGGAGTCCTATGTATTCTTTGAATGCCCGAATGTTGCTTGCTTTGTGCTTTGTGGAACTCTCAATGATGGGAGTCAGCTACCAAGTGAATATGACGATATTCAGGAGGTAGATGGCTGGCATCATTAGGAGCTCTTCAGCAGCTGATAGCAAAGAAGTGGGAGGACGACGGAAGAGCCTAGGGAATAACCCTATCCAGATGAGTGCGCTGGTAGAGTAGAGGATTTCTTTGGGGAGCGAGCACGTGCGATAAGATTGGTGAAAGAGCAGGTCGAGCAGCTACTTAGGAGCTCTGGGATGGTCCGTGTGGAAGGTATGGGTAGATGTGGCAGGTAGTATGGGCCCGTACTACTGAAAGCAGAGGACCCATACTTGATACAGGGAGCATTCTGAAGGTCCTAAGGAACGGATTGAGGAGTGATGTTATGGTTCGAGTACCATACATCGGAGCAGATTGAGAAGTGATGTTATGGTTCGAGTACCATACATCGGAGCAGATTGAGAAGTGATGCTATGGTTCGAGTACCATACATCGGAGCAGATTGAGGAGTGATGTTATGGTTCGAGTACCATACATCGGAACAGATTGAGGAGTGATGCTATGGTTCGAGTACCATACATCGGAGCAGATTGAGAAGTGATGCTATGGTTCGAGTACCATACATTGGAGCAGATTGAGGAGTGATGCTATGGTTCGGGTACCATACACCGGAGCAGATTGAGAAGGGATTTCATGGGGTGAGTACCATGGTTCGTAGTGAATGATGCTTGTGATTATCTTATTATCTGGTCATGATCGGTGAGGTAGAGATCGAACGCTATGGGTTTTAGGCCTGTATACCATGATTGAGTATGGGGAGGCGTCCCTCGAGAGGAAAGGCGAGTGCCTATCAGAGTATTTTGGTAAGGAGTTAAAGGAAGAGGAAAATTTCGGTCTGAGTTGAGCAATCAGTCGATAGAGGAGAGGTCATCTTCTAGGTGGGTGGTGCTATTTTTGTCCGTGTGCAAGACACGGGAGGCCTGATGTTACAGTTTTGGGTTTGGGGGTACACCCTACAGGTCGTATCGGTGATGATTTTCCCCAGAGTATCAGGTGGCATGTGTGCCGCAAGGCAGTGACTTATCGGGAGCAGACAGTCAGTTGGGACTGAGGTAGTCGAGGACCACACCACACCTAATCGAGAATAGTAGGTTGTGTTATAGTGGTAGTAGTGGGGAGTTCAGTTGAGTTTTGCAGTGCAGGGAGTTTTCGTCTATGTTGGGAGTGGGTCCCTGTCCTTGGGACAATTCCGGTGTTGGAACATTGGTTGATGAGTTGGGGTGAGAGGAGCGGTGATTTTGTGGTGCAATCTATGAACCAGGGATGTTATTGAGCAGTTGAGATGCTTAGTGTTAGATTGGTAAGAGATTTGGAACGATTAGAGGCAGTCGTGATGAGAAGTTCTTGAGGAGTTCATCAGAGGTTCAGAGTATAGGGGGTTGATTGATTTCCTTAAGGGGAAATTATCGGGCGTTGCGTAGCATTCTCCTGGAGCAGGTGCGATTTCGCTGGTGAAAAATAGTCATGGGTTGGATGTGTGCTAATTGGTAATGGTTCGAACCCTAAGCGGGGGAGAACCGGGTACAGTATGTAAGGGAAGCAAAGATTTGTCAAGAGTAGTTATAAGTGAAGTATAGAGATATGTTGTAAGAAATCATGAGACCAGAGATGTCGGTGATCAAGGAAAGTGCTCAGAGTGAGTTAATGCGGGAAGTACTTGAGGAGGAGGACGAATGTATCCATGACAGGTGATTGGTGTTGTTACAAGTAGATAGAGAATGACTGGGCGGCCAACTCCCGGGGTCGGTATGCATATCCTTGTTTGGATCTTGAGCGTCGGGAAAAAGAGTTTCGGAGAATTATCAGCATATTTTGTAGCGTCAGCGTTTTCTCGTATTCCAATCGAGAAATTATATGCACCGAAGTTGTAATGGGGGAAAAATGTAGATCTAATTATGGGGTTCAGAGGAGATGTATTATTGTGTCTATATGATGCTTGGGGCAGGAGATCAGTGGTTGTGGCAGGATCTTGTGATGTTTTGTTGGGGTATTCTGAGATATCCGGGTATGATATCTTTATTTCGGAGTTACTTGTGAATCCTGAATTGAATCGACGTGTGGCATATCAAGTATCTGTGAATCTAGTGGGAGCCCTTCGAGTATGGGCATCCAGGGAGATTATTTGAGAGAGTGGATTTTCGCAAAGATGGGCATTTGTTATGTTGATTGCCTCCAGAGTTTGTGATGGATATTCGAGCCGTAGTACTCCCTACTCAGAGGGTGTTGTGATGCTGCGTGGAGTTGCAGTACTCACTAGATGGCAAGAGAATTTCGATGTTGGAATGTTTTCGAGCAGTGCATGATGTGGAAGAGTTGGGTTTGAGTAGCCCTGGTATTGAGTCCTTGGAGCTTGGATGTTGAGTCGGGGGCGAGACGGGGGTCTCCGTCTCTGTCAGGAGATGCGGGGAGATACGCAGGGAATATGCGGAGCAGAAACCAGAGATTTGAGTTGAGACGATCCTCGGTTGGATTGTATTTTTCTCGCATGAGGAAAAGAGGATTTCGTGACTTGCGTGTCACTGGGTCGGGATAGTGGTCACAGGGAGGAAGTTAGTGGGACACTTGGATCATGATACGGGTGACGTTGGGGGCTCAGCTGTGGAGCCAAAAGCTGATCTGGTACTCAGTCTTGAAGAGGAATATGAGAAAGGAGATTATCCTGATAACATCTAAGGACACTTTAGAGAGAGTGAACGATTCAGACGCTCAAAGACATGCTTCGGGCATGTGTATTCGATTTTGTAGGAAGTCGCGGTACGTATTTATCCTTGGTTGAGTTGTCCCATACCAACAGCCATCATTAGTGCATTGGTATGCCGCCCTTTGAGCTGTTGCATAGGAGGTGATATCGGACCCTCATTTGCTGAGGAGAGGTAACGCATGGACCCGAGAGTCCTTGCGAGCAGATCCAGAGCATGTGCGATACTTGGAGTAGTGGCAAGGTCGTCAAGCGGATTTCCCTAGGCAAGGGAAGAGAAAGGTATGTTGGGGCTAGTGCAGTATGTGTATGCGAATACAAGAAGGGAACTCGTGAGAGTTGCTCTGAGAGTGCGCATGGGTCTCTCAGTCGTTCCGAAATGGATAAAGTGGGTTTTGGATCGGGGATCCGGTGATTCATGGTTTCCTAACCCTTATGGGTCGAGTGATCGTTGAGATTTGGAGCAGAATTGCATCGTGGGTGATTCTCGGTTACAGGGAGTAGTGGGCAGTACAGAGATCGTGCTTCAGTCGACAGAGCAGATTCAACAGGTTAAACAGAGGTTATTGATCGCCTAGAGCTGACAGAAAATTTATGCAGACAGACGCCGGTACGAGTTTGAGTTTCAGGTCGGCGACTTCGTACTCCTGAAGGTCTCTCCTGGAAAAGAGGCGATTCGATCCAGGAAGAGGGGCAAGTTGGGGCCCCGGTATGTTGGGCCTTTTCGTGGAATTGTGAGGGTAGGACGGGTGGCCTACTGTTTGGAGTTGCCAGCGGAATTGAGATAGATCCACGACACTTTTCATGTGTCGCAGTTGAAGAAGTGTATAGTCGATGAGTCAGCAGTGGTTCCACTAGAGAACATTTAGGTGGATGCGAGCCTGAGTTATGCTGAGAGACCAGTGGCCATCAGGGATCGGAAGATCAAGGTTCTGAGGAACAAGAAGGTACCTCTGGTGATGGTTCAGTGGCAACCCCGGAAGGGATCGGAAATGACTTGGGAGTCGGAACGTGAGATGCGGGAGCAGCATCCGGAACAATTTTCAGAGTGAGACTTCGAGGGCGAAGTCTGATTCTAGTGGGGGGGAATTGTAACAGCCCGAAATTTCAAGCATTGTTAAAATTATATTTTAGGGGGTGTTTTAAGGGGGGACTCGGCGAGTTGGAGCCAGACTCGCCGAGTAGGATCGCAGACCTGGTCGCGGGTTCGCGACTGGACTCGACGAGTCAGATAGGGACTCGGCGAGTCTGCACTGTTTAGCGAAAACCCTAGCCGTTTAGGTTTGGAACGTATAAAGGGGACTTATAGGCCTTCATTGTTCGTTTTAGCCTTCTGAGAAGGACTCTAAATCGATTGTGTGCATCTAGATCAAGATTAAAGGCCATTGGTGATTTTGAAGGAGTTGTTGTGCAAAGAAGAGAAGGGCTTGGCTAAGGAACAGCAAGGGGGTCACATTCTGAGGATTGGGGACACAGAGAACACATTATCCAGGTAAGAATTCGTGTATACTCTGCTATGGTGATGTATTTTGAGGATTAGGGTTTATGGAACCCTTTTATGGATAGATTGAATGTTACCCTTGTTCCCCAAACGATTGTAACCCTGTATTAGGACCCTTAGAGGTCCAGAATACCCCCATATCTGTGCATCTCGGGAATTGGTGAAGGTTTTGGATTGAAATCCTTATGCCTTAGGTCAACATGTGAATTATAAGTCTTGGGGTGTAGCATGAGCACCGAAATGAGGACCATACATAATGGATCAGTCTAGGAAGGCCAGACCTATGAATGGTCGGAGCAATTCCGACCTTAGGGAGCAGTTTGAGCGGCTGCATGGCATGGACTCGCCGAGTCAGATGAGCAGACTCGGCGAGTAGCTTGAAGAATAACAGGGACTCGTCGAGTTGTTCCTCAGACTCGGCGAGTGGAGTCGGGGTGGCCCCGCGATTCTTCCAGGAGTAACTCGTCGGGTCAAGGAGGATACTCGACGAGTAGAAGGGAAACCTTAGAGGATTGGAGGACGACTAGACTCGCCGAGTCGCCAGAGTACTCGCCGAGTCCGGTCGAGTTGACCGTGGACCGTTGACCAGAGTTGACCCATGTGTAATTTCTTAGGGTCAGTTAACGTGGAAGATAAAAGTATTAATAAGAGATATATGATGTTATAGGGAACTTGTAGCTCGGCGGATCTAGTACGGGGGATTTCAGGAGTTGCTAACTTTCAGTATCCGCGAGGTGAGTCTTCTCACTATACTGTACCCGGAAGGGTTTGACTGTGTGACCGGAAGGTCGGGTATGATATGTGTTATAAGTGCTATAAATGGAAAGGTAATTGCTATGCGTGCTATGTATGTTTATATGGGCTGGAAGGCAATATGTTACGTGACCAAAAGGTCGGATATGATATATGATATATGTGCTATATGTGTTAGGATAAATGTATTATGTGTTGTGTATGTTTATGGGCCGGAAGGCGAATATGTTACGGGCCGAAAGGCGATTATGTTAAGGGCCGAAAGGCGGGTTGTGTTGTGGACCGCAAGGTCAGGGCCTGGAAAGGCGTATATGCATAAGTTGCATATTGGGGAACTCACTAAGCTTCGTGCTTACAGTGTTTTGTGTTATGTTGTTTTCAGGTTCTTTCAGTAACACGGGATGGCACCGGCTCGATTGTACACACCAGAGAAAGAGTCAAATTTTGGAGGATCCTGGTTTTCTATTCAAGTGAAAATGAAACTATCCTTTGTAATTCAATTATGAACGAGATTTTTAACAAGTGTTTTAATATTAAAATGATTATTTTAAATGAAAATTTTGCCTTGAAAATCACGGTGTTACAGCAGTGTTGAATGGTGGAGGGTGGATAACCGTTAGTGCTTCAGCTTGTGGCAAATCCAAGATCCCAAATGACTTGGCCAGTCGGGTAATAAACATGCCTCCATTTATCTTTGAATTGATCTTCTCTTTGACCACCCCCTCAGCAAGGTACTTGGGAATGCAGTAAGGAAGGTTGCAAAAAACGTCTGGAGTGATGATACTCCACAAGTAGAAGATATCAAGGGTGGGGACTTTCTCCCCATCCTTCCGCATGTTTATTGAACTAGCCACAAACCGGTAAATGAGTCGGTGGATCGGAGAACGAATGTGACCTTCTTGCGCGGTGGAAGGAATGTAGGCTTGGTTGGCAATTGTGTTCCACCATGCAGAAGCCACCACCTACTCGGGAAGTTCTTTGTAACAATTCTCCAAGAAAGCTTCAAAATAGTCCGTCATCACCATGTCTTGATCATAAACACCCAACCTCCATGAGAACTACACCATGCTGCATTGTCGCAGCTCCCCGCCCAAAGAGAAAGATATTGTGTTAGGATTATAGAACTCACTACCACCTCGAAATGAGATGGTAGCAAAAAATTCCTAGCACAATTCAGCATAAACCGGCTCTTGGATCATAAATAACTGCAACCACCCATCACAAGTGATGTTGGCATATCCCAAATTGCAATCCTTTACCAATTACAGGGTGAGTTCTTCTTCCAACCCAACATTTCCCATCCACCCCCAATCCACTGCATTTGGAAGGTGAATTTCCTTCTGCCTGAGTGCCTCCAGTCTGTTTAGGGCTCTTGTTTTTGACGATTTGGAAGTAATTTGTTGAAAAGATAGCCATGGCATATCACCATGGCTTCCCCCTCATGAAGATTGACCCCTTCTTGCCATGATACCTTTTTACTTGAATAGGGAGAATTGAGTAGAAAATTGAAGAAATCTTGAAAGCAACTTGACAATGGTTGAGAGGCTGCTGCACGGCGAGTTAATGGGATGGAATGGTGAAAACCCTTTTTTTTTACAGATTTATGTTTCACTCTTTTTAAACTGGCTACTCGCCGAGTAGAATGGGTCTACTCGCCGAGTAGAAGTGCTTTCAAACATCATCTTAACTTAACCGGGCATCTACTCGCCGAGTACACGACTCTACTCGGCGAGTAAATGTCACAGATTGAAAATTTTTGTGTATTTAGAAAAATTAGTGTATTAATTCATGTTTTTAAACCATCCACCCCACACTCTAAGCATGGCTTGTCCTCAAGCAGTTATGGGCAAAAAAGTAGATGAAGAAAAATGAAAAAAAATATGAAAATAAAGAAAAGGAAAGAAAATGCAAACTTGAAACTCGGGTTGCCTCCCGAGAAGCGCTTCTTTTTATGGAGTCATTAGCTGGACTCCTCCCCTTCTACATAGTTGCAATCCCTTCCAGCAGCAACTCTTCCATTCCTTCATTCCGAGGGACTCCTTCTTCATATTTTTTTACTCTATGACCATTGACTTTGAAGGGCGTGCCGTCTCTTGATAACAACTCTATAGCACCATGTGGAAACACCGTCTTTACCAGAAAAGGACCATCCCACCTTGATTTGAGTTTGCCCGAGAAAAGCTTTAATCATGAATTGAAAAGCAACACTTTTTGGCCTTCATGGATTTCTTTATCTTTAATCCTTTTATCATGCCATTTCTTGGTCTTCTCTTTAAAAAGCAATGAACTAGAGTATGCATCATTCCTTAGCTCTTCAAGGGCATTCATTTGCATCAACCGGTTGCTCTTTAGTTCTTCCATGTCGAAGTTACACCTCTTTAAATCCCAAAACGCCTTATGCTCTAGCTCGACCGGTAAATGGCATTGCTTTCCATAAACTAACCTATATGGTGTAGTACCAATAGGTGTTTTGAAAGCTGTACGAAAAGCCCATAACGCATCATCTAGCTTATCCGATCATTCCTTGCGGTTGCTTCCCACCGATTTCTCTAAAATTCGCTTCAAGGCTCGAAAACTTGATGTGTGTAAAATGCACTTGTTTTATCCCTACTTTTTATTAATAAATTTAGCACACAAAGGCAGTGAACCTGTCTTTCAGTGGTATAGATTAGTAAGTAAGGTATCGTACTCAGGGAACGGAAAATTAAACTAATAACTAATTTTAACTAAAACAATTAATAAAAGTAAAGGGGTTTCTTCTAGTTTTGCAAGACTAGAAACTTAAGCACACTAAATTAACTAAATAACTAAAGCAAACAACTAATTCACCAAATTTGATAAAGATGTTTCTATTTAGGTTCAACCAATTCACTCCTATGGTTATTTGTATTTATAATAGATTAATTGTTATTGGCTACCAATTATAGTGGTTAGGTTCATCTTCATTACTCCTAACCCTTAGACAATTAACTAATTTAAACGGTGATCAAGTGTTTAAACTAATTAATTCCCTAGATTAATGATTTGGATTAAATAAGATTTGTAGTGGTCAATTAAGTTACTAATTCAATTAACCCCTTGTCTGATGGTTTCTCAAACAAGCTCACACATTAATCTTCCTATTGTCTTATTAATCTTAGTTTCATAATCATTACTTCTAAGCATATGGTTTAGTGTTCACATAGACTTATGAGGTTAACAACTAAGAGATGTTCATGCAGCCTAATTGTCTTCCAAATAACAGAAAATAGTAGTGATTAATGCATAAGGTTCTTTAACAAACTTAAGTTAATAGATCACCAATAAACAATCAAACAAAAACTAATAATTAAACCATAGGAGTTCCTTGGTATTCCCCAAACAGAAACAAAAATGAATTTAGTTCATAGTTGCAGTAGAAACAAACACAAAAACAAATTTTACTAGATCAAACATATTCAATTCCTAAATCTAAGTGGTAGGATTAACCTAGTAGCTTGAATTCTTCAAAAGATTGAAGCTTAGGGTTCCTCGGCGTCTTCTAGGGCTCTTAGTCACAGCTTAACGTTCAAAAATCACCAGGAATGTTGCCACATTGGATAAAGATTCGGTTTTTATAGATATCTCAAAACAGGGTGTACTCGGCGAGTAGCAGGACCAACTCGCCGAGTAGGTGCATAGCTAGCCGTCTTGAATCAGGAATCGTAGCTATCTTCTGGAACATCCTCGTGTATTCGCCGAGTAGAGTCGTGTACTCGCCGAGTAGGTGGTCTTTTGTCCCTTATTTTCATTCTTTGGTCTTCAATTGCTTTCCCTTGCTCCCTTTTACTCCCAAGCATGTATTCTGGACTGAAAACAAAATTCAAACCATTTTAAGTACCTTTTGTCCACATTGTTCACATAATTAATTAAAAATGATTAAAAATATATGCTAAATAATTAACTAATTATGCACATATCAAAATACCCCACACTTGACTTTTGCTTGCCCCCAAGCAAAACTAAATTTTAAGCATATTAGAATCACATATAATAACTCCAATCTAACCCAACCATTATGCCAAGACCGCAACGCATGCATTTGTGTCTAAAGTTTTCCTAAGGACCCCCCATACTTCAAATACTCACAATCCTCATAAACATTTGCCCACTCACCCCGAACTATGCTCATTTTATGCAACCCTCCGAATCCATCCTCTGAAAACCTCTTTACCCTCAAGGTATTTTTAATTAAGCAACCCAAGCATACATAATCTAGAATTACAAATTTTTGATACCACTATGGAGCTCTTTGAATTCTTCACTTCCTTGATAATTTGATGTTTGACCTCTTTTAATTCACCACCTTGTTTGATTTGATTTCTTGGTATCTTCAACTTTTTGAATTTCTTGAAATTTTTATCTTTTGAACTTCACTTTATTTGCTCCAAAATTCTTACAACTTTTCTAATAATTCTCTCTTTTTTTTACATGTATTCCTCAGTTTTTTCACTCAAATCCCTACATGCTTAAGCAGGGGCGCTCAATCTCAACCTTTATTGGCTAATGATAACAATTTTCCTGGATACATTTCAGGTTTAGGCTGCTAAACGTTTTGCATCCCTCAGGCTGAGCAAGGTCGTGTTTTTTTCTCATGATTTCACTGAAATAAGGAAGACACAAATGCACTAGAATGTGTATAGGCTCAACTAAACATTTGGGTTTTCATGCAATTATCAACATAATTCTAACATGGAATCCTAATTTTCTTAACAAAATTTTCTAAATTAAATCCCTAAGTCATATTTTTGGTATGCAACAATTTTTAAAATTAGCCTAAATTAAGATTCTAAATTTTCTAAAATGTGACTAACCCCCTACCCCACACTTATTTTATGCAATGCCCTCATTGCATAATATGCAAAAATCAAAATGCAAATATAGAGAGAATTGGAACAAACTCCCCTGGGGTAGCAGTCGATAGGTTGACACTCTCTTCTTCAGCTCCTTCTTCAATTGACTTTAGCCATGGGAACAGCTCATCCATGGCACGGGTGTCATGCGTCTCGTGCGGTTGACAGCTCGAAAATGCCACGGAACAAGGTCGTTAGAAAGTCTCCAGTAGCAATCTCTCACAAAGAGTGTATGAATATTGCAGTGAAAGGGCTCAAAACAATTCTGGAAATCCAAAAGTAGCAGGCTACTCGGCGAGTTGTATCGTGGACTCGGCGAGTAGGCCTTGATGCAAAATAAGATCGTGTAACATCGCATGTACTCGCCGAGTAGAGTTTGTGCACTCGGCGAGTAGTGAGTTTTTTTCCAAAATTGGTCTAGTTGCTGCTTCTCTCGACTTTGGTGTTGAAATCGGAAATATAAACTGACCCTCACTCTAATTCCTTCAGCAGCAATACTTCCTATGACCTTCGACTCTCACGGACTCAATCCTAAGGACAAAACTCCATAATTGCTTGAAAATCTCTCATTCCTTTGTCGACCCTCACTAGTTAGTATGCTTCCCTAACTTCAATCCCTGAAAAAAATAAACAACAAACAGTGACAATAATAATCCACCCATCATAAAAATCCAAAGTGTTTAACAATTGTCTAGAACAAAACATCATAAGCATAAAACATAAAAACAAAACAAATTCTTCAATCTTCAGCATCCATTCCAGCACCTCCTGCTCCACTTCCTCCCTCTCCGTCTCTTCTTCTCATCCTCTCATCCCAATTCATGATATAAGGATAGCCGGGTCCAGGTCTCGGGGCAATTTGCATTTGTTGAAAGAGGTATTCGAAAGATTGATTAGTGTAGTTCACCCCTTGCCCAATATCATCCAAGTAGTGTCGGTACTCTACTTGGTTCCAACCATCATTTTCCTCCACCGGAATAACCGGTGGATCTTCCCGCACCCGTTCGCTCCTTTGTCGGACCCGCCTTCCCAGCTCCTCGGGGACCGTCGGCTCATCTTCATGTGGAATAGTGAAGGAATCGCCAAACTTCTCAACTATCTGTGCCCTCCTATAAAGTGCAGTGTTGAATGGTGGAGGGTGGATAACCATTAGTGCTTCAGCTTGTGGCAAATCCAAGATCCCAAATGACTTGGCCAGTCAGGTAATAAACATGCCTCCATTTATCTTTGAATTGATCTTCTCTTTGACCGCCCCCTCTGCAAGGTACTTGGCAATGCAGTAAGGAAGGTTGCAAAAAACGTCTGGAGTGATGATACTCCACAAGTAGAAGATGTCAAGGGTGGGGACTTTGTCCCCATCCTTCTGCATGTTTATTGTAATAGCCACAAACCGGTGAATGAGTTGGTGGATCGGAGAACGAATGTGACCTTCTTGCGCGGTGGAAGGAATGTAGGCTCGGTTGGTAATTGTGTTCCACTATGTAGAAGCCACCACCTCCTCGGGAAGTTCTTTATGACAATTCTCCTAGAAAGCTTCAAAATAGTCCATCATCACCATGTCTTGATCATAAACACCCAACCTCCATGAGAACTCCACCATGCTGCATTGTCGTAGCCCCTCGGCCAAAGAGAAAGAGATTGTGTTAGCTTTATAGAACTCACTACCACCTCGAAATGAGATGGTAGCAAAAAATTCCCAGCACAATTCAGCATAAACCGGCTCTTGGATCATAAATAACTGCAACCACACATCACAAGTGATGTTGGCATATCCCAAATTACAATCCTTTACCAAGTACGGGGTGAGTTCTTCTTCCAACCCAACATTTCCCATCCACCCCCAATCCACTGCATTTGGAAGGTGAATTTCCTTTTGCCTGAGTGCCTCCAGTCTGTTTAGGGCTCTTATTTTTGACGATTTAGAAGTAATTTGTTGAAAAGATAGCCATGGCATATCACCATGGCTTCCCCCTCGCGAAGATTGACCCCTTCTTGCCATGATACCTTTTTACTTGAATAGGGAGAATTGAGTAGAAAATTGAAGAAATCTTGAAAGTAACTTGAAAATGGTTGAGAGGCTGTTGCACTGCGAGTTAATGGGATGGAATGGTGAAAACCCTTTTTTTACAGATTTATGTTTCTCTCTTTTTAAACTGGCTACTCGCCGAGTAGAATGGGTCTACTCGCCGAGTAGAAGTGCTTTTAAACATCATCTTAACTTAACCGGGCATGTACTCGCCGAGTACACGACTCTACTCGGCGAGTAAATGTCACAGATTGAAAGTTTTTTGTGTATTTAGAAAAATTAGTGTATTAATTCATGTTTTTAAACCATCCACCCCACACTCTAAGCATGGCTTGTCCTCAAGTAGTTATGGGCATAAAAGTAGATGAAGAAAAATGAAAAAAAAAATATGAAAATAAAGAAAAGGAAAGAAAATGCAAACTTAAGACTCGGGTTGCCTCCCGAGAAGCGCTTCTTTTTATGGAGTCATTAGTTGGACTCCTCCCCTTCTACGTAGTTGCAATCCCTTCCAGCAGCAACTCTTCCATTCCTTCATTCCGGGGGACTCCTTCTTCATATTTTTTTACTCTATGACCATTGACTTTGAAGGGCGTGCCGTCTCTTGATAACAACTCTATAGCACCATGTGGAAACACCGTCTTTACCAGAAAAGGATCATCCCACCTTGATTTGAGTTTGCCCGAGAAAAGCTTTAATCATGAATTGAAAAGCAACACTTTTTGGCCTTCATGGATTTCTTTATCTTTAATCCTTTTATCATGCCATTTCTTGGTCTTCTCTTTATAAACCCATGAACTAGAGTATGCACCATTCCTTAGCTCTTCAAGGGCATTCATTTGCATCAACCGGTTGCTCTTTAGTTCTTCCATGTCGAAGTTACACCTCTTTCAATCCCAAAACGCCTTATGCTCTAGCTCGACCGGTAAATGGCATTGCTTTCCATAAACTAACCTATATGGTGTAGTACTAATAGGTGTTTTGAAAGCCGTACAAAAAGCCCATAACACATCATCTAGCTTATCCGACCATTCCTTGCGGTTGCTTCCCACCGATTTCTCTAAAATTCGCTTCAAGGCTCGATTTGTCACTTCGGTTTGTCCACTAGTTTGTGGATGGTATGATGTGGAGAACTTGTGGGTAACCCCAAATTTCTTTAGCACCTTTTCCAATTGATCATTGGCAAAATGTGTACCTCGGTCACTTATTAGGGCCTTCGGAACGCCAAAACGTGAAAATAGCTTCTTCAAGAATCGCACCACTACCCGTCCGTCAGTTGTTGGTAACGCTTGTGCCTCCGCCCATTTTGATACATAATCAACCGCTACTAGTATGTACTTGTTTCCTTTGGACATGGGAAATGGTCCCATGAAGTCAATTCCCCACACATCAAACACCTCGCAGACTTGGATACTATGTTGTGGCATTTCATTTCGAGGTGAAATGTTTCCCACTCTTTGACAAGCATCACATTCTTTGACAAATTGGGCTGCATCTTTAAAGATTGTAGGCCAATAAAACCCAATGTCAAAGATCTTCTTTGCAATGTAGTGTGCTCCATGATGTCCTCCCGTGGACCCGCTATGGTAATGCTCTAGTATTCTCCGAGTTTCCTTCCCGAACACACATCTTCGTATGATACCATCCACACACTTTCGGAAGAGGTATGCGTCGTCCCAAAAGTAATATTTTATTTTAGCAAAGAATTTCTTGTTTTGTTGAGTGCTATAGTCCTTCGGGATGTATTTTGTAGCTAAATAGTTAGCTATGTCTGTGAACCATGGCTCTTCTCCCACTGACACCATAATGTATTCGTCCGGAAAGTCGTCTCCATCTTTGTCTTCTTGTAATTGCGGGTTCTCTAGCCTTGACAAGTGATCAGCTGTTACGTTCTCCATTCCCTTCTTGTCTCGTATCTCTATGTCGAATTCTTGAAGAAGTAGCACCCATCATATCAATCTTGGCTTAGCATCCTGTTTGGAAAACAAATACTTGATAGCCGAGTGGTCAGTAAAAACAGTAGTTTTAGATAAAACCAAGTAAGGGAGAAATTTGTCAAAAGCATATACCACAGCTAACAACTCTTTTTCAGTGGTGGTATAGTTTTCTTGAGCTAGGTTTAAAGTCTTGCTAGCATAATATATGGGTTGAAAGTGCTTATCAACCCTTTGACCAAGGACAGCTCCTAATGCATAGTCACTAGCATCACACATAATCTCAAACGGTAAGTTCCAATTTGGTACAACAATGATCGGGGCATTAGTTAATTTTTCCTTTAAAAATTCAAATGCCTCTAAACACTCTTTAGTAAAATTAAATGGTGCATCTTTTAGTAATAATTGTGTTAGAGGCCTAGTTATTTTGGAAAAATCTTTTATGAGACACCGGTAAAAACCTGCGTGTCCTAGAAAACTCCTAATGCCCTTCACATTAGTTGGTGGGGGTAATTTGGCAATGGTGTCAATCTTTGCCCGATCCACTTCAATTCCCTTTTTGTAAACTTTGTGGCCCAAAACTATACCCTTCTTGACCATGAAGTGACATTTTTCCCAATTGAGGACCAAGTCGGTTTTCTCACACCTAGCAAGCATTGAGTCAAGATTTGTGAGACAGTCATGGAAAGAAGATCCAAAAACGGAAAAGTCATCCATAAAAACTTCCATGAATTTTTCCATCATATCGTGGAATATAGCTGTCATACACCTTTGAAAGGTCGCAAGTGCATTGCATAGCCCAAAAGGCATGCGTTTATAGGCAAAAGTCTCTCTTGGGCAAGTGAATATGGTCTTTTCTTGGTCCATTGGGTCTATGGGTATTTGAAAATAACCCGAAAATCCATCTAGAAAGCAATAATACCTATGGCCCGATAGTCTTTCTAACATTTGATCAATAAAAGGTAAGGGAAAATGGTCTCTGCGAGTGGCATCGTTTAGCTTTCGATAATCGATGCACACTCTCCAACCGGTTACCGTTCGTGTCGGGATTAGCTCGTTCTTTTCGTTGGTTATGAACGCCATCCCTCCTTTCTTGGGCACCACTTGGACCGGACTCACCCATGGGCTATCGGAAATGGAGTAAATGATTCCTGCATCTAAGAGTTTGACCACTTCCTTCTTGACTACTTCTTGCATGTTCGGGTTCAACCTTCTTTGGTGTTGTACCACCGGCTTTGCTCCTTCTTCTAGATTGATCTTGTGAGAGCAATAGGATGGGCTTATTCCCTTGATGTCGGTGATGCTCCATGCTATGGCTCGTTTCCGCTTCTTTAACACTTTCACGAGCTCCTCCTTTTCAGACTTGGACAGATCAGAGGCTATGATTATTGGCTTTTGATTGCCTTCTTCCAGAAAAGCATACTCCAAATGGTCTGGTAACGTTTTGAGCTCTGTTTGTTGGTTTTGATTGACGGACTCGCTGAGTGCAGGTAAGGTACTCGGCGAGTTGGTGGCTGCATTCACGAATTCTGACTTTTCTTCAGATGTACTCGGCGAGTAGATCGGTCCTACTCGGTGAGTAGGACTGTCAGATTGCTTCATTATCTCTTCATACTCTGCTACTTCCAACAGTCTTTCAATTTCCATTAAATCTTTTTCTGGATCAAATGCTTCATCTAAAGCTGTAAACTTGCTGGAATCTTCAGGTATGTCTTCCTCCAATAGTTCGTCAAGCATATCTATTGAGAATGTCGTGTCATCACTGTTCCTAGAATACTTCATAGCTTGGTCCACCCCGAATGTCACTGAATCGTCTCCGACCCGCAAGGTGAGCTTTGAGTCTCTCATGTCTACTATAGCGCTGGCCGTGTTGAGGAAGGGCCTTCCAAGGATGATTGGTACTTGTGGATCCACCTCCATGTCTAGAATGATGAAATCAGCAGGAAAGACAAATATATCCACTTTCACTAGTAAGTCTTCGCATATGCCTTTTGGGAAGGTGACTGTCTTGTTTGCCAAATGTATTGCCTTGCGAATTGGCCTTGGTTCCGGGAGGTCCAGCTTCTTAAAGAATGAGTATGGCATTAGCTTCACACTTGCTCCAGAATCAGCTAAGGCATGAATAGCAGCCAAGTTGCCAAATTGGCAAGGTAAAGTCAAGCTCCCCGGATCACCCTTCTTCTTTGGTAACTTATTTAGCATCGCAGCAGAGCAGTTTTCAGCACTACCTTCTTCACTTCTTCCATCTTTCTTCTATTGGTGAGAAGTTCCTTAAGGAACTTTGCATACTTGGGCATTTGCATGACGGCTTCAATGAAAGGTATGTTGATTTGAAGAGTCTTGATGTGGTCTAGAAACTTCTGATACTCCTATTCCTGCTTCTCTTTCTTAGCTCGGGCTGGGTATGGCATTGGAGGCCGGTAAGGCTTTTCAGGAACCTGCTCACCAGTTTTTGATGGTGTACTCGCCGAGTCCATCGGCCCTACTCGGCAAGTAGGACTGTCAAATTGTAAATTTTGGTTTTCTGCCTCATCCTTCTGTGAATCCTTGGGTGATTCAGTCCAAATAGGTGCCAGGGGAGTGATTATCTTCCCACTTCTTGTTGTGACAATGTTTATGTGCGCGCCTCGTGGGTTATTTTCGGTTTTGCTAGGAAGTTCGCCCGGTGACCTTTGGTTAAGTTGTTGAGCAAGTTGCCCAAGTTGTGTTTCTATATTGTAAATAGATGCTTGCTGGTTCCTGAGCATGGTTCTTGTTTCTTGAATTGCAGCATCATGATCACTATGCCTTTTTTCTGACGCAGCTACAAATTTAGTGAGCATATCTTCCAAGCTCGACTTCCTTTCTTGCACCGGCTCCTCCTTTTGGTAGAACCCTCTCCCTTTTTGTCTATACTTCTCCTCCTTGGCTTTCTTGTACTCATCATAAGGGAGCCACTCTTTCTTTTGTTTGCGCCAATCTTCATCATATCGATCTCCAATCGAGTAACACGCTTGCGCCTTCTTGTTGCCATTCTCATCTAAATCGCAGTCTCTAGTGAGGTGAGGCCCATTGCAGTTTTCACAACCCACCCGAATAGCATGGATCGTTTGATCCATTTTATCCATTCTCCTATCCATGGTTTTTCGCATAGCCATGATCGCGGATAAGTCTTCAGTAGCAGCATAAGCGGCTCCTCTAGTGACATCATGTCTAGGGTTATGGTATTCTCTAGAGTGTTTAGAGAATTCTTCAATCAATTCTTTAATTACCGGGGGTGGCTTCTTTGTAAGTGGGCCTTGCGAGTCTAGTAACTGCCTAGTTGTGACATTGACTCCATCATAGAAGATGGAGACTTCTTGCTGGCTGTTTAGATCATGGTGGGGGCAATTTCTTAGCAAACTCTTGTACCTCTCCCATGCCTCATATAGCGACTCTCCAGCTTGTTGTTCAAAGTTTGCAATGGCCTTCTTCAACTTGGCTATCTTAGAAGGTGGGCAAAAGTGATCAATGAATTCTTCCTTCATCTTGGCCCAAGTAGTGACTGATCCGGGCGGAAGTGACTTGAGCCAGTCTTTGGCAGCACCCTTGAATGTTACCGGAAGCATACGAAGTAGTTGAGTCTCACGGGTTACGTTTGGAATATTGAAGGAATCAGCTACATCATTGACTTCATCCAAATTCTTGTAGGCATCTTCATGATCTTTCCCATAAAAAGGTATTTCTTTGAGTGAAGCTAGGATATGACCCTTTAGCTCAAAGGTAGCAGTCGCGGGAATTGCGGGTTGCACAAGTCCCGGGCCATTATCGTCGCGCATCCTCTTCTTCCATTCTCACATGGGGATTTCATCAATGTTAGCCATTATGAAAGCTAACTCTTCCTCGGACTCGGTTTCGTGCTCGTATGTAGGCTCCTCTTCTTCCTCGGTCTCGTACCCGATATCTTCTTGAATTGGTTCTTCGATTATCAAAGAGGCACTGGATGCTCCTGATTTACTGCTCTTCTTTTTCCCAAAAACGGTCTTTAAGTTGGACAAAGGCGACTTCTTTGGCGTACTTGAACTCTCCACGTCCTTTCCTTTGTTCCTTTTCAATGCGGATTCGGGATCTTCAAACGGGGGTACCAGTGGTGTGTTTGATCCTCTGTCCATGAAAGTCCTGAAATAAATAGAATAAAAGCGTAAAAAGAACAAAAAAAATGTACTAAAAAAATAAAAATTAACTGCTAAATAAACTGGTACTCGCCGAGTAGGTGCGACTACACTCGGCGAGTATCAGTGAGATTTTGAAAAAATTCTAAACTTAATATTAAAACTAAAACAGATGCTAAAACCTAATTACTAATTACTAAATTGCAATAAATGAACTCTATGCAACTAAACTCACACAAATGATCGAAAAAATTAGGAATTAGATTAATTATTTAGAACCGTTCCCCGGCAACGGCGCCAAAAACTTGATGTGTGTAAAATGCACTTGTTTTATCCCTACTTTTTATTAATAAATTTAGCACACAAAGGCAGTGAACCTGTCTTTTAGTGGTATAGATTAGTAAGTAAGGTATCGAACTCAGGGAACGGAAAATTAAACTAATAACTAATTTTAACTAAAACAATTAATAAAAGTAAAGGGGTTTCTTCTAGTTTTGCAATACTAGAAACTTAAGCACACTAAATTAACTAAATAACTAAAGCAAACAACTAATTCACCCAATTTGATAAAGATGTTTCTATTTAGGTTCAACCAATTCACTCCTATGGTTATTTGTATTTATGATAGATTAATTGTTATTGGCTACCAATTATAGTGGTTAGGTTCATGTTCATTACTCCTAACCCTTAGACAATTAACTAATTTAAGCGGTGATCAAGTGTTTAAACTAATTAATTCCCTAGATTAATGATTTGGATTAAATAAGATTTGTAGTGGTCAATTAAGTTACTAATTCAATAACCTCTTGTTTGATGGTTTCTCAAACAAGCTCACACATTAATCTTCCTATTGTCTTATTAATCTTAGTTTCATAATCATTACTTCTAAGCATATGGTTTAGTGTTCACATAGACATATGAGGTTAACAACTAAGAGATGTTTATGCAGCCTAATTGTCTTCCAATTAACAGAAAATATTAGTGATTAATGCATAAGGTTCTTTAACAAACTTAATTTAATAGATCACCAATAAACAATCAAACAAAAACTAATAATTAAACCATAGGAGTTCCTTGGTATTCCCCAAATAGAAACAAAAACGAATTTAGTTCATAGTTGCAGTAGAAACAAACACAAAAACAAATTTTACTAGATCAAACATATTCAATTCCTAAATCTAAGTGGTAGGATTAACCTAGTTGCTTGAATTCTTCAAAAGATTGAAGCTTAGGGTTCCTCATCGTCTTCTAGGGCTCTTAGTCACGGCTTAACCTTCAAAAATCTCCAGGAATGTTGCCCCATTGGATAAAGATTCGGTTTTTATAGATATCTCAAAACAGGGTGTACTCGGCGAGTAGCAGGACCAACTCGCCGAGTAGGTGCATAGTTATCCGTCTTGAATCAGGAATCGTAGCTATCTTCTGGAACATACTCGTGTACTCGCCGAGTAGAGTCGTGTACTCGCCAAGTAGGTGGTCTTTTGTCCCTTATTTTTATTCTTTGGTCTTCACTTGCTTTCCCTTGCTCCCTTTTACTCCCAAGCATGTCTTTTGGACTGAAAACAAAATTCAAACCATTTTAAGTACCTTTTGTCCACATTGTTCACATAATTAATTAAAAATTATTAAAAATATGTGCTAAATAATTAACTAATTATGCACATATCAAGCACCTACAACCAAACACATGAAAAAATTTAACATTTGCTTTTCGATTATTGATTATTTCATATGGAGTGATATTGAAACATCGATGAATAAAAGAACGAGTAAAACAAGTTGTTGACACTGCTTCGGCCCAAAAATATTGAGGAAGATTCACATATGTCAACATTGTTTTGGGTTCTTCACAAAGTAACCTATTTCTTCGTTCAACTACACCATTTTGTAGTGGTGTATATGGTGACGAAAACTTATGCGAAATTCCTTTTTCAATTAAGAACGATTCAAGCATCTTGTTCTTAAACTCTGACCCATTATCACTCTTGATCTTTCAAACACTCTTCTTCAAACTTTTCTCAATTTGCTTGATAAATTAGATGATGTCTGAGCAACTTTAGATTTTAACTTGAGAAAATACACCCATGTAAATCATGAAAAATCATCAACAATAACTAAAATGTACCATTTCATGTTGAGAGTTTCAACAGTTGATGGTCCAAAAAGGTCAATATGAAGAAGTTCCAACGGTTCCACAATTTTCGAATATATCATCATTGGATGACCTTGTCGATGTTGTTTCCCTTGTTCGCAAGTTGCACATAAAGTATCATTATCAAATTTTAACAATGGTAATCCTCGAACAAGATCTTCAGTTACCAACATATTTAAATTTCAGAAATTTAAATGAGATAAACGGCGATGCCATAACCAGCTAACATTAGATGTAGCTTTCAAAAGTAAACAAATTGATGGTTTCCCAATAATCGGTTTGATATCAAGAGTAAACATATCGCCATATCAGTTTGATTTCAGCAACTTTTCATTCGTTTCAATCTTTGAGATAATACTTCCTGCTTCATTAAACACAACTTGATTGTTAGTGCCCACAACTAGTTGTGAAACACTTATCAAATTATGTTTAAGGCCTTTGACAAAAGCAACACGATTTACAATGAATTGACCATTTGTTACTTTGCCGTATCATTTGACTTGACATTTGTGATAACTTCCAAACTTCACAACTTCAGCATTATCCAAGCTTCGATAATCTCGCAAATTCTCCTTTCATCCAGTCATGTGACGTGAGCAACCACTTTCGATATACAATTTCTCATAATATTGCTCGTCACTGAATACCTGTGATCATTAAAAGAATTTAGGTACCCAAGGTTGTTTGGGTCCTTGGAAATTAGTTTTAAGAATAGAATGAAATGCAAAACTCTTAACCCAATCACAAATTTTAGTTTTGAAACTATCAATTAAGTCCACATCACTAGGTAAAGGAACCAAAAAATAAGTTTTCGTGAGTTTGGGATTATCAATGAAAAATGCATTCGTCCTCCTAGGTTGTGGTTCAACATTCTTTCTTTTACAAATGCTCTCCATTTCTTTACTGAAACATTCAAATCTTTTGAAGATAAGCGTTCAGTTGACGAAGTATTCACATACTTCTCATAAGCTTCTTGGATTTGTAATTGAGAGTAATTCCTTGATTGATATATTTATCCTTTTCCTTCAAGCCAGTTATCAAGGTTTTTCTCTCGAGACAACCCTATTGTGTACGACACTTTTCAAGGTTGTTTTACCAAATGATTTGAAAATTCGGTTTTTGTGGAATAAAATCAACATTGGATTTTGGAGAAAATGCCTGAGCATATCTATAATGAGCTTTATTTTCATTATTTGTTTTTGGAATATATCGATTTTGAAAATGGTTTATTTGATTTGAAAATGATTTTGGTTTTAAGGTTTGATTATGATACGAAAAACGATCTCCAACTTGTTGATTTTTAAATTTGTTTGAAAAATTATTAGCACTTGAGGAAAATGATGTTTTCTGACCTTTTGAATACTTGTTTTGCAAATTAAATTCAAACAATGATTTATTTCTGTGATTGTATTTTTCCTTTTTGTCTGAATATGAAGACTTATTCTTAACAAATTTAGTCTTTGTGTCATCATATGTTTTCAATGTCAAACCATTTTGTTTCTTTCAAGACTCAATGGTTTGCCAGAAAATCTTCTTTTGTGCTTTCCTTTTTTAGATTTCATTTTCTTTTGAAAATTTGTCAATTTGTTCTTTGAATTCTTTTGAATTTAATTTGAGAACATTTTCTTTTTCCTCAACAATACCTTTTTCACAACTTTAGACTTCTCAACCCATTTTCATTGAGGGTTTTGTCTTCGAAAAACATACGAATTCTTTGTTAGATTATTTTCGACAATGCTCTAATTTGAAAAGAATCCTTCGTCAGTTGTTTTCTTGTTGTCTTCTTCAACTAATTTCATGAATTCCGATTTGACATTCTCAACATTCCCAGTGGTAACAAATACTTGATTTGGGAATATAACATCATCAGTACACATAAAATTTGGATAAACCACAGTGTTGGTTTCCAAATAATGAGCACCTTTCTCAGACAACACTTCGTCGAATTTTTCAGTGTCTCCAAACACTAGATCAACTACTATTCGTGGAATTTTAGTTTCTTTCGAATCGTTGTTTGAAGTAAGTTGCTGTTCAACTTTGTCAACATTTTCATCATCACTATCATCAATTTGACTATCTCGGATATCCACAAAATCAGGATCACAAACTTTTGAAGTTGAAGGTTTGTTAGTGTCAACCTTAACATTCGAAACCTTACATATTTATTTTCCTTTAGATTTTGATGCAACATTAATGACACACAATTGAGTACAATCAACAACCTCAAGCTCACTAATTTCACTAATATTATCAGAATTATCTTCAATATCAGCAATATTAGAATGAGAATCAGATGTCGAATTCTCAGTTTTTTTCAAAAATTTGATTTGCTCAGATTTAGTCAAAGTTCCATTCACAATGTTCACCAATTCATTCGAACCAACACATTCGTCAATTTTTACTATACCATAAGCATATATATCATCTAGAATTTTATCAAACTCAGCAATATGTTTCTCATAATCATACAAAATATTATCAACCTTCTCTCTTTCGTATGCTAGAAAAGGCAATAATTTTCTATGTTGTTCTTTGCTAATGTCACTAGAATGATGCAATGCAGTAAGTTTCCCATAAATACTTTTCGCAGAGTTACAATAAATGTTTCATTGAGCTAATAAAAGTTTCCCATAAATACTTTTCGCAGAGTTACAATAAATGTTCCATTCGTATGCTAGAAAAGGAAATAATTTTCTATGTTGTTCTTTGCTAATGTCACTCGAATGATGCAATGCAATAAATGTTTCATTGAGCTAATAAAACTTTTGAAAATTGTTGGTTTGAAAAACACTTGGCATTTGATTTTGGAATTTGAGACTTTTGTGAACAACCTTGATTTGAAGAAAAACTTGATTTTGTTTTGGAATTTGAGAGGAATTAACTCTTTGATTAGAAGATCGTTTTGAGTTTATAGAACTTTGATTTGAATTCTTATTTTTCCAAAAATGCTTTCTTTCTTTCAAATTCTTCCTATATCTAGCATTCATCTGCCTTTTCTTTGCAATTATTTCTTTAGTAGATTTGTGAGTATTAGACTTATGGTTTTCCTTTCAGACTGACTTTTCGTTTTGTTCCGAAGAAGTGTCACTGGAAACATCTTTTGTTCCACTAGACCCTGAATTATCGTCACAAAGGTCCACACGATTCAATGGTTCCGAAACATATTTCCATTTAGTTTTCCAAGAGGTCATTTCTAAAAGATCATTTATTTCGTCTATGTTGTCTATTGGCTTGGACCAGAAGAATTCATCACATCCATTCGCATTATCATTATCAACCAGGGACATTAGTTCTGAAGTATCATTTTTGTTCAGTCATGTTTTAACAAAAACCTGGTTTGGTACAGTTTGGACTTTCAGGAAAACAATTGCCTTTTCTTTCAAAACATTAGAACCTTTGATTTCAACAATTCGAACGAATTCGATTGAGTTTTCTGGAATCAAATTTTTCTTAGGTTCATCAACATTTTGCACAAAAATAGAACAATCAATTTCATCCTCTATAGAAATTTCACTCATATTACTTTCATCAAATTCAGAAACGTTTTCAGAATTAAAAGTACTTTCTGAATTTAATTTCTTGCATAATGATTCATAGTTTTGCATAGTACTAAATTTGATTAGTTATTTATCTTTTTCATTTAACATTTCTTTCAACATATTTTTATGTTCTTTGAACTGTATGTATTCCTCGATTTTCCAAAGTTCAACCTTGTAAGAATAAAAAAACGTCATCTAAAGAAAAAAACAATTTGCATTTATAACAATCAGAATCGATTTCATCATCTTTCAATTAAAGAAAGGGTAGAATCATTTTATGCAGACCTTTCCCTATTTCACAATCCAAGTGCAATTGAGTAATAATGAAATATAAACGCTTAGCAATTAAACAAAAAATATTCCTCTGTTTCAAAAGGGCAAGACTATCTCTTTTAAGATAAATAACATCATCACGTGATCTAGTAACCTTTAATTCCAAAGCCTCTATGCTTAATCTTCCTTCTTCACTTTTAAATGTTACCTTGTTAAGTTGTTCAGTCAGATTAGAATTACTGAGACGATTTCATTTTTAACTAGAACTAAAACTAGAAATAGTATATTTTAAATCATCTAGTTCATAATCATAACAAAACACAGAAATGTTAAGAGATTTAATTATATAATGTACCTTATTGAACACTTTATCACACTCTTTCACTTGCTCTGAAACTGTCTTCGCAGCGTAACAGCTTTCGAAAGCTTGACCACCATCAATATTATACCCTATTTATTCCGAAACTCCGTTCTAAACCATTAAACACCTACCTTCATAACCCTGCATTTTTTACTTTACCACAAAGTACCCGCCATGTGTGGGTTTCCTGACCTCATTATCCTCCAAGTCTGTAGACCACACCTCAACTCGTCCATTATCATCACTTCCTTCCTATATGATCAATGTCGGCTCCGCATTTGATGCATTCTTTTTCTTGAGTTCCTCTATCTTCTGAACATAATAGGCCTCATCCTTTTCTTTCTCTTTCTTCTCGTTCTGCTTTCGCAACATGAATTCTTTTGCATAGTAGTTTTTTCCATGACAATAATTACATTCATAGCCTAAATCACTCATAAGTTTATTTTCCTTCTTTTGTTCATCATTTTGAGAGTTCTTGAAACTCTCATCTCTAGACTTTTCGGAACTAGAATTATTTGTTCCTGTAATGAGAGAAATTCTTCTTGAAGAACTTCTTAGGGTTGGATACCATCAAACCTTGTCTTCTTTTGAGATTTCACTATCTGAAAGATCAGATTTGGAATCATTTTTTGTTGTCTTCTTTCCCTTCGCAACCAATGCCAAGGATCCCAAGCTAGAAACAAGCTTCACTTCCTTAGTAACTTCTTCTTCATGAGATCTAAGAATGCCCAAGATTATAGCCAACGAATAACTTTTAAATTGTTCATGTTGGATACAATAGCTTTTCATTCTGACCTAAGACCATTCATGAACGTGACTTTCTCTTTAATAAGACGTCGCTCAAGACTATATTTGCACATTCTACCCAGCAAGTGGTTAAAGCGACTGAACGTCTGATCTAACTTCTCATCAGGTTTTTGAACAAAAGAACCATACTTAGATAAAATAGTCATTTGTAAAGAGTGTTCTAGACCAACATCTCCTGAATACAGCTCATTTACCTTATCCCATATACCCTTAGCAGTATCACATGCACTTATGAGACGAAAAGTGTTTGGAGGAATTGCAAACCGTATGATTTTCATTGCCTTTATGTTTCTCATTAACATATTCTTTTCATCCCGAGGAACAACAGTGTGTTGAAGAATAACTGCATCGTAATCAGTCTGAGTCTTGACTACCCTCCCGGTTGCGATATGCGAGTACGTCTCCTGCGTCATTGCATACCATATAGTGGAACCATGTTCTTCAATTCCAAAAATTTAATCTACAAAGTGCAAAACCCAAACATCATAATCATGTGGAAAGAGGATTGGAATCATTATCGTACATCCAATACTACTAGAGAGATTGAACGAAATAGAATGAGGATCTTCGTTGTGCATATTGTCAAAAGTTCATAAAAATAAGTATAGAAACAGATATGTAAAACTTGAATTGAGTTTAAGGGATATTAAGAGATCTTGATCTAGAGTCTACAATCTACTGAGATGATTGATACAATAAGAATAGATCCAAGAAAAATGTAAAACCCTAACAGAACTCAACAGAAGAGTAACAAATAGATTACACTATCTCCTGCTCTGATACCAATTGTAGAAACAATAAATAAGATGATCAATAGATTCTATATTAAAGATGTGATTTAAATACGAGAAGAAATGATCAAAAGGGTGCCAAATGATTAGATTAAAACAACTCTTGAAGAGTTCTCAAAGAAGGAACTTCTCTGTAAGAGCGTGCAGCGATGTTTAGGGTTTACACAAAATGTAACCCTAAAATGTTACAGGCATGCACTATTTATAGAGACTAGACAACTTAGTAATTGCAAACCTAGACAGTCCCATTTTGAAATTATGCAAAACTATAAGGCATACATTTGACAATAATCTCAAGATCTAACATAGTTTCATCAAAGCTCTCACTGCTTCCTGGAATTTCACTTATCTCTAGAGTACTGACGGGTTTTATAGGGTCGCCATCTGACGTTTCTTCTAACTCAACTTGTTCTTCCTTTTCTGGTTGTTTGTTACTGCTTGAGCTATTAGTAAGTTCATCTTTGTATAACGTATTCTCATTGAACACCTCATCCCTACTTCTAATAACCTTTTTGTGCTTGTTATCCCATAAGCGGTATCACATGACGTCTAACCCATAACCTATAAAGGTGCACTTCCTTGAAATTGCCTCTATCTTGTCTCTCTCGATGTCTTTAACTTTTAAATATGAGACACAAGTGACGATCTTCATATGGTTGAATGAACCTCATGACGTGACCTTGCCATTCTTCCTCCATAATCTTGAACCCTATAGGGACTGATGGTCCTCTGTTGATAAGGTATGCAGCTATGTTGACTGTGCCCCCCCCCCCCTAACATCTTAGGTAAACCTGCATGAAATCTCATGTCCGTCACCCTTTCATTCAATGTTATGTTCAACCTCTCACATACTCCATTCTATTGAGGTGTTTCTAGAATGGTCTTTTGCATCCTGATTCTATGTTCAACATAGAAATCAATGAATTCTTACATATTGTATTCGCCCCCATTATTAGATCTGAAACACTTTATTTTGAAGTTTGTTTCGTTCTCCACAATTGCTTTACATTTCTTGAAAGCACTAAAAACTTCGGACTTCTGCTTTAAGAAATAAACCTAAACTTTCCTTGTGTAGTCATCAATGAAAATAACATAGTACCAGGATCTTCCCACTAAAGCAAATGAGGTGGGACCATAAAAATATGAAGGAACAAACTCCAATTTCCCTGTCTTGGGAGGATGTCACATCTTTACAAAAATGGCCTTCTTATATTTAGCATGAACATATGGCTTACAAAAATCCAATGTCGTGTTCCTCATATCTATAAGTCTTCTTTCAGAGGCAAACATCTTCATTCCCTTCTCACTCATATGCCCAAGTATTTGGTGCCATATAGCGGATTCCCCAACATCTTCAACATGACATACCTCATTATTATAAAATTCCACCATGTACAGTGTACCACGCTTCTGACCTATGGCAACCACTAAGTTTCCCTTTGCTACCATCCACTAATGATCACCAAAAGTGTCATGGTGACCTTCATCATCAAGTTGTCCCGCTGATATCAACATTATTTTCAAGTCCAGAATAAAATTGACATTCTTCAGAGTCCACTTCGTTCCCAAAGAACTCTTGAGGAAAACATTCCTAACACATGTAATATCAAGGCTCTTGTTGGTAATTTGACCTTCCCTTCGTACCACCTAAAGTTCTATATTACTTCTCTAGAGTGACTAGCATGGAATGAAGCACCATAATCCATGATCTATGATTTAATTCACGTTTCAACTACCTGGATAAGAGCATCCCCTTCAAAGTCTGATGCAATGTTCATCTTATTCATTCCTTTGTCTACAAGAGACTTCAAACATTGATTCTTAAATTGATCTTGTTATTTGCAGTTCGAACAAGTGATGTCCTTCCTGTACTTTGATACACCTCTCTTCCTTAACCTTGATCTTCCCCTACCCTCACTCCTTCTTTCAACTTCATTTCTCTTTCCTCATTACTAAGAATACCATTAGAGGATTATCTAATACTTCGTCTACGCACATCCTCACCAAGGATTAAATCGCATATTCCTTTAAAAATCAGCTTGACACCTCCAGCTGAGTTGTTGACTATTGTCATAATTCTTGACCAACTTTTAGGAAATGATGATAATAGTAGAAATGCTTGGACTTCATCTACAAATTTAATCTCAACCAATGTCAAGCTTGTTAGGATTGAATTTTTTTATAATACATTCACTGCTCATTTAATTATCATCGTAAAATGAGTGAGATGGCAAACGGGCAACAAGTTGTGCCACTAAGCCTTTTTGTATGGTAAAGCTAATTCTTTTCCAGAACACATCTAAAGAAATAGGGTATCTACAATTACTGCGCATGATATGTTGTACTCTATTAAGAAACTCTACCACATCCAGCGCGAGGAAACCAAACGTATCAAATGCAAATGGTGTGAGCACGTGTTGATTTTCCATGCACGATTTCTCATGTTTGGTGACTTTGCCTATAGCTGCTTTTAAAGCAGTCTGTCCCGCCGTGAAACCCCCAACCCTCAAGCCCATGAGAAGGGATACCCCTGTAAGGTCCATACATGCATGTTTCCCTCCGAACCATCCAAAAATCAAAATGTCAGCCAGTCTGAGGGTTGACCTTCCTTCTGTCGGGTCAGTCAAGAAATTAATAGGTGCCTCTTTTTTAGCGGAAACCCTAACATTCTTAAATATGTTAAACAAAAAAAACCCTAACCATATCGTGCCTGTATTTGAACTGGGATTTCTTTACAGTGAACCGCATGCTCTCCAAAAGAGTTTAAACATGCCTTGAACACATCAGACATATCTCGTCAGTTGGGAATATGGAAATCATGAGTCGATATTTGAGGATAGTACGATACTCCAAGAGATACATAAGTTGGCCAAGCCCATATATAGGGATAGTTAGAAGAAAATCTTGAGCATGTGGTGCACGTAAGAACTGGAAATCCGCTTTCCGCCCAACCATCATGTCGAGATGCACTTCCATATCTTGGATAATTCTACAGAAAAGGGCACTCGCCAGTGTATTCTAGGATTTAGGGGGGGTGTCTTTAGTAGGAAAATTGTTAAGGTCAAATTCTGGAAGATTGTTATGAAGAGATATCAAGGCACAATCATAATTAGAATCCATACCATTTATGTTGCTATCACGTAAGATGTGGCCCTGCAATACCCAAGATTGGTTCCTTGAGGGAAAAAAAAAAGCATATGAAGTAGCCTCTACTGCCAAGTATAAGCCCAAACTTCTAAACCTAATGGGTTAGGAAGTAATTCGTCATTGTATGTCACCATAGAAAGGGCCACCACAAACCACAATGTCCTCAATCACCCCGCGCAACCCATTGTCAAAGAATACTGCCGCATCCTCCATGTGAACGGGTTGGCACGTCCTCAGCCCAAAGAAAAGCGTAGCAATACCCATACAAGAATGAAGTAGAAGTAGCTCACTCTGGGGGGTCGGACAATTGCAGAAAAAGGCGCATCAAATTCACAACTTTTTTAGCTCTCTTTATGGCTAAGATACGAATGAAACTAGCATCTCTACTAACAGCTCCCCCAAGAAGTCTCACCCCCAAAGGCGGCCTCCCGATGCCAGCCGGGAATAGCCACTCACGTAACTTCCTAGAAACACATGAGGTCCAAAAGAACCCGGTTTTCTTAATATTCAGCTAAAGGCCCAATTTTAGGCCAGTCACCGTAATAATGTCCAATTCTTTGGCCACGTCCTCCGAATCTCCGATAAGTGTGCCATCATCAAGGTACCCTGCATGGAGAAGAAGCTTACAATTGTCTCTAATATTATTCAATAGTGGGTGCAACACAAGGGAAAGAGAAGTGGTCCCAAGGGGTCTCTTTACCGAATCCCATCAGTGGCCCAAATACGTGTGTTGCCGATATAATAATTCTGAATCCTCCGACTTCATAAGGAATGACTTATCACTGACAAAGGTTCATGTAAATTATTATGGTAGAGGTAGTCTTCAATTTGTATTTTCCAACAACCGAAATGTTTTCCATTGAACTTATCGATCTTAAACCTCTCATCTTCAACTATAACTCTCATACCTATTTGTTGGGTAACAACATATCAAGTTAAGCAGTCCAGACAAATATCAAACAAGTTTCAGTGAAACTCATGGAAGTAAAACTTCTAAAAAAAGTAAATCAAAAGAACAAAAAATTTAATGTGGTTCGGTCAAAGTGACTTATGTCTACGGGAAAATGGGAGAGAGAGAGTGAGTGAGTGAGTGAGTGAGTGAGTGAGAGAGAGAGAGAGAGGATTTTATTAACTTGCTGGAACAATTACAAGCACTCAAAATTTTATCTCACTTTGAGCTCTCATAGAAATCTAACAATTTTACATTGATAGAGATATGAGCCTATTTATAGGCAAGCATGGGAAACCTTAATTCTAATGGGCCAGGCCCATCCATAATTAGCCCATTAAGGTGATGCCCTAATTTCCAACCAATCTTGGAGTTCCAAGCAAATGCTTCTAAAACAGTCAACCTCATGAGCATCAACCAAACACATGATGGAGCATCATGGTCGATGATGATGCATCATGAGCCACCATGGCACATCATGATGGTGCACTTGCCAATCTTCCATCAATATTATACATCAGCCCGTGTGGAGCATTTTCTTTGAGAATCTTCATCCTTTTGAGCAACACTAAACAATTTTGAGCATCCTAGTAAACCTGAAACCTGAGTGGCAAATTAGGATCCATGATGGTGTGCCTTCCTCATGAATCATGCATCATGCTCCATGATGGCACACCTTCCTTATAAATGGATCATCTTCAACTTGAATAAAACATCATTGCTTCTTTGTTCATAAGAAACACTTCAACACACAACAAAGCACACATGACTATAATATCAAGCACCAAGGTGGCACACCTTATTAATCGATGTCACACCTTATTCCAAACTTGGTGCATTATGTACTCTAATGGCGCATCACCAATGCTCCATTCTACATCCTGATGCTCCAATCCCACTCCAAGTACTCTATTTTACCTCTAAGTGATCCGTTACAACTCTAGGTGATCCATGTTCTTGCAAGTGCTACATCAAAGTGCTCCACTTGATTCAAAGTGATCCATGTTGGACAAGACTTCATACCCCAACATAATGAAGTTGACATCTTCTTATCTCCAAACTGAAGTATATCGTGGCTATCGTATAATCCTTATATGCAAGTTTACTACTTTAGCATAAATATCTTACATAACTAAACATAAGGATTAGCCATAATCACACTCCACTTCACCTTATAAATACAACTCCAATATCACTATAAAGCAGTATCAAATTTTACACTTATAAATTAATTAGTTATTAATAATCTATTTTTTTAACTAAAAATATGTTAAACCAATGTTATTTTTGTTGCTAGACAAAGCATAGAGTAAATTGTGCCAAACCAATGATACATGTTAAATGCCTAAAAAGGAAACAAGTGAAGTAACTTTTCAAAACCTCATGTTGGGCTCCATGCACCACACATTTCCGTTCCACATTGTCCCTCTGTTCAAAATCACGTTCTAAGGCTATTATGCATAATGTTTTTCAATAAAAAACATAGTTTTTCATGGTCTCTTTTCTTAGGATATGATCCAAGGATTTAGTCAATCCTAAAGAAGCATTACAACTCACAAATCTAACATATATTAAGATCTTATGCATCTATTGGTTTCAATAACAATTTAACTCTACAACATAAATACATTAGTAATTGTGATATTACTTTAAAATGTAGAATTTGAAGATAAAGCTTTCTCCCATTCTCCCTTTGATCGATTCTCCCCATCCCCCTCTCTCACATCTCTCTCCCTCCCTTTCTCCCTCAATTCTCTCTCTTTCTCTCTCTCTCTCTCTCTCAAATTTTGATGTTTATAGGGATGCGAGACCGTAATTTGATACAAAACTGTAATCTTCCTTATATACTAAGTTGTTGAGTCTTTCGAGACTAATATCTCCCTCAACAAAACATTGAAACTCGTAGTCTTTTACTTAAGCCCATAACCTATCGTTTACTCCTTTTTTTATTTTAATTTGTCATCTATAATCATCATATCATATCTATATGTCTTATAATAGAAGCATTTTTCTAAGCATCACATTGATTTGAAACTCCTTTGTCTTTTCATATTTTCATATGATTATATTTCTAAGCACGGCATTGATTTGACACTCCTTTGATTTTTCATATTCTCAAATGTCTTTTCAAATGTCTTCTAAGTAATTGATTTTGCATTAAACACCAAACATGTTATAAAAACGCTTACATGTAAGAATGATGTCATAAGAAAATCAAAAGAAAAAATTTCAACAGACACAATTCGTTTAGAATGTATTTGCAGTGATGGGGTCCCTAAAAGAGCTCTACAAGTCAAGGTTGTTGATGAATGTATCATTTTTTACCTATAGTTTGACCGTGTTGTATTTTTTTCCAGTAATATAAAGGAGATCATTCAAAATCATATGTTTAGAGATATTTTGTTTTCTCAAACCATATTGATTTGAAACTTACATAACTTTTTATATTCCTTAATTAATAATATTTATAATATTTATAAATTTCCAAAAAAAATTGCATTCTCTTATTATATATGTAGTTATATTAGTAAATTTTTCTTACAAAAAGTCGTCATGTGGTTGAAGATATTGTGTTTCAAAAGTTTTCATATAGTTGAAACATTCATGATCCAAATATGATGATTTGAAGAAATGGGTGTTGTCGCATCAATGGTAATTGTAATATGATTTTTTCTTTCAACAAAAAAAAATGAAGCTTTTCTATTCTTTCTTTATACTCAGTTTCTCATTTGATCTTTATATGTGATTTGTGTGTATTACTCAATCTTGAATGTGACTCTCTAGACATTAGTGTTTTGCTTGGGATATCTTTCTGATTCTTCTTTTTAAAGAAAAACATTTTGATTGCAGGTTAGTGAAGAATTATCATCAAGTTTCTATGGTTGAATGGTTTTAAATGAAGAAAGAATATTCATAAAACGGATATATGCTTTTTTGTTTGATCAAAGTAGACGAATTTTAGTTTTTTCTTTTGATTTAAATGTATATTTATCTAACATTTTTGTTGGGAAATCTACAAAAAATTCTCAAACTTTTGGAAAAAGTTTCAATAAAGTCTTAAAAGTTTTTTTGAATAGAAAAGTCCTGATTATTTAACATTTTGTCCAAATTAAGGAAAAAGTATTTTTTTTATATTTGACTAGCAAATGATAGATTATATTATTTTCTCAAAATAATTGGACTTTTTTGTTCAAAAAAAATTTATGATTTTATTGAAACTTTTCCCAAAAGTTTGAGACTTTTATATATATATATATATATATATATATATATATATATATATATATATATATATATATATATATATTCAACCACCCAATATTTTTATTTCTTTGATTGTAGTTTTTTTATTTTGAATATGTTTATTTTCTATTATGTTTTTGTTGGGTTATCCTACATAATGTATTTACAAGACAATATTTAAAAGCTAACATAATTTTTAACATTTGATATGTAATTATGATTGACTTATCATGATATGTTATTCATATAAAGTAATTTATCCATATTACTACGACAACAATTACATATGGTATTTATGAAAATATATATATTATATGTGATTTGTTTAACATATATATGCACGTATGTCGGTTATAAATTTATAATTAAACATCTTTATGTTTAATAATTGATGGGATTAAAATGATGCATCAAAACCAATTATTTATATGATTAATAATAATAATAATAATAATAATAATAATATTAATAATAATAATAATAATAATTATTATTATTATTATTATTATTATTATTATTATTATTATTATTATAATAATAATAATAATAATAATAAATACACATTTCCAAGTATCGTAGTCATTTGAAACTCACACTACAACTCAAAAGTTTTCTAATTTGTGTATATTTATTAGTTACAACTCAAGAATTTTTACATTATGATTATTCATTAGTAATCACAAATAACTTTTTATTTTCATTTTTACATTAATGTATTTGAAGAGATTTGTGACTTAAATATGAAGTGATAATATAAATGTTATAATAGATGTTTTAGTATTTTTATGTTATTAAAAATTGCAGTGTTTATTTTTCATATTCTTTATTATTCATTGTGTATATATATATATATATATATATATATATATATATATATATATATATATATATATATATATATATATATATATATCAGTATTGTAAAAATCCCGATTAGGTGCCGATTAATCTCCGATTAATCCTTAGGCGCTACCCGACCGATTAGAGGGCGCCTAACAATTAATCTCTCCATACAAAATGACTGAAATAGTATAAAACGATGAAATTTTAACACTTTGAAGAAATTCTATTCAATAGAAACCATTTGAGTAATGATTAATGTTGTATTAATCATATTAACCTATTTTATTAAGATATTAGTGGTATTTACTAACTTTGTTATAATATTAGTCATATTTAATTTTTTTAAATTTAACGATTTAGCAATGAATGGTCCCCGATTAATCACCCGATTTATCCTCGTCTAGCCGATTAATCTTTTAACCCCAATCCACCGACTAGCTAACGCCGAGCGTTTTTTACAACCTTGGTATATATATATATATATATATATATATATATATATATATATACACAAATGTTATTAAAGATGTCTTTGTATTTTTATGTTACTAAAAGTTGTAGTTCATACATTTTGTTACCCGTTATATGTAGATTATCGTACGTTTTATATATAATTTATACAATTTTAAATGATTTATAAAATTATCAAATAATTGTGTATATCACAATGTCTTAAAAATTAAAACTATAATGTTTAATAAAACTATAATGTTTAATAAAATTAATATGTTAACTATATGTTTGCTTTACTACTAATATTTTGTTTCAAAGTAGAAATATTAAATAATAATTTGGTAAAAGTTATTGCTTTAAGTATATAATTGTATTCTCATGCAATTCACGGAGATTCGTCTAGTTATACTTATAAAAGAAGCATTTTTCCTTTCACCACATCAATTTGAAACTCCCAACTTTTCAAATTTTCATATAATATAATTTCTAACTTAAATCTGTTATTAATTATAAATATTATGACAAATGAAAGACTTTTTGAATTATCAGTAGCTTCAATATAGTGTTCAATGCATATCCTTAATTAATATATTAAACAAATTTAAAAATACAGTGTAAATTTTAAAATCTAAAGTAAAATATGAAATAAAGTTTTTTAAAAAAACTCATTGTATATTTTTTGACAAGAGTTAATAAGAAAATATTAAATACAATAAACGTAAAAGAACATAATCTAAAAGTAAACTTAACAAAAAGATCTCCAAAAACTATTTTTTATAACAACTGAAATTCAGTAAGTTGTTTATAAATTAATTTATAATAATAATAATAGTTAAAATAGCATAAAGTTATAAATTAAATTTTGTTACATCACAAACAATGATTGATAATTTAAATAATCATCCTGATGAAATTAAAACGTTGTCAATTTTTTTAAAGTTAATATATCATAACATTAGTTATTTAAAATAGATGAGAAATATAATTAATTTTATACACATGTATACCATTAAATGATTATATTTTAGTAAGTGTTATATTTTCTATTGTTCAAATTAATTATAATGTTATATTAACTAAATATCTAAATGTAATAATAATTATTTTTAGTTAATATAAAGGACATAAATATTTTCAATGACATATGATTACAAAAAGTTTACTAAATAATTTTATGTCGCGCAACCTAGTAAAAATAAATAAACCTAGACAACTCAATCAAATTAAATATTTAACTTCTCTGCATTTTTATTTCTAAACCGGTCACTCTACATCAAATCCTTCATTATTCATTAATTCTACATTAAATCCTTTAGGGTTCATTTGGTTCTCTGGAATGGAATGAATTTCAAGGGAAAATGAATCTAATTCTACCACATTCTAGCATTTGGTTCAACTTTTTATGATGGAATTGGAATCCTAAATGAAAAAACTTTCAATTAAATGGGGGAAAATACTTTCCTTCATTAAAATGATGGGGTTAATTTGCTAATATCAAGGAACGTGGAAGATTATTGTTATGCCTCTTCTATTTTTCACAAAAGCATTCTAAAAATGAAACCATATCTCATGACTTCGTCAAATTATATTGCACCCAACAAGACACACAATGTCGTCTTCTTTATCTCTTGCGCCAGGTAAGTCTCGTTGTCGCTCTTGATTTTTCTTTATCGCACTCTCGCTCTCTCCTCTTTTAATTAATTTCCCAAAAGTCATTGGTTCATACTTGCTATGTAAAATATCAAATCATATTCTCCATATTTCCTTAAAACTATATCGTCCATATCCGCTAAAAATTGATACCATATTATGATTTTTGACTGAGAATCGTTTTGCATACCTTCCATAACCACTAAAATGATTTAATCTCAAGATTTCGTTTTGAAGAAACGTGGATTGCTCAGTTGTCCCCTGGATGATCCTTGCAGAATATGATTGGTGTAGATGGAATATTAATAGTGGCATAAGTACTTTCTTGCGTTGGTGTCTTCCCTTATGTTGTTTCCATCTGGCATGTGCATGGAACAGGCAGCTTCTTGCTGCTGAGTTGGTTTATTATGTTGTCGTCTGGATAGGCCACTAGATGAGAAGTTTACGTGTCTTGGTGTGGGTTTACATAATTTCTAGGAAGCAAGCCAGCCCCAGAGGTTATCTATGGGATAGCTCATTATTAGGAGTAACTGGTCTAGATATTGATAGACACGATTAAGGGCTTGATATCGCTCTTCCATTGTTCAGTGACGCATCCTTAGGGGTAAGTTATCAACACCAGTGCAATATAAGGAAATTCACCAATTGTTCGCTCCAATAAGAGTAAACATCGAAGCGAAGATGTGTTCCACAATGCAGTTGGATTAATTATCGTAAGTCCTAAAGAAATATCAAAGGACTTGAGTCAAGGTATTAAATTTAACATAAAGATCAACAAACCGAGTGAGAAGATCCATGTGGATATTTTAAAGATGAATTTACTAAAGTAGCTCGAGAAGTTCAAAGCTTTGACCAAGATAAGAAGTGATCATATATACGACAAAACTTTTGGCAAATTGAAGAATGTGATAGAGAGGTTTGGGTCAAATACATTTCAAAATGGTAGTATTATTAATTAGGATGCTAATTCATATTTGTTAGGTTTTTTTAGAAGTTTATGATGATGTTGATTGATATTTTAGATTTGTAAATTTTTTGGTATTTTCCACTGGGATATATCGGAAAATTGTTATGCTTTTTGGTGACGTTATTGGGATGTGAAGTGTAATGACTTTATTGAGTTATAATGTTTATTAACATGATTTTCATAATATATTGACATGAATGTTCAATCAATAAAATATAAATTTACTATTTTTATAATTTATATACAAAAGTGACAAATATTTTATTTTACATAGATTCCAATTCTATTTACTACAAACCAAACACAATCTATTTACATAGATTCCAATTCTATTTACTGAAAACCAAACATAATCTAAAATTAATTTCAATTTCATTTTCTTTCAGTCAAATAGAATATGAAACAATTTCAATATAATTCTAACTCTGACTCTAACTCTATGATCCAAACAACACCTTGTATGTACAATGAAAATATGTTTGCAATAGGTACAAACCTTGCAACATCTTATATATACAATAAAAATATGTTTGCAATAGGTGCAAACCTAGCAATTGCAATAATAGCCAGACTCTTGAACCATATACAAGAATCAAAACCCTTGATGAGTGTTGATAGTTTTTGGTGGCAACCAAGATTGAGGAGGGTGTGAATAAGAGCATTCACAATAGTGAGTTCAATGGAAGAGTTGAATGAGGTGACAAGTTTAAGTGTCATTCAATGGATGAAACTCTACCAATATGAGATGACACATTAGCACTCATTGGATTTGGAGTTCAATGGTCATTGGACTCTTCAATGAAAAAAAGTAAAGTTTTTAATTCCTAAATATATACTATAAATTACCTTTTGTAATATTCTATTGAACTATGTAGAGTTCAATGCATTGTAGGAAAAAATTAGTATGGATTATAGAAAGATGACGTGACAATCTATTGAACTCTATGGAGTTCGATGCATTGTGGATGCGCTAAGAATGAGCAACTGTGGCAAGTATATCGGATGAGACTTTAATTTCTATTTTGTGTAAATGTAAATGTCCGACCTTGGGTGATTTTGATTGATTTGGTTTTGTGATTATATTTCTTTTTATGTATTTGGCACAAGAAGATGCCAAGGATGAAGGGATAAAAGTAAACCTGACAATTTGATACACGACACGAACACGATACGAGTTTTTCATATATGTGTTTTAGAAATTCGTTTTTCTTGTTTATTCGTGTCTAACATATATTTTAAATTCGTGTTTCATGTCTTATACATGTCAAACACGAATTTACATGTTTAGACATGTATAAGACATGATACAAATTCGTGCTGACATGTGACACGTATAAATACACATATACTTTAGGGTTAACTTTTATATTTATAATATATTAGGGACCAATTTTGTAAAATTCAATAATTAATTTATAGCCCTAGCTTAAAAAAGCCATTAAAACCGTGTTTTTTAGTGTTTTCGTGTAACACAGCTAAAATACGTATCTATTCGTGTCTTATCACGTGTCACACGAATTTTTTTCGTGTCGTGTTTGATACTCAAACACGTTTTATATTCGTGTCGTGTAAATTCATATCTGACACGAATACACGACACACAGACACGGATTATCACGTCTAAATAAAAGACATATAACAAGAAGATGTGAAAATTTTAGTAAAAGACATAACAAAAGAAGATGAGAAAATTTAGTAATTTTAAAAGGTAAAAACGTGAAAGATTAAAGGATGGTGATGTAATTTTAGTAAATGGAATGGAAGTTCCTATTATTTGAAACACACGTGGTACATGGGCTTCATGTTTTCTATCTGTCCCTCTCTATAAATTACTTCTACACCTTCATTCCACCACCCACACGGCCAAACCTCCCTTAACAATCTACTGACACCACCTCTCTCCGGTTTCAGATCTTACCCACGATCTATAATGGACGTTCGCCGGCGTCCGATCAAGCATCAATCGCACCACCGATCGGTGAAATCACATACCGCCGGCGAACTTCTAAAACCCCACAACCAACCAAAAGCCTCCGACGCCCTCCCACTCCCACTTTACCTTACCAATGGCCTCTTCTTCACTATGTTCTTCTCCGTCATGTACTTCCTCCTTCATAGATGGCGTGAGAAGATCCGTAACTCCGTCCCTCTTCATGTCGTCACCTTGTCGGAACTCGCCGCCCTTGTCTCCCTCGTCGCCTCAGTCATCTACCTCCTTGGCTTCTTCGGCATCGATTTCGTGCAATCTGTTATCCGTCCTTCACCTGATTCGTGGGAAATTGAAGATGATAATTCAGATCAACTCATGATCGACGACGATAAGCCTGTTAAGCCATGCGGGCAAGCCTTGGTTCCCCACATTATGCCCACGACGGATGTGGCTGAAAGCGTCGTGGAGAAGAAGAAACCACCACCCGCCATTGAACACACATCGGAGGAAGATGAGGAAATAGTGAAAATGGTGGTCGCAGGTTCAGTTCCGTCGTATTCCCTCGAGTCAAAACTCGGAGACAGCAAAAGGGCGGCAGCAGTACGACGGGAGGCTCTTCAGAGGATCACCGGGAAATCTTTATCCGGGTTGCCTCTTGAAGGGTTTGATTACGATTCCATTTTGGGGCAGTGCTGTGAGATGCCGGTGGGGTATATTCAGATTCCGGTAGGGATTGCAGGGCCATTGCTATTGAATGGGGCGGAGTTTTCCGTTCCAATGGCGACGACGGAGGGGTGTCTTGTTGCAAGCACCAACAGAGGATGCAAAGCTATCTATGTCTCCGGTGGCGCCACCTGTATGCTGCTGAGAGATGGGATGACAAGGGCGCCGGTGGTGAGGTTTGGCAGCGCAAAGAGGGCGGCGGAGTTGAAGCTGTTCTTGGAAGATCCGTTGAATTTCGACACTCTTGCCGTTATGTTTAACAAGTCAGTGCTTTTGTTTAAATCTCGTAACGTATTTTCTCATTTATTATTTTTATTTTTTTAAATCCAAATATTTAAACAGGCATTTAATAATTTATCTGATTAGAATCATATATATTCATAATATCATTTAGTAAAATAAAAAATAAAAATAAAAATAAAAACTAATCATAATAATTTTATTAAATATTAATTTTTTTACATGATAAAAAACAAAAGTATTAAGTTTTTTGTGTTATGAATTCCCAAGCTTTTAAAAGATGTACTCTCAAATAGTTTTTCTAAAACGATTACATCATATACCTTTTTAGAATATTCAAAAGTTCTGATTTTTTTTTTTAAATAATTGTCTCAAAAATCATATTTAATCCTATACCTTTCGTAATGAATCTTGTACGATTTTAAATTATTACACAATGGGGTATGCTTTTTAAAATCTAGATAGTATGTCATTTTTTTTTGATAACTCAAGAAACTTTATAAATATATTTAAAGTTCGTATGATGAAACCGATGCTTATTAGTTAATATATTTGGTCCTCCTTTAATTAAATTGCTCGTTGACAATTGTCTATTCGGCAGTGCATGAGAGAAAGTCATTAATATGTAGAGGCAATAAATATAAAGAGACTATAAGAAGCCCAAACAACTTCACTATAAGCTAAAAGTGTCGTTTATCCTTACCCTGTTTGTTTGGCTGATTAATAAGTCGGTATGTGTAGTTACAAAATTACGTATTCCTTTGTTAACCTTTCATTTTCGTCTTAAATTCGAGGTAAATAAAAATTTTCTATGAATTATATTACATGAATTTCAAATATTAATTAAATTATCAGATACAAACATATTCATTACCATTGAAAGGTAACAGATCAATGCATTTCTAAACTTTAAAGCAAAAAAAGTTAAAACAAAAATTAAAAAAAAAAGTAAAAAGGCGAGAATGAGAGGTGGGTAGGTGTACACAGAAATCGATGCGCGTTCATGACTCAGCCAGTCGACGTTTGAACGTGATTCATATTCATTGCTCGATTTAAATTTATTTTAGACATATTTTTAACATCAAGATTGATTATTTTAATTTTATGATAAATAATTTTCTACTTTTGTCCAAAATTCTAGATATTTTATATTCAAATATTGATCAAACTATAAAATAAACGTTACACCTTTGTTTTTTCCATGTTTGTCACACTATTTTATACCAAAATAATCATCTAGAAACATATGGAATCCTACAGCCTTTTCAACAAAATAAAAAATCTTTTTTTTTTTTTTTTAAATTCTACAGATCAAGCAGATTTGGAAGACTACAAAGCATACGATGCGCAATCGCCGGCAAGAATCTTTACATAAGGTTTTGTTGCAGCACCGGTGACGCCATGGGGATGAACATGGTCTCAAAAGGTGTCCAAAATGTTCTTGATTTCCTTCAAACTGATTTCCCCGATATGGACGTCATGGGCATCTCTGGTATATTTAATAACCATAATTTATAATCCCTCATGAATCTTTTTTATTATATACATCAAAATTTTATATTTCTTTGTTATAATATTATATATAGGAAACTATTGCTCCGACAAGAAACCTGCTGCAGTGAACTGGATAGAAGGTCGTGGGAAATCTGTGGTTTGTGAGGCAGTGATCAAAGAAGACGTAGTGCAAAAGGTGTTGAAAACGAGTGTTGCTTCTTTAGTTGAACTGAACATGCTCAAGAATCTTACAGGATCTGCCATGGCTGGTGCGCTTGGAGGTTTCAATGCGCATGCTAGCAATATAGTCTCGGCTGTATACTTAGCCACAGGTCAAGATCCTGCTCAGAATGTTGAGAGCTCTCACTGTATCACAATGATGGAAGCTGTTAATGGTGGTAAAGATCTTCATGTATCAGTCACCATGCCTTCCATTGAGGTACACGTACTATACTATACGTATTTGCATATATATATATATATATATATATATATATATATATATATATATATATATATATATATATATATATATATATATATATATATATATATATATATATATTGTTTTTGTTTGTGTTTAACTTTATTTTCATGCTCAAAAATTGACATATGTTATGGTGATTGTTAATGAAGTTGTAGTACTATTGATGTAGATGGGTACGAATTCATAAGTTTATAGGGTACATTTTCCATCACTCAAACGAAATCAAATCTTGTATACTTTATATGATTGAGAAAGTATATATGCATTTAATGATTAGTTAAGCGTTGGCTTTTCAAAAGATGTGTGTTCACTATTGGGACTACTAATCAACTACTTTGATCTGAAAGATGGAGAAGAAGATCAAATGATTTTTAAAGTATTATTGTTAGCTTCTTCTTGTTGATTGTTTTGAATTTACTAATATTTTATTAAAACGTATTTTATAATTATTGTAGAAAGTTGTTCAAAATATAAAAACCATTGTTTTAGCTTTCGTACTTCGGATTATTTTATGTTCCTCCATTCCAAATTTCCATAGATTTTTCAAAAGTAGTCATAATTACTTAGTGGCTTAAGAAAAGATTAAATAACTGCACCAATTCGACTATCGTGTTGTACATAATTTTATTGGAGCTTTCTTGTGATCAAGAAAGTGATCCTTTCTTGACTATATTTGCAAGTGGGTTATTAATGTTTGACCCTTTAATATTTTTAAAGATTATATATATCACGAAACTATTTGAATCTTGTTTTCTTACGATTTTGTACTCCCAAATAATAATATATATGAACACATGAATGATAATGACGCAACTAGGTCTTGATCTTTCTTTCATTCTAGATTGTATTTTAATATATAGCTTAGAACACCAAACAAATAATATTTTTCGTTAAGTAATTCGTATACAGCTAATTATGATCTTTTGAGACTCCTGTACTTTTAAAACCTCATAATTAATAAAGTCCAATGACATACAAAGAATCTATCTTTTGTAACATGGAAAGACAGTGGAGAGACATTCTTGTGAATTATTTTAATCCAAACTGAAAACCCACAAGACATAGTATATATGAGATCACATGCATGTCATAGTTTGCACCTTTTCTTGTCTGTACTTGAGAATAATTTTCAATTAAACAAGAAAGCTTACTTCTTTATTTTTCATTGATTCTATTCAGGTTGGAACAGTTGGAGGGGGTACCCAACTGGCATCACAAGCAGCATGTTTGAACTTATTAGGTGTCAAAGGTGCCAGTAAAGATGAACCAGGGTCAAACGCAAGGGTGTTGGCCACCATAGTAGCTGGCTCAGTTCTTGCAGGTGAGCTCTCTCTCATGTCAGCGATTGCAGCAGGTCAACTTGTGAAGAGTCATATGAAATACAACAGATCTACCAGAGATATGTCCAAGTTAGCCTCCTCTTAGATGTCTCATATATATAGCCACTTGGTTGTCTTGTGATCCCTTTGTATGCATTAGGGTCGACACAACAAGTGGACCCTAGTGAACACTGGTTCACTATAAATAGAATATCTAAAACAAAAAAAGAATAAATGTGGCTAAGGGTAGATAATGGATGGGTTATAAGGAGAGGTGAATGATGAGGACAAAGAAGAAAATGAAAGGGAAATGAAGTAGTGGTGTAAGTGTTGTGTATTCTTTTAATTGAAGATTCCCATGTGAGTTTGGATCTGTTTCCCAAGTGTATAAAGGTGTGTATGTGTAGTGGTGGTGGTGGGGAGAATCAATAGGAAACACAGAAATCTAGGGCTGTGGTGTGGTATTGTTTTTTTCATGTCTTGTTTTTTACGTTGTTGCTGGTCATTAGGGTTTGCATGTGCAAATGCTTCTATTTTATTTGTATCAATCTTGTCTGTATCTGTGTTTATTTTTCAACTCTTTTGTTTGTTTAATACTCTGAACTTGTGAATCGATCTACACTTAAAATAGTTACTAGGAAAAAAGTTTAAATATGTTGGAATTTATGTTTTTTTTTATCTATCTTGTTTTGGAAAAAAGATAATAAAGCAAATGATCTGTTTCACATTCAATCTTGTTCTTTTTACAACTACAACTATGTATGTGTGACATTATTTTCTATTTTTATGTATGTACTCTAGATAACAAAAAATGGACTTGTATAAGTCCCGATTGAACTCGATAAGGACTATAGTAGAATGACTCAAAGTCCATGTCAGCTCCACCGAGAGTAGGTCCAAATTCAGTTGAGGGTGATGGTGAAGGAGGTGGATTGGTAACAACAATGTCGGTTCCTGAGGTAAGTGCCCCCGTATCACATACGTTGACACGAACCAAAGGTTCGGTTGTGGTGGTGGTTGTTGAAGCTGCTTGAGTAATGATACCACGATCTTCTGAAACGACACCTGAAAAAACGTTATTTGACAGTTGTGTTTCCCTATGTAGACGTCATTAGGCGTGATGGTAGTTACCGTTTCAAATTCACGCGCCCAATTCAATTCTTATCCGCTGAGTCGGTTTGAATTCTCATCTAGTTACCGCCTCTGCAACTCTGAAAACTGTTCAAATTCTTTAACAAACTGTGACCCAGCAATTCGCTTTAATTATGGTTCATAGCATTCGGTCTTTAAGAAAATACACCATGATAGCATATGTAACCAAACCAGCAAATTTGAAAATAGCCATTAGTACCACGAACTAGACTTGTGAGAATCACGGGGATTCTCGTGCAAGAGGGTGACAATAAAAAGAAATAAAGAAAAGTATTTGTGGGATTTAAGTGATGTCTGTGTGGTTTCCCGATGAAGTAAGATCAAAAGTTTGTTAAGAAACATTTGAAAGGCATTTCAAAATAAGGCTTTAATGGGTAGGTTTTCTTCAACCGAACTTCAGTACTTAATATAAGACTGAAAGTTAGATGAAGTACTTGTGAGACCAGTGTAGCCTATCAAACAAGTAGGTATGAGAGGATATTTAGTAAGTTGATGAGATATATTTGGAAATCCAAAAAAAAAAATTAATCTGGATCTTTAGGAAGAAACGTCTTAGTATTAGACAATTTCACCAAGACCACGCAGAAATAAAAAGGATTTCACGGTACAGACAAACAAAGTGGCTTCGTTAATTCATGGGTGAAATGCTAGAGCTTTTGATTGTTCACTGTCAATTCATTTATGGTGTTGGATTGCGGGCCTCACTTAGCACGTGGTAAAATGAAACTAAGATCATCGACACAAACGTTGTATAACCATAAACCTCAGTGATTGATGCTAAGAGTCTCAAGGGTTACGATTATAGGTGGTTAAATGAGATGGAGAAATGAGTATAGGTGGTTAAAGAGCCAAAAGTACCTCTGGTGAAAATTTTGGACAAAGTAGATAATTCTTAACTCAAAGTGAGAAGAGTACAGTAGCTCATAACTTGAGTGATTTTGACAGCCTACTTGGGAAGAACCAATGGGTATAAATCAGATCATTAAGGCTTCACTCAGAGTTAAGGAGGCTTTGGTCTACATGCAGCAACATACTTCTAGAGACACCTAACTAGTACTAAGATAAAGAGATATATACCTTCCTTAGCTCAATCGTGAAAATACCTATGTGATAAACAATTAAAACAACAATATATATATATATATATATATATATATATATATATATATATATATATATATATATTGATTTTTGTAATTTTTATAAAAAAGAATAATAAAAACAAAAAAGAAACTATTTTTGAAATTTCTAGAGTTGTAAAAAGAAATATTTTTGTAATTTTGGAGTTTAACTTAAGATAAAAGGAAGCGAAAGCGAAAAGATATACATAATATACAAAAGATATGTGAGTTCCAAACCATAAAGGAAAACAATCGCTCGCATTTGAAAAATTGGAAGATGCGAAATAGACCAATCATTCGGTTCCCAAAAAATTAGGAGCCGAAATAGACTGAGCGTTCAGTTGATTTTGGTTGTTAGAAAAATTTTATAAAAGTGAAAGCGAAAGTTACACTAAATGAAATGAATATGGTTTTGGAACAGACTCAGCTTCCATCATTTCTAAGCCTTGCAGTATTTTATTGAATGATGCTTCAGGTAAGGCCTTAGTGAAGATGTCAGCTAATTGATCAGAGGAACGCACGAAGTGAATCTCAACATTCACATCTTCTACATGATCCTTGATAAAGTGATATCTCAGTACTATGTATTTAGTCTTGGAATGTTGCACTGGATTATGACAGATCCTGATTGCGCTTTCAGAGTTGCAATAGAGAGGAATTTTCTTCATTCTTAGGCCATAATCTCTTAATTGGCTTTGAATCCAGATGACCTGTGAAGTGCACGATGCAGCCGCAATATACTCAGCTTCGACTGTTGAGAGTGAAATGCAAGTTTGTTTCTTGGACTGCCAACTGATAATTTTGCCATCTAAGAATTGACATCCGCCTGTGGTGCTCTTTCGGTCCAAACCACATCCTCCAATATCAGCATCAGAGAATGCTTGAACGAAAAATCCTGACTTAGCAAGGATACCATAGACCGAGAGATGAGGTTCGCTTCAAATATCTAAAGATGTTCTTACAGCCACCATATGAGGTTCGCATGGATTAGCTTGGAACCTAGCACAGTAACAAATAGAAAACATAATATCAGGTCTACTAGCTATTAGATACATTAGAGATCCTATCATTTGACGATAGAGAGTCATATCTACAACCGATTTTTCCAATGATGGTGTCAACTTCGTTCCAAATGCCATAGGAACCTTTACTTTGGAATCTCCCATTATACCAAACTTAGTCAGTAGGGTCTTCGTATAAGCCTCCTCATTAATAAATATGCCTCCGATTCCATGTCAAATATTCAAGCCAAGGAAAAAGTTAATCGGACCCATTGAGCTCATTTCAAATTTAGTCTCCATCAACTTCCTGAATTCAACTGTTAGGCTGGGATTCCTGAAACCGAAGATGATGCCATCGACATAAATTTAGACGATCATTAAGTGGTTATCCTGTTTCTTACGAAAGAATGTTGGGTCAACCGAACCTTGTTTAAATTTGGACATTTTCAGAAATCATGTAAGAGTTTCATACCAAGCTCTAGGGGCTTGTTTTAGACCATAGACAGGTTTATTGAGAATATAATAATGGTCAGGATACCTTTCGTTCACAAAAGCTGGTGGTTGCTCAACATATACAGTTTCCTCTAGTTCCCCATTCAGGAAGGCACACTTAACGTCCATTTGAAACACTTCAAAGTTTTTGTGTGCAGCGTATGCCAGAAATATTCTCATTGATTCTAACCTTGCTACAAGAGCGAAAGTCTCTTCATAATTAATTCCTTTTTCCTGACAATAACCCTTCACAACCAGCCTCACTTTATTATGAATCACATTCCCTTCTTTGTCCATTTTCTTTCTAAGAACCCATTTCAATCCAACTACACATGCATCCTTTGGTGTGGGAATTAATCTCCAGACTCAGTTTCGTTTAACTCATGTAGTTCATCTTGCATTGCTTGTACCCAATCAGAGTGATCAAGAGCAATGTTAACCGTTTTTTGTTCTATTTTGGAGAAAAAGGAATTGAACATGCAAAATTCTATTTGAGAAAACAGAGAAGTTTGCTTTGTTTTTATTTGGGACTGAGTGAGAACTCCCTCAAATGATTCACCGATGACTTGAGTTTTTAGATGGTCTCTTGCCCATTTTTGAGAGGAGGATAGTTTGGATCATAGTTTGGATCCAATTCTACAGTGATTTTCTCTTCAAGTTCTGATTGAGAATCTGAATCATCATTCGAATTGTTATTCTCCCCCTCGAATGATGAATTTGGGTTCTCTGATGTGGATGATCCCTCCCCTTGGAATATTGAACTTTCTTTCAGAGGTTCGCTTGGACCTGGCTGTTCGGTTGGTTCTTGATGTTCGCTTTCCAAATCTTTAGCTTCTTCAACAATAATTTTCCTTAAGTTGGCAATCTTATTGTCAGCTGTTTTTGCCTCAGAATGGACTGCTCTCTCTAGTTCATCAAAGAGATCTATGTACTCTTCGAATGATTGAAGTTTCTTGACGTAATTTTCATCGAAGGTGACATAGTAGGTTTCCTCTATCTTCTTTGAACGTTTGTTTAAAACCCTATATGCCTTTGAGTTTAAAGAGTGCCCAAGAAAAATCCCTTCATTAGCTTTTACATTGAACTTGTTGTGGTTCTCTTTGGAAATGAAAATGAAGCACCTTGAATCGAAAACATGAATGAACTTGACTTTTGGCTTGCGATTGTTCAGAATCTCGTATGGAGTTATGGAGAATCGCTTGTTAAGAAAATATTTGTTCTGGGTATAGCAAGCAGCAACGATGGCATCAGCCCAGAAATACAAGGGTAAGGAAGCGAAGCTGAGCATGGTTCGGGTTGCTTCACATATAGAGCAGTTTCTCCTTTCAACTATGTCATTTTGTTGTAGTGTATATGGAGCATAGAAGTTGTGAGAAGTTCCCTTGTCAGCAAGAAAATATTCAAATTCTTTGTTCTTAAACTCTAATCCATTGTCGCTCCTTATGGTTCTCACCACCTTTCTTATTTGAACCTCCACATGTTTTATGAACATCTTAAGCTTTGGAGTCACCTCTGATTTCTGTTTAAGAAACAGGTGAAATGTGAAAAGTCATCAACAATTACTAAGATATACTTATTACCACCGACAATTTCGATTATTGAAGGTCCACAAAAGTCGATGTCTAGAATTTCGAGTGGCTCGATGATCCTCGTGTTGACAATTATGGGATGAATCTTTTGGCTTTGCTTTCCCATTTCGCATGCAACACACAAGTGTTCCTTATCAAATTTGAGGACTGTAAGTTCCCACACATGATCACCAAGAACTAACTTGTTGATATCCTTAAAGTTGAGATGTGAGAGCCTTCGGTGCCATAGCCAACTTTCATCAGATTGAGCCATCATTAGAAGACATACAGCCGGCTTTCCTTAAATTGGATTAATATTCAGAGGGTACATTTCTCCTTTTCTCTTAGATTTTAACAGGACATTCTTTGTCTTCTTTTCAACAATCTCAGAACCTTCATCATTGAACGAAACTTTCAAGCAAATTCCCACCACCAGTTGAGAGACACCGATGAGATTGTGTTGCATTCCTTCAACATACGCTACCTTTTGGATTGAGAACTCACCATTTGTGATCATTCCATAACCTTTAATTGTGCCATATGAATTGTTCCCTTATTGACACATCCACCATCTTTAAGGGCCCAAAACTCCCTTAGCTATTATCTTCTTCCTGTCATGTGACGTGAGCAGCCACTATCAATGTATCATTCGTCATCGAACTTCTCGTCACTTATAACCTGCAAAAATCAAGCAGATTTAGGAACCCAAAGTTTATTGGGTCCTTGTGAGCCTTTCACAGGATATGGAATTGCTATTGAAAGATCAACCATATATGTTCTTTTTATAAGGGTAGTCTCATTTTTTCGTTTAATAGTGAACACTTTGATTTTATTGCTTTCTGGTTTCGTTTCCATTGAATTAGACACTTTATTTTTATTTTTATTCGATTCAAAACATTTCTTTTGATTCCTAGGGTTAGCTGATGTCTTTGTTGCTTGTATTTTAGAATCCGAGACTAGCCTTCCCTTTCCTTTAACATCTTTGACCTGGTTTGATCTCGGTTGATGATTTGGATGGTGGAGCTTGGGACTAAAACTTCTCTTTCGGTTCTTCTCACTTTCAGTTTTAGGACCGAAACTGTCTTTTTGGTTCTGCTTACTGCAAGACTTACATTGAGTGCATGGATCTTTACTTATCTGAGGGCCTACTTTTACCTTTGGACTCGACACCTTTTCATGATTGGCATTTTGAGAAGTCCAAAACTGCTTTCTCTCTTTGAGATTCTTTTGGTATCTTTTGTTCCTTTGTCGTGTTTGTTCAGCAAGTTGTTTCTGGGATTTTTGAATGTTTGCCCTTGGCTTCGGTTTGTCTTCACAGACTTCACTTCATGATGATTCTCCGGTTGCTTTTTTCGTCTTGCCTGGAATTTCTTTAGTGCCACTTGTATTTGGCTTATCAAATCTTGAAGGCTTGTTCAGAGGTTCAGCCACATATCTACCTTTGACTCTCCAAGAAGTTTGCTCCGACAGACCAACTGTTTCGTCTGCATTGTCGATGGGAGATGATCAGAAAAAGTTGTCACATGCATGCAATTAACAAGAATGATAGGAAATGAAGAGTAAACTCAAGATCTAGCCATAGTCTAAGATAAAAATCGAATCATGAGTGCTTACAATAGTCCACAAGATGGTCAAGCTCAAGAGTGAGGGCTTTGTTTGCTGGATCTTCTCCTTCTTCTCACTATATTCTTCTCTTAAGCTCCACAAGTCACTCTAGCTCACAATATGAGAGCAAGTGGAGATTAGGGTCTTACACTGATGTTCTTAGGGTTTGGAGGCTGATGGAAGGTCGGCCTCAAGGTTTTAAGGAGATTATATAGGGTGCAAACCCTAAAAATTAGGGTTTTTCCTTTACAGTGCCTACTCGTCGAGTTAGGCCTTCCAACTCGCCGAGTAGGTCCTAATTTTCGCGTCCTACAATTGATCTCTACTCGATGAGTTGGAGCCCCCCAACTCACCGAGTTCCAGTCCAAAGCCCTAAAATTCTAAAAAGTAATTGATACCTAAAACGAGCGTTACACAAACCTTGATATTTCCCTTATTCGCACATGCAACTCTTAAATAAAATTGTTTAAAAAAGGAAAGGATAAGCACAAAGCTTAGTGAATTTCAACACAACATCACATCAAGATAATATATCTTACTTCTACCATACAAGTACGTCTATCATGCTATCAAGTAATAATCTAACATACCTCACAGATAAATAAACACTTCCATACAATAGATGTTAGTTTAAGAACACATCAATAAATGAGCATTCGTTAAGGACTCAATATTTCTACATTCGGTCCATAGACTCGGTGACCACCTTCGGTCCATTGATTCGATGTCACCACCTTCGGTCCGTTGAGTCGACACGATGGCCTTCAATCAAACAGCTCGACCTTATAACCTTCATCCCAATATACCATATATAATCAATACAAGCCATTCAATATAGTATTAATCATACATGTCCTAAGAACTCACACGTGCTAATGCAAGAGTATAGAACATTAGTGTCATGTAGTGAGGAACGCAACTCAAGTCACACGTGAATCACAAGAGCAAGCACCCGAGCTCCAACAATCAAAGTACTCCCTTCTTCCATATATATAAGTGTTTTAAAGTGTTAATAAACACTACTTAACCCTTGAATCAACTAATACATCCCTAAGTTTGTTTTCAGCTTTTTACACAAAAATTGGAGTCTATTCAAGATCTTTTTTCTTCCCTTAATCCCTTTTAATCAAGAATATAAAGTCGTATTCAGAAAGTTCACCTTATTACCCTTCTGGGGATATATTATACACAGTCTAATTATTTTTATATGATGAATTATTACAAAACTACATAACAATCCAACTTATTCCAAATTGTTTGATAGTGAAAATACAAGTTAGTGTCTGTAATGTATTCCATGCCTTTATATAAATACAACTGATATTGAACATGTACCCAAAGGACCCTATACTATAAGAATACATACACAATACAAACAAACAAATAAATATTCTAACACTCCTCCTCAATTTGAGCGAGACGTTCACAATGCTTAAATTGTTTCTAAAATCAAGGAATAGTTGTATAGGAAGTCCTTTGGTGAAAATGTTAGCTAACTAATTAATACAAGCCATTCACTATAGTACTAATCATACACGTCCATAAGTTTGGTTCTTTGGTGTTGAATAGGGTTAGAAGCTAGGTACATGGCACTCACATTGTTGCAGAACATAAGAGTAGTTCAAATTAAGGGGAAAGAGAGTTCACAGAGGAGATTGTGAAGCCATGAAACTTCAGCATACATGAAACCTATTGTTGGATTACCTTTTATTTGTCTGCTATCGAAGGCTTCATCGGATCTTAGTTGGCTTTGGTAACGAAGGCTTTTATACTTAATTTTAAAAATCTTAATAAGATTGTTCTAAATGATTTAGTTCGAGACTTATAGGTTCTTAAATTAGATCATGATTCTTTATGTGCAGCTTGTGAACAAGGAAAGTGTAACATCCCGACATATCAAGAGTAGAGTTGAAGGGCTAAAAGAGTAAATTGGGAAAGAGCGACTCGGCGAGTCCATGTGTGGACTCGGCGAGTAGAGTCGCGACTTGGTCGCGTGTTAAGTGGCCGACTCGGCAAGTCAGTGTATTGGACTTGGCGAGTAGGCGCTGAGTGGAGAAAACCCTAATTCTCGGGGTTGAGCCTTATATAATGATCATTATGTCTTCCTCCCAGCCTCTTTATCACCCCTTGAGCCCCAGAAAACCCTAAATCGCGGAGAAGCACCATTTTTGAGTGGATTGGAGCTTGGAGAAGTAATGGTTGAAGGAATTTTGGGAAGATTGAAGGCTTGGAGCAAGGGGCTTTGCTTGGATTCGAATTGCATTGCAGTTGGGGCATCACTTAGAGGTAGTATCTCATTTTTGACCTGTTGATTATGTTGTTTCTTCATTTTGGGGTTTGTGAGAAATTGTCTATGGATGATATGGGAAGTCTAGAGGTTAGATCTGAGGTTGCTACCTCAGATCTGGAAGGGAGAAGAATAAGAGAGCATGAAAGTCCCTGTGTTGGAGTGTTTAGTGAAGCTTGCATGTCCCAAACCCTAGCCCCAATGTGCAAACGGCTTAGATCTCTTTGGATTCACGTAAAGTTTGCCACTTTACGTGATGGATGAGTGGTAGGAGGCTAGATCTATGTCTTGGAGCAGTTGCATGGCCTGGAATGCTTCGGAATGTATTTAGACCGGCGGTACTCGGCGAGTCACATGGGTGGACTCGACGAGTTGGATGAAGATGGCCTGGAACTCGGCGAGTTGTATGAACAACTCGGCGAGTAGGTTGAAGATAGCCGTAGACTCGGCGAGTCTGTTCTTGGACTCGACGAGTCTTGACGAAGAGTCCCAAATATTTCCTGGTTGAGTCGAGAATCGGTGAGTCAAGGGATGACTCGGTGAGTTGGGTGTGAGTGGACTCAGAGTTGTGGGACTCGGCGAGTCTCGTGGTGACTCGACGAGTTGAGTCGTGATATGGGGAAGTTCTGATTATGGGAACTCGACGAGTCACAGGGTTGACTCGGCGAGTAGAGTCAGTCAAGGGTTGACCTAGACTGAGGACTTTGATTTCGACCAAGGGTTGGCCGTTGAGTTTTAGGGTTTGGACAGCGATGTGGCCTTTGGGCCAAGAGAGAGGTAAAATAGTCTTTTACCCATAAGAGGGTGTTATGAGAGGATTTATTCTAGCCTCGAGAGTTATATTCATGAGAGTATTTGCCTTACGTGTTAGGCGGTGGCGAGTTCGAGATTCAAGTGCGGGGATATCTGCTTTCTGCTTGCCAGGTGAGTCTTCTCACTATACTTTACCTTGAGTAGGTAACCAGAGTTATGTGATTAGAGTATTTGTATGCTATATGTACGTGATGTGTTGTACTGCATTATTTCTATGTGATTTATGTTGTGCATGTTTATAGAGTTAGAACCGGAAGGTTCCCAGAGTTAGAACCTGAGGGTTCACAGAGTTTGGGTGCACGGACCCACAGAGTTATAGCCTCGAGTGGCTAATATGTGTTATGTGTGGTATTTTGGGGAACTCACTAAGCTTCGTGCTTACAGTGTTTTGTTTGATGTTTTACAGGTTTCTTTCAGTATCACGGGACGGCACCGGCTTGATTGTACACACCAGAGAAAGAGTCATATTTTGGAGGATCTTGGTTTTCTATGCAAGTGAAAATGGAGTTATGTTTTGTAAACCGACTATGAATAAGATTTTAAACAAGTGTTTCTAAGAGTAAAATGATTATTTTAAATGAAAATTTTGTCTTGAAATTTACGGTGTTACAAGTTGGTATCAGAGCCTTGGTTTGAGGGATTCGGATGCGCCTTCAGGTAAATCTGGACTCAAACTGAGGAAGTACGAAAAGTTTTTAAAGAAATAATTTTCTAAAAGTGAATAAGAGTTCAAAGAGAAAGCAAGAAGGAGCAGTGTGTACAATCAGCCAGAGCCCGAACGGTGATTTCCCAAAATACCCTTATTTTTGTGTTATGAGATATGTATGATGCACTTTATGAGATATTATTGCATGCTAGAGACAGGCTAGGTATTTCATATGTTAGGACTAGAGTGGCCTGATTTGTGATGCCTTAGCCTAGGACTCATTGTTATATGTGTTATGTTTTAAGTATGTGATGAGTGAGAGTATCCAGTTAGAACCCATGAGGGGTAGAGTTACAGAGTTCGGTGGTACTTTCGAGGATGAGCTGAGAAGGTGGAGTTATCATAGAGAGGGAGTCCTATGTATCCTTCGATGCTCGAATGCTGCTTGCTTTGTGCTATGTGGAACTCTCGATGATGGGAGTCAGCTACCAAGTGAATATGACGATATTCAGGAGGTAGATGGCTGGCATCATTAGGAGCTCTTCAGCAGCTGATAGCAAAGAAGTGGGAGGACGATGGAAGAGCCTAGGGAATAACCCTATCCAGATGAGTGCGCTTGTAGAATAGAGAATTTCGCTGGGGAGCGAGCACGCGCGATGGGATTGGTGAAAGAGCAGGTCGAGCAGCTATTTAGAAGCTCTGGGATGGTCCGTGTGGAAAGTATGGGTAGATGTGGCAGGTAGTATGGGCCCGTACTACTGAAAGCAGAGGACCCATACTTGATACAGGGAGTATTCTGAAGGTTCTAAAGAGCAGATTGAGGAGTGATGTTATGGTTTGAGTACCATACATCGGAGCGGATCGAGGAGTGATGTTATGGTTCGGGTACCATGCATCAGGGCAGGTTGAGGAGTGATGTTATGGTTCGGGTACCATACATCAGAGCAGATTGAGGAGCGATGTTATGGTTTGCGTACCATACATCGGAGCGGATCAAGGAGTGATGTTATGGTTCGGGTACCATACATCAGGGCAGATTGAGGAGTGATGTTATGGTTCGGGTACCATACATCAGAGCAGATTGAGGAGCGATGTCATGGTTTGCGTACCATACATCAGAGTGGATCGAGGAGTGATGTTATGGTTCGGGTACCATACATCAGGGCGGATCGAGGAGTGATGTTATGGTCCGGGTACCATACATCGGAGCGAATTTGGGAGTGATGTCATGGTTAGGGTACCATACATCGGGGCATATTGAGAAGAGATGTCGTGGAAGGAGTACCATGGTTCGTAGTGAATGATGTTTGTGGTTCTCCGGTTATTCGGTCACGAGTAAGTTCGAAGAGGCATCCCTTGAGAGGGAGATCGAGAGTCCCTCAGAGTATTCTAGTAAGGAGTCAGTGGAAGGGAGAATTTCGATCTGAGTTGAGTGATCAGTCAATAAAGGAGATGTCACCTCCTATGATCGGGGAGGTACTAATTATGTAAGTGTGAGAATATGAGAAGCATGATGTTTTGGTTTTGGGTTTAGGGGTAAACCCTGCAGGTCGTCATTGATGATGATTTCCCCCCAGAGTATCAGGTAACATGTGTGCCGCGAGGCAGTGATCTATCATGAGCAGATAGTCAGTTGGGACTAAGATAGTCGAGGGCCACGCTATACCTAATTGAGTATAGTCGGGTGTACGGTAGTGGTATCAGTGGGGAGTTCAGTCGAGTTTAGCGGTGCAGAGAGTTTTCTATCCATGGGGTGTTGAATATGGGAGTGGGTCCTTGTTCGTGGGGTGATCCCGGTGTTGGAGCGTTGGTTGATGAGTTGAGGTGAGGGGTACGGTGATTTTATGGTTCAGTCTATGAGCCAGGGATGTTATTGAGCAGTTGATTTGTTGGTACTAGATTGGTAAGATATTTGGAACGACTAGAGGCAGACGTGACGAGAAGTTCTTGAGGAGTTCATCAGAGATTCAGAGTATATTAAGTTGATTCATTTCCGTAAGGGGGATTATCGGGGGTTGTGTAGCACTTTCCGGGGGCAGGTGCGATTTTGCTGGAGAATATAGTTATGGAATAGTTGTGTGCTATTTGGTGACGGTTTGAACCCTAAGTGGGGGAGAACCGGGTGCCGTATGTAAGAAAGCAGAGATTTGTCAGGAGCAGTTATAAGTGGAGTATAGAGATATGCGGTAAGAAATCATGAGACCAGAGATGTCGGTGATCGAGGAAAGGGGTCGGAGTGAGTTAATGCAGGAAGTACTTGTTTGAGAAGGATGAATGTCTCCACGACAGGTGTTTATTAGTCAGGAATCTGGTATTGGTCAGTGTTGGGGCAAGTAGATAAAGAATGATTAGGCAGCCAACTCCCGGGTCGGTATGCGTATCCTTGTTTGGGTTTTGAGTGGCAGGAAAAAGGGTTTCGGAGAATTATCAGCGTATTTCGTAGCGTTAGCGTTTCTTCGTATTGCAGTTGGGAAATTGAATACACCGAAGTTGCAACTTGGGAAAAATGAAGATCTAGTTATGGGGTTCAGAGGGAATGTATTATTGCATCTATATGGTGCTTGGGGCAGGAAACTTGTGGTTGTGGCAGGATCTTGTGATGATCGGTGGGGGTGTTCCGAGGTATCCGGGTATTGATATCTTTATTTCGAAGTTATTTGTGAATCTTGAGTTGAGACGACTTGTGGTATATCTGGTATCTATGGAACTAGTGATAGCCCTTTGAGTATGGGCATCCAGGGAGATTACTTGGGAGAGTGGATCTTCGCAAGGGTGGGCATCTGTTATGACGATTGCCTCCAGAGTCTGTGATGAATATTCGAGACGAGTATGGGTAGCCGCCTATGATAGTTTGTGGAGCACGAGCTAGTGGAGTCAGAGGGTGTTGTGATACTGCGGGGAGCCGTAGTACTCACTAGTCAGAGGGTGTTATGATACTGCGGAGAGCCGTAGTACTCACTAGTCAGAGGGTGTTGTGATACTGCAGAGAGCCGTAGTACTCACTAGTCAGAGGGTGTTGTGATACTGTGGAGAGCCGTAGTACTCACTAGTTAGAGGGTGTTGTGATACTGCGGAGAGCCGTAGTACTCACTAGTCAGAGGGTGTTGTGATACGGCGGGGAGCCGTAGTACTCACTAGTCAGAGGGTGTTGTGATACCGTAGGGAGTCGTAGTGCTCACTAGATGGCAAGAGAGTGTGATGATGGAATGTTCTCCGATCAGTGTATGATGTGGAAGAGTTTTGGGCTTGAGTAGCCCTAGTATTGAGTTTTTGGAGCCTGGATGTTGGACCGGGGGCGAGACTGGGGTCCCCGTCTCTGTCGGGGAATGTGGTGAGATGGCAAGGGATATGCGCAGCAGAAACCAGAGATCAGAGTGGAGACGATCCTCGGTTGGATTGTACTTTCTTGCATAAGGAAAAGAGAATTTCGTGACTTGCGTGTCACGAGGCCGGGATAGTGGTCACGGGGAGGAAGTTAGTGGGATATTTGGATCATGATTTGGGTGACCTTTGGAGGCTCAGCTGTGGAGTCAAAAGCTGACCTGGTGCTCAGTCTCGAAGAGGGATATGTGATGAGCTAGAGCTTATCCTGATGATGTCGGAGGACACCTCAGAGGGAGTGAACGATTCAGACGCTCAAAGACATGCTTCGGGCATGTGTATTAGATTTCGGAGAGTGTTGCGGCACGTATTTATCCTTGGTTGAGTTATCCTATTTCAACAGCCATCATTAGTGCATTGGTATGCCACCCTTTGTGCTGTTGTATGGGAGGAAGTGTTGGATCCTCATTTACTGGGGAAAGTGTTGATTCGCGGAAGTGAAAGTTGTAGTGAGAATGGATGATTTGGAGTATGGTGGTCGAACACTGTGTCTGTGACAGTGGTATGGAATGACATCATGATGGGATGTCTGCTGAGGACGCGGAAATATTCCACGGGTGTAGAGCCAAGAGTCTCAGGATGGATGTAGGGATGGAGTCTGGGACTCCCAACTTGATTCTGATCGAGGGCTGTGTGCGTAGTGGTGGTTTCTCCTGGGGATGTTAGAGACGTCATCATTGTGACGGGTTTTCCTAACCCGAGAGTGCGAAGGTTGGTGCGGCATGGGTGTGTGATTGCAAGAAGAGGACTCATGGGAGTTGCTCTGGGATTTAAGAGTGGGTCTTTCCGTCGTCACGGATTGGATAGAGAGGGATTCGAATCGGGGATCCGATGGTTCATGTCTTCTAACCCTTATGGGTCGAGTGATTGTTGAGATTTGGGGCAGTGATACTTCATGGGTAATTCTCGGATCGATGTGTGTGGTCATCAGAGGGTGCATCCGGTGCCCGGTTCGAGACAATGGTCAGGACACCGTAAGGAAAGGGAAAGTGTGTTCGAGTTTCGATGGGTATGCCTTGTGAGATCTGGTCCGATTAAGGCCAGGTGGCACGTTGTGGGAGTAATTCTGGAGTTGAGTTACTGTAGGCTTCGAGGGCGAAGCCTAATTTAAGTGGGGGAGAATTGTAACATCCCGAAATATCAAGAGTAGAGTTGAAGGGCTAAAAGAGTAAATAGGGAAAGAGCGACTCGGCGAGTCCATGTGTGGACTCGGCGAGTAGAGTCGCGACTTGGTCGCGTGTTAAGTGGCCGACTCGGCGAGTCAGTGTATTGGACTCGGCGAGTAGGCGCTGAGTGGAGAAAACCCTAATTCTCGGGGTTGAGCCTTATATAATGATCATTATGTCTTCCTCCCAGCCTCTTTATCACCCCTTGAGCCCCAGAAAACCCTAAATCACGGAGAAGCACCATTTTTGAGTGGATTGGAGCTTGGAGAAGTAATGGTTGAAGGAATTTTGGGAAGATTGAAGGCTTGGAGCAAGGGGCTTTGCTTGGATTCGAATTGCATTGCAGTTGGGGCATCACTTAGAGGTAGTATCTCATTTTTGACCTGTTGATTATGTTGTTTCTTCATTTTGGGGTTTGTGAGAAATTGTCTATGGATGAAATGGGAAGTCTAGAGGTTAGATCTGAGGTTGCTACCTCAGATCTGGAAGGGAGAAGAATAAGAGAGCATGAAAGTCCCTGTGTTGGAGTGTTTAGTGAAGCTTGCATGTCCCAAACCCTAGCCCCAATGTGCAAACGGCTTAGATCTCTTTGGATTCACGTAAAGTTTGCCACTTTACGTGATGGATGAGTGGTAGGAGGCTAGATCTATGTCTTGGAGCAGTTGCATGGCCTGGAATGCTTCGGAATGTATTTAGACCGGCGGTACTCGGCGAGTCACATGGGTGGACTCGACGAGTTGGATGAAGATGGCCTGGAACTCGGCGAGTTGTATGAACAACTCGGCGAGTAGGTTGAAGATAGCCGTAGACTCGGCGAGTCTGTTCTTGGACTCGACGAGTCTTGACGAAGAGTCCCAAATATTTCCTGGTTGAGTCGAGAATCGGTGAGTCAAGGGATGACTCGGTGAGTTGGGTGTGAGTGGACTCAGAGTTGTGGGACTCGGCGAGTCTCGTGGTGACTCGACGAGTTGAGTCGTGATATGGGGAAGTTCTGATTATGGGAACTCGACGAGTCACAGGGTTGACTCGGCGAGTAGAGTCAGTCAAGGGTTGACCTAGACTGAGGACTTTGATTTCGACCAAGGGTTGGCCGTTGAGTTTTAGGGTTTGGACAGCGATGTGGCCTTTGGGCCAAGAGAGAGGTAAAATAGTCTTTTACCCATAAGAGGGTGTTATGAGAGGATTTATTCTAGCCTCGAGAGTTATATTCATGAGAGTATTTGCCTTACGTGTTAGGCGGTGGCGAGTTCGAGATTCAAGTGCGGGGATATCTGCTTTCTGCTTGCCAGGTGAGTCTTCTCACTATACTTTACCTTGAGTAGGTAACCAGAGTTATGTGATTAGAGTATTTGTATGCTATATGTACGTGATGTGTTGTACTGCATTATTTCTATGTGATTTATGTTGTGCATGTTTATAGAGTTGGAACCAGAAGGTTCCCAGAGTTAGAACCTGAGGGTTCACAGAGTTTGGGTGCACGGACCCACAGAGTTATAGCCTCGAGTGGCTAATATGTGTTATGTGTGGTATTTTGGGGAACTCACTAAGCTTCGTGCTTACAGTGTTTTGTTTGATGTTTTACAGGTTTCTTTCAGTATCACGGGACGGCACCGGCTTGATTGTACACACCAGAGAAAGAGTCATATTTTGGAGGATCTTGGTTTTCTATGCAAGTGAAAATGGAGTTATGTTTTGTAAACCGACTATGAATAAGATTTTAAACAAGTGTTTCTAAGAGTAAAATGATTATTTTAAATGAAAATTTTGTCTTGAAATTTACGGTGTTACAGAAAGCAATATCGACAAGGACATCCAATAACCATCAACTCGAAGATTGTTGAACCACTTGAGCTTCTCCATATTGATTTATGTGGACCTTCAACAATTGAACCAATTGATGAGAAGAAGTATAATTTGGTTACTGTAGATGATTTTTCATGCTTTACTTTGGTTTATTTTCTCAAGCGAAAATCAAAGCCCTTTCTTATATGTACAATAAGAAAATTTCAGGGACCTTTTTGCAAACTATATCTTTTTCCGTAACTATTAATTTATTATGATTTCATTTACAAAACACATATTAATAATGTGAGTAATAAAGGTGTTTAATTTTATCATAAATGGGCAGTTATAGAATGTGTAGTATAATACAATCACTCTACAGCCAATTTGATGGAACTTGAGACTAGAATTCAAGAAAGAAAATCCCTCACATTCTAGTACTTTTGCCTCATTTCTTGCTACATAGAAGGTCAAATGCAAGTCATTCTTAGGTTCAACGATCTTGAAGAATCTTTCCAAACTGTTGTATCCTAGGAAACAAACACCCAATAATGGGCAGATTTGTTTTATGGACAATGTGTTAAACACATGCCTCAGCTTTTTGTTAATTTTTTGTTTCGTTTTCGTTTATCCATGTTATAGTTCCATGCATATAGAAGAAGTATCGATTGGAAACCAAATAGAACAAAACATCGTTCGTAAGCTTTATGATATATCCATCAGAGGGGTTCTCACCTTGCCATCGGTGGCCATCCGAGAAAGTTCTTTTTCATCACCAGGCGTAGAGTTTGTGTTGAGTGATAAAAATGCAAGCGAACAGTGAACGGTGTAAGGGTATGGGAGTAATGTTTATCATGGGGGAGAAAGGAGTAAAGGGAACATATGTCGGTGGTGAACACTAGTGGTGCACTACTAGAAACTTGGGTTTTAGAGACGGACAAATCTGTTGCTATTCCATCACTAAATGTTGTTTGTGATGGATCAGCGACGGATATAGTCCATAGATATATAAAACGTGGCTAATGACCTAGCGAGTGTTTTAGCGACGGATCGAATTTTCCTTGCGACAATTTTAGCGACATAATATCCATCGCCAAATGGTCACTCCATGCATTGGCAACAAAATTTACGTAGCTGTTCTGTAGCAAATTTCTTTTTTTTTTTTTTTGTAGCTAATCCCTTGCAAAATTTATACATTAATTTTTTTTCGCCGTTGATTTGTCGCAAACTTTAGACATGATTTTTTTCGATAGCTAATCCCTCGCAAAACTCATACATTAATTTATTTATTTTTCCGTCGTTGATCCGTTGCAAACTTTAGACATGAATGTTTTTCCATAGCTAATCCCTAGCAAAATTCATACATTAATTTATTTTTCCCTTGCTGATGCTTCGCAAACATGTAATATCATTTTTTTTATGATTCTAAAACAAAAAATACTACAATCATCAAATTATTATACAAAAAAACATCAAATAATGATACAACCAAACATTATAATACCAAAACTATAAAAGTTTACCAAACTATCATTCAAAAAGCACCCAAAAACAAAACTATCAACATAACATCAAACTCTCAATGGTTGAGAATATTTTAACACCAAGAAATCCAAAGTATGCAAAAGAGGTACAAACAGTAAAAAGTTTAACCTTCAAAATAAGCATCAGGAAATGAGTTTTCACAAAACATAACTTCAAAATAACATGTTAGTTTCTCTCTTCATTTCATGTTCATCCAATCATCTTCGGTTCTCATTCCTATAAAACATTATTCAAAACAATCAAAATCATCGAATACAAAAGGTTACCAAGTCATTCAAAAACATCAAATACCAATGGTTAACATCATATTACCTCTAATTTTCAATTTCACATCATATTTTGCAAGGCTGTGTACATCTTCTCCATTGCTTCATATTTTGCATCAATTTGTTGTTGTTTGGCATCTATTGTTGCAGCTTTGGCATCCATTTCCTAACGCATTTGTTGATTTTTAGCTTCCATTTCTACAGCTTTAGCATCCATTTCCCCATGCATCTCGTTTCGTACACATTCATAGACAACCTAAAGTACAATGCCATGATAGGAAAATTTATAAGTACAATACCATGATAGGAAACTTATAAAGTAAAGAATTAAACGAACCTTTTAGGATGTTATTGTACTAGATGTTCCTTCCAAAAAGCTCGTTGGATCAGACACGGATCCGAATCCATATATTCTTCCTTTCTTGACTCCTCCGGAAACATCACACCATGTTTCATTATCCAAAAGGGGGTGGTAACTAGTATCATCACGAAACTTAGCCACCATAGCACTTTCATAAGCCTCCTATTATAGCAAAAAAAACATGAAAAAACAAAAACTTGAAAGAAGGAATGGAATGGTTCATTCCATTCCATTGAAATCATAATCAAGGAATGGAATGAACCACTTCATAAGCCTACTATTAATTAATACACAAACTTTGATAAACCATTTTTTTGATTCTTATCTAATCAAACCTTGCATAAAGATAACTACTACTTACAGAATACTTAATTACAACTAGGTAGAGGATTTATGTTCGTGTCTTTATGAGTATTATCCGATTAAAGAATATTTGGAGTATCACCTAAATACTTTAATCTGAAAATGTTTAACACGATTCTCAAAATTTCCAAGCCTTTCTATACCCAAATTTCTAACATTTTAATGACTATTTACCTTTCACTAGCAATGTTGCTCGAATTCGGTCTCTTTTTTTATTAATTCATACGAAACACGCATTTGTAGTTTACCAGATTAAATTGTGTTCCATTAATATGTTAAAAAAACATCAAAACAACACCTTAGATGTTTTATTCACTGTAGGAGTCCATAAGAACATTATAACAACGTAGTAACATAACCAGCATGAACTGCTACAAAGCAGAGTGCAACCAATATTCTAATTTATTATCGGTTATATTCTTACTGGTTTTTAAACATATATGGTGGTTGTCGTTTAGTTAAATGGTGTGGTGATTGTATCTTGTAGGTGCATTGTGGTTCAATTTAGTTATTTCTCTTTGCTTCATTTGGATTAGAACACTTGTAGCTATTAAGCACATAGTTAAATTGCTTGTTTTGGAAGTTGATATATGTGTTAATTCAATGATGCTCATCTGAACAAGATTTCTTTGTTTTTTATAATATGTTAGTCATTTACCAGTGAAATCATTCGGATAATTAGTTATAAGGGAGATTGTTGAGCGTACCCCATATGAAAATAAATATAATAAAGAAATTTAGAAAATAAGCTACGGCTAAAATTATCATTTTATTAAGGGTCAAACCCATATGAAAATAAATATAATAAAGAAATTTAGAAAATAAAGCTATGGCTAAAATCATCATTTTACTGAAGATCAATCGAATCTTTCAAACGACATACAACTTAGAGTGGAAATCAAAACAAAAGAAAACCACATGGACCATCCAAATGAAAAAATAAAAATAACGATACATATGAAACTTGCAAATTGGCTCAAATCCATAAACCACATTGACCATCCAAATAAATAACGAACAATAAGGATGAAACTTGCAAATTGCCTCAAATTACATAGATGATTTATGTAATAGAAAACACATGAACAGTAACTAAACAAAAACCGAACATTTTTCATGTTTGGTTAACCAAAAAAAATCAATCTATACAAAAGGAAACTATTTGCTGGAAATTAACTATTGACCACCAATGCATTGCATAGATTTACAATTAGTATATACATAGCAAATCATCGGAAAAAAAAATCATTCGTCAATAGAAGATTATTCAACGTTTGCTAATTTGTTGCTAATTTGGAGGTTCTTTATATGTTGCTTTAGTTGTTTGTAGGTTCGATTTTCGGAGAGAATTAACAAACAAATGGTAAATTATATTTTCCAATATATTGTGTTTTCCTTGTAAGATAACATGTTTCGAAAAGAATTGCCGAAAAAAACTATTCGTCATCACCGCTTTGCACGGGTACAAATTTATAGTTGAATTACATACTAAAAAATGTAGAGTTGCCTGAATCGGATCCGCGTCAGCAACCGATTATTTAGAATGGAGAAACAATCACATCCAACTTAAGTTGGGCATACGAACGTCTAGCGCTTTTTAACACCCTTAACAACTGCACCAGGTGAGGCATGTATTCCACTATCAGCTTCAATGACAGGATAAGCAGCAAATTGTGCTATGCCGCACATTCCCTTCTTGTCAGGAATTCCACGGTGGAGTTTGTAGTATCCTTTGTCTCCCCACTCTTCTCCCCACGAGTTCTTCAATATCCAGTACTTGGTTCCATCCGGGTCTGTACCATATCCAACTGCTAGCGTTGAATGCAAAACTGTCGTGTCGCATGGTCCTTGCACAATTCCCTATTAAATTATTTACCTTAGTTACCTTATCATCCATATATATAGTAAAATATGAAAGAATGTGGTGCTACCTAGGTAGCATTTGTTAGTTTTTAAAGTAACAATAATATACATATTATGTATGTGAGTTTTGAGTTACCTCTTTATATAACGCTAAATTATCTCCCCATGACGTTGAAACAGCTACAGGTTGGTGTGCAACTGCTTTCAATAGATGCTCATCAGTTTCGTCCCTGGGGACGTCTTGATATCCATGAATTTCTACGGCGATATCTTTTGCCTGTCATAATTGAAAAAAGTTGACACAAACACATGCATATGCATGCAAATTTTAATTAATCCCTCAATATAATTAGTAAATGCACGTGAAATCAACAACTAATTAATATCGATGCATTACCTTTTCTAATGTGCAAGTCTCAACTACAGGTTTGTAAGGGTAGTTCTTCTCGGTAGTTAGACCTCCATTATTGGCGATGTATTTGAAAGAATCTTGAGGTGAGCCTCCGTTACATCCGCCTACATTAGCACAGTCGATAATTTCTTTTGGTGATAATTCTATTAGCTCGCCATTTACGATTGAATGGATTCCTTCAACGGAATCCACTGTTGGAAATGCATAGCAACTCCCTGCATGCAGTACGTACGTTTAATATTACAAATTTCAACGATGCATCGATCAAATCCTTAATTAATTATCATGCTTTTTCTTTTTAATTGAAAAGAACCATGCACGTTTGTTTATGTAAGTTGCAAAAAGAATTTAAAAAAAAGTGTAGGCCGGTGTTACGTACCACACATTCCTTGATTCTTGACACGGGTAACTGCATTATGGTTTCTCCAGTCCATCTCGGCAGGGACGTCAGTGACGTTACGATACTTGAAATCCCAATACCAGTTGTCCTTGCTTGCAGTAGCCTCTCTGCCATCTTTTGCCGGGCAACCGCCATCTTTTGCTGGGCAACCACCGCCCGAGCAACCGCCGTCCTTCGCCGGGCAACTGCCCCCGGGGCAACCACCACCTGGACAACCACCGTCCTTCGCTGGGCAACCGCCACCTGGACAACCACCGTCCTTCGCTGGGCAACCGCCGTCCTTCGCCGGGCAACCGCCACCTGGACAACCGCCGTCCTTCGCCGGGCAACCGCCACCCGAGCAACCGCCGTCCTTCGCCGGGCAACCGCCGCCCGAGCAACCACCATCCTTCGCCGGGCAACTGCCACCCGAGCAACCACCGTCCTTCGCCGGGCAACCGCCGCCCGAACAACCACCGTCCTTCGCCGGGCAACCGCCGCCCGAACAACCATCGTCCTTCGCCGGGCAACCGCCGCCCGAACAACCATCGTCCTTCGCCGGGCAACCGCCGCCCGAACAACCACCGTCCTTTGCCGGGCAACCGCCGTCCTTTGCCGGGCAACCACCGCCCGCACAACCGTCGTCCTTTGCCGGGCAACCACCGCCCGCACAACCGCCATCCTTTGCCGGGCAACCGCCGTCCTTTGCCGGGCAACCACCGCCCGAACAACCACCGTCCTTTGCCGGGCAACCGCCGCCCGAACAACCACCGTCCTTTGCCGAGCAACCGCCGCCTGGGCAACCTCCGTCTGCCGCCGGGCAACCTCCGTCCGCCGCCGGGCAACCGCCGCCCGGGCAACCGCCTCCCGGGCAACCGCCATCTTTTGCCGGGCAACCGCCTCCCGGGCAACCACCGTCCTTCGCCGGGCAACCACCGCCGGTGTTATCTATTGGTTTGAAAATAGTGTTCGTGTCTTTTGCTGGGCATCCACCACCCGGGCAACCGCTGTCCTTTGCCGGGCAACCGCTGTCCTTTGCCGGGCAACCGCCTCCAGAGCAACCGCCATCATTCGCTGGGCAACCGCCGCCCGCACAACCGCTGTCCTTTGCTGGACAACCACCGCCCGGGCAACCGCCGTCCTTTGCCGGGCAGCAACCACTGTCCGCTGGGCAACCGCCGTCTTTTGCCGGGCAACCGCCGCCCGGGCAGCAACCACTGTCTGTTGGGCAACCACCGGCCGGGCAACCGCCGTCCTTTGCTGGGCAACCACCGCCAGGGCAGCAACCACTGTCTGCTGGGCAACCGCCGTCTTTTGCCGGGCAACCACCGCCAGGGCAGCAACCACTGTCCGCTGGGCAACCACCGGCTGGGCAACCACCGTCCTTTGCAGGGCAACCACCGCCTGGGCAGCAACCACCGGCCGGACAACCTCCGTCCTTTGCTGGGCAACCACCGCCCGGGCAGCAACCACTGTCCGCTGCTGGGCAACCGCCGTCCTTTGCTGGGCAACCACCGCCCGGGCAACAACCACTATCTGCTGGGCAACCGCCGTCCTTTGCTGGGCAACCACCGCCCGGGCAGCAACCACTGTCCGCTGGGCAACCACCGCCCGGGCAACCGCCGTCCTTTGCTGGGCAACCACCGCCCGGGCAGCAACCACTATCCGCTGGGCAACCACCGGCCGGACAACCGCCGTCCTTTGCTGGGCAACCACCGCCCGGGCAGCAACCACTGTCCGCTGGGCAACCACCGGCCGGGCAACCACCGTCCTTTGCTGGGCAACCACCGCCTGGGCAGCAACCGCCGTCCTTTGCCGGGCAACCACCACCTGGGCAGCAACCACTGTCCGCTGGGCAACCACCACCCGGACAACCAGCATCCTTTGCAGGGCAAGGATTGGGAGGGGCACCCTTAAATCCAGTAAACTTGCTCTGTATCTCCTCACGAGTCATCCCTGCAAACCTGTTCAGCTCTAACTTAAATCCCAAGTTGGCCTTGTTTGTCTTGTGAACATGTTCCAGTCTAGACTTGAACGTGTTGTACTGTTTCCTTTTGGCTTCAAGGCTTATTTCCTCCAACTTGTGGTGGCTCCTCCATCTTTCAAACATAGCCTCCCTGCCCTCTTCCGTATGAACCTCCTTGTCGTCATATGTGAACCCCTGCACAACCCCCAAACAACAAACCAATGTAACTACGATTGATATCAAAATTAATTTGCTCCTTTCCATTTCTTGCTTCTCTAACTTTGGAGTCGAACTTAATTATGAGATTAAGAATGGCATGCAACTCGGATTTTATAGCTACACAGCTTCAGTGGATGAGAGGTCACAAATACAGTATACCCATGAAACACGTACGGTCAATTAACAATAACAAATCTGGTCGTACAACTACCCTACACGTGTCCTTTCGTGAAACTTTTTAGTGCATATATACTTAGTCAAATCCAAATTAATACATTTGTTATGAATTTTTTTTTTTCTTTTCCGAAAATTTTCCGGCATCTATTGTTCAAAGGGCAAGCAAGATGCTAGGCTTGAGGGGCGGATCTGTAGTTTAATAAAGGTATGCATGAATACCCTTAAACTTTTACAACAAGTGTTATTCAATATTTTAAATAATTAGTAAATACTAATTTTGCATACCTTCGTTTAAATACTTTTATACCCTAAGTGGACGGATTACAACAAAATTGGTGAGTTTATATCAATATTTTCTAGAACCTATTCGGCACCATTCAAGATATCAAAAATTTGAAGTCTAGATTGTTATATCTAAAACTTTAAGTCTTTCTATCTAGAGATACATATTTTAATTTTCATTAACGGAAGGCAAATAATAGACGAGCCACTTATCGTGAATTAGAAAATTTGTTCAAGCAAAGCTAAAAAGAAAAAATAAAAACGTTTGTTCTCAAGGTTAGATATCAAAGTATAAATAACAATTAGAAATGAAGTTTGGTATGTTTTTGGACTGTTGGGCAATGCATAGGTTATGCTAGTGTTCTCTGGAGAAATATTTGGTCATCCATAAAATATGCATTAACTTTTTTATCCGGACTCCAAACCATGCTCAGTTATTGCCTACATTCATGTTTTGACATGAAGAAAACATTAAAATAATAAAATTTAAGATTTAGGAAAGAGATTAATAAGTGACTTAATGGATCACTTAATATGATTTCAATACACCTTTTGATGCTTTTAGGTAATATTTGAGTTCCTAAATCATTCTTGAAGAGGAAGAACAATGTTAGAGTTAGAAGCTTTTATATACCTTAATTAAGGTGAGTTACAAAGAACACACATCCCTACTTACTACTTTCCATATTTTTAAAAGTTGCTTCTTATATGACTTGATTTCTAGTTGTTTATATATGTATACTTGTTACATTCATGAAAACAAGTTTTAGAAAGTTTTGATAGCAAAAGCTAGTCAATGTTTTAAAAGTGGTTTTGGCATCCTACTTGAACATAGACATGTTTGACCACTCATCAAATGCTATAGAAATGCCATGTGAATACTATGTATCTCAAATGGTGTTAAGTCCACGGTATTGGTCAAAAGTTACTCGTTATGGGTTGATGTGTCAGACCATAACGATGTTGTGACACCCCAAAGTTTGGAAAGTCAAGAAAAGAAAGAAGACCTCAATTTTAAGGAGAGACTCGACGAGTCCATGGAGGGATTCGGCGAGTCCGAGCGGGAACCGGGTCGTGGTGTAAGCGACCGACTCGGCGAGTCGGCCAAGTAGACTCAACGAGTTGGGTCTGATCGAGGAAAACCCTAAATTCGGGACTTGGAGCGTATATAAGCGTCTCCTTCTCCTTCCTAGGGTTCCTTTACTACCTCTCTACCCCAGAACACCAAACCCTAGCCGCCATATCCATTTTTGAGCTAGATCTTGCCTTGAGGAATGCACTAAAGCTTGGAGGAGGAAGAAAGACCTTGGAGGTGTAAGAAGGGACTGTAGATCTGGGATTGTGGAGTCATTTCAGAACAATTGGAGGTAATAAGCTGTTGCTTGGACTCCCTTTGCATCTAGATCTATTCTTATGTGTGAGTTTTGGTCATTGTTGGTTTGTTATGTAACCAATTCGAGTTGGAGGTTCAGATCTGAGGTTGCTACCTCAGATCCATGTTGGTTTTGGTCTTGAATCCCCTAAAGTATCAGCCCTTGGTATGTTGAAGAAGCATGGTTGCCATAAACCCTAATTTAGTATGTTTTGAGCATAGATCTCTCAATCTACACGTAAAGTTTGCCACTTTACGTGGGGAATAGGCCCTAGAAGTATGGATCTATGAGTTGGAAGTTCTGTTTGGCTCGAAAAGCCACTGCATGGATTGAGGACTGGATAGACTCGGCGAGTCCTTCGAGTGGACTCGGCGAGTAGCTTGAAGATGAGGAGGAACTCGACGAGTAGGATGAGCAGCTCGTCGAGTCCGATGAAGTTAGGCATGGCCTCGGCGAGTTGGATGAACAACTCGACGAGTTGGTTGAAGATTGTCTAGGACTCGGCGAGTCAAATCGCGAAACCCTAAACCCTTCGAGTTGAGACTTGAATCAGTGAGTCGGGTGGTGACTCAGCGAGTTGGACAGGACAGGACTTGGAACTAGTTGGACTTGGCGAGTCATAGACTGACTCGGCGAGTCGAGTCGCGAATAAGAAAGACCCTGAGCGTAGGAACTCGGCGAGTCAGTAGGTAAACTCGGTGAGTAGGGTTGACCTGGAAGGTTGACATTGACTAGGATTTTGACCTTGACCAGAGTTGACCTAGTGACCTTTGGAGGTCAGTTGGACTAAGTGTTTTATTGGCTTTTGAAGCTCGAAGAGTTAGTGGAGTAGCAGTTCGGAGTCAGAGGTCAAGTAGCAGTCAAGAGGATTAGCAGCATCAGTTCAGCAGTCTCAGGTGAGTTTCCTTCCAGTAGGGACGGGTCTAAGGCCACAATGCCGACCCGTTTAGTTAGCAGTAGTTTCCGGACTTCGGTCCGATGCAGTAGTTAGTATGTTTGATGCCTTCGTGGCTCAGACAGGATATATATGCTATGTTTTATGTGTTATGTGTTATGTGTTCCGGGCTACGGCCCGATGTAGTATGCAGTATATGTGTTCATGCTAGTTGATATGTTATGCTATGCTATGTTCAGTCAGTTAGCCCGGACTTCGGTCCGATGCAGGGGACAAGGTCCCAGTCAGTTTCCGGACTTCGGTCCGATGTAGGGGCAAGGCCCCAGTTAGCCCGGACTTCGGTCCGATGCAGGGGACAAGGTCCCAGTCAGTTTCCGGACTTCGGTCCGATGCAGGGGGCAAGGCCCTAGTTAGTCCGGACTTCGGTCCGATGCAGGGGACAAGGTCCCAGTCAGTTTCCGGACTTCGGTCCGATGTAGGGGCAAGGCCCCAGTTAGTCCGGACATTGGTCCGATGCAGTGGGCAAGGCCCAGTATGTGCTTTATATGTTGTTGTATGGTATGTGTTAGATTGGGGGAGCTCACTAAGCTTCATGCTTACGGTTTTCAGTTTTGGTTTCAGGTACTCAGTTTTCAAAAGAGGAGCTCGGGGAGATTGCAGTGCACACACCATAGTCAGTTAGCCTGGGAATGTTTGACTCTGATAATGATATTATGTTTTGAATTAATACTCGAGAATTTATGTTATGACTTATGATACAGTTTTTATAAATATGATTCTAGTAATGCTTTTAAAGAAATATTTTTTTGGTCGTGATTTTTGGGTCGTTTCAGATGTTGTAACGCGGAAACCCCCCCCCCCCCCCTCCCTCCCTCCTCCTCGTTGCATCTCGTTATTGCATCACTCGTGGTCATTACCACTGAAATGGGTGAAAATTTGAACGTTTAGTTACTCGACCGTTTGCAAACGGTCAAAACTTAAATTAAAAAAAATTACTTTTTTATCTTTATAAATACTGTTTTTAACCCATTTTTTTAAACCTTTCACTCATTCTCTCTATATCTTATACACATACTTTCTTTAAATTTTTAAAAAATAGAGCAAAACCCAACCCCCCCCCCCCCTTCTATCATAAAACCCAAACACACAACGAAACAAAACAGGCCTCTCGGATTTGCGGGTTATAAAAATTATTTCAATCTTTTATCGTCTCAAGGATCACCACAAATCTCATACCAAGGCGTCGCTTTCAATCTCGCTTCATCGTCACTGCAATTTCCCAACTCACCTTACCTTCACCAAAATTTATTTGGTCAAAACCTAAATTTACAACAAAATGTTTTCCCTACTTTTGCTTCGATGCAACAAACAACCAACACCCCATCGCCTACAACACAACCATTGGTTGTGTAACGACCAAAAATTTCAACATAATTTAAACTTTTCAAAACAATCCATTTTAATAACATTATTACAAAAAGGTTTTCAATACATTATTTATCAGAGTATTCCCAGATCCATTTCATAAAACATAAACTTAGTGAGATTCCCCCAAAATACCAACCACATATACGCCCTTCCAGGCTACGACCTTCCGGTCCAAAACATATTAACTTCCGGCCCATAACATAAAAAGCATACATAACATAACAGAACATAGAACAGTCATGCATATTGGGTTTACTGTGTGACTGGTCCGCCGTATCGGGCCTTCAGTCCACCGAATCCACCCTCCGAGTCTAGACATGTCCTTCGAGTCTACAGTGTGGTTGGTCCGCCCGCACTGGGCCTTCAACCCACCTGGTCCACTCTCTGAGTCTACAGTATGACTGGTCCGCCCGCATCGGGCCTTCAGTCGGCCTGGTCCACTCTCCGAGCCTCGGCATGTCTGGTCCGCCCTCGTGGGGCCTACAGCCTATCCGGACCGCTCGCTGGGCCTTCGGAATAACCGGTCCGCCCTGGGTATCTTGGCCTACAACACAAAGCAGGACCCGCCTCAACCCATCTCCAGTCCAAACAACCATGTGCACATACATACAATCATATAACAGTCATAGTCAACAAACCGATCAAGCAGATCACATAACATATCATTACCCTAACCAGGTTACCGACCTAACCAGTCACTAGCATAGCATCACTCTATATATCGGGAAACCGACCTTAACCAGGTCTCTAGCATATACCATCCTAGCTACCAGGATACAGACATATCAAACAATAACATAATAACCATATCCGAATCTCAATCCAAATAAAGGGTCGGCCTTTGTGCCTTAGACCCTGTTGATATAGTGAGGATAACTCACCTCGCGAATACCGATACTCTGAACGGAAGAAGCAGACTCTCGAACCACCAACTCACCGCAAAACCCGAACTATCCAACATAACAAGCATAAGCATTAGGTCAAACATACTTCCTCTTATCGGACCAAGACCAAAGTCCAAATCTCACACAAAGTCCACATTGGCCCAATTTACCAAATTGGGCCCACCTCACCAAATGGGCCTAGATCCAATATCCATAATATTAATTGGGCCCAAAATACTCTATTCATAATTTCCAAACTTGGCCCAAACACCAACAACCCACAAATGGCCCAACACAAAGGCCCAAAAGAAAGTCCACAGGAGGAGTACGTTGAGCGTACTCTCCTTGGTACGTTGGGCGTACTACAATGATCACCAAAATAAAACGGGGCTCTGGCCCGCTACGCGGGGCGGACTCGAAGGTTATGCGGGGCGTAACTGCGAGATCCATTAAGTCCTTTTAACATCTTAATGGCTTAAGCTCTTAAGGCCAAACTTCAGATCCATAGGCCAAATATGATTAGAAATCATAAAGTCTCAGACTTTATCACTTGGGACGCCCTTAAGCTCTTAATCCAAGGTCTTAATCCATTAAGACCCTTATAACTCATACATGGAATAACTATAGCCCTTGGGACCTCATTTTTATCACTCACGACCTCTCCAAAGGTCTGAAAGGACAGATAATCTTGACCAAATCGAACTATACAACAAGGAGAGGACTTTTGGGACAAGAATGGAGACAAAGCTTCAAAATACATAGATCTATGCCATAAGAAGGTCAAGCAAGAAACTTTATACCTTAAACCAGCTCCAAATGTGGTATTTCTTCAGATCTACAAGGTCCACACATTCTTCTTCTTCTTTGACAACTTCCCTTTTCTCCTTCAAGCCTTTCTTTTGCCAACAATAGCTTTCCAAGGTCAAACACACCCAAATATGAGAGGATACGAGATCTAGGGTTTCTTTGAGGTTGAAGACAAGCATAAGGAGGCTGAGGGGTGAACCAACATGTTCCTTATATAGTGGCTGACCCTAAAATAGGGTTTGAAGTTTCTGAGAGTACGTTGGGCGTACCTCCCTGGTATGCTGGGCGTACTCACCCGGCCACCCGCATCTATTCACCCCTCTACGCTGGGCGTACGTCCAACTTACGCTGGGCGTACCCAGCCAGACTTCAAGATCAAAAGCATGCATGCATGGGACCATTTTTCCACTTATACCACAAAGAGCTATAAACAACGGTCAACTTCGAAGCACCGCAACTCCTCTAATCTAAACCCACTCTCAAATAACTTTACATTCATACGAGGGTGACGAGAAGCCGAATACTTCTAACAAATACACCCACCCGAAACCTTCTCGGATGAAACTCATTTCTCGAAAGGGACCAGAATTACCTTTCTCTTAAATCTCAAGGACTCATAATTAAACACTTGAAGAACGGGGCGTTACAGGTTGAAGTGGAAGCGGGAGGTAGTAGGAGAGGGAAAGGGGAAGCAAAATCGAAAGGGAAATCGATAGCGGTCGAAACAGAAAATGCAGACATTCCACAATGGTGGACACCGGAGGAGGAATATGCTTTGATGGCGGCTTGGTGTGCTACTTCAAAAGACGATGTCCACATAAATGGAATGAAGAAATGAGCTTATTGGGGGCGGTGCGCAGTACGTTTCACGCCATTTTGAAGAAAAATTCTTATCGCAACAATGATATGTTGAGCAGCAAATGGAGTCAAATAACTAAGCGGTGCAGCAAATTCAATGGTATTTACAATCGGCTTGAGGTGTAACAACAAAGCAGAACCAACGACTTAGATTTGTTCAAATCTGCAATATATATATATATATATATATATATATATATATATATATATATATATATATATATATATATATATATATATATATCGGGTCGAAATGGGATATGTTTTCGAGTTTGAAAAATCATGGGAGTTGTTGTGAGCGGATCCAAAGTGGAATAAAACGCCTACATCGTCAGAGGTTCAATCCAAAAGGTCTCACAATTCTAGCTCGGTCGACGTGTCGGACGCACGGACTCACGTCGACCTAAACGCTGACACTGATGAGATCTCGGATGATATCGAGGAGATATCCCCATCACGACGACCTCCCGTACGCAACAAAGCGAGGCGTGCTGCAAGGCATGCGGAGGAGGTTGAAGCGAAAGCAAAAGAGGTGACGGAAATGAGAACGAAATTCGATGAACACAATTTATTGATAAAAGAAAAGAATGACTTGAAACGTTGTAATTTTGGAGTTCTTAGAAAGATGGGCACAGGAGAAGCAGGAGCAAAAAGAGAGGGAACAAATGACGCATTAGTTGTCAATTCTTCGAACGAGTGATGAGGGTTTAGCGTCTACTTATCTAGCGGTGCTACGAGCGATGAATTAACAAATTATGAAGAAATAGTTGGGTTAATTAGGATTGTTGTGTGATTTTAGAAGTAATTTGAATTATATTTTAGTTATGATTTTAGGTTTAAAGTTATGTTTTTTTAATGTAATCATAATTTTAGATTTTAAATATTTTTGTTTTTAAGATTTTATGTTTTATAAAAATATATTCATTCTAGTGATTAAAAACATTATTAAAAAAAAAAAAAAAAAAAAAAAGAGAGAGAGAGAGAGAGAATCGAAAAAGGAAAAAAGATCAAAAATAAAACATATTTATTTTCAAAAATTTGGTGTTGTATTTTATCCATTTTCCCACTTGATGTTATTACATCATTTGCTTATGTAGCGTATAAAATAGCACAAATTGATGTTGTATCTTGTACATTCATCTAATAAAACATTGTGCATTTTTTATTGCATTTATCATTTCATGAAACTGTGGATTACACAAAATAATAAACAGAATCTCATTTGCACATAAAACCCTCACAATTTTTAAAACAATAGCACTTCTCTCCATTATGGCAAAAGATTGATCTATCGTTTTCTTAAAGCTCAAATTATGTTTTTTTGTAAAAACATAACTATCAAATTGGAAGATCAATTTAATAATCGACTACAATACCATTGAATATTGAAGATCATTCAGCATTCAATATTGAAGATCATTCATTCAAAATTGTTTCGATCAATTTTGATAGAAACAAAAGTATAATGTTATAACCTTATGATCATGGCATAAATAGTAGAAGTGAAACAAATTAAATTTTGAGCATTTTCAACAGCATATCATCCATCATCCACTAAATAGTTTTTTTAAAGCAAACAAATATGATAAATAAATTAATTCTTGGCATATTCCAGCCAATAAAATATTAAATACCAATATTCTTAAATGTTATAAAGCCATACATGAATCAAGCTTTTATAAAATTTTCTTTCTTGGCAATTTGAGATCATCAATCACTCTTCCCTTGCTGGGATCCAATTTCCTGCAGATAATGTTCTGCATCTAAAGCTGCCATGCACCCTTCATCACAAAAACAAATTATATTAAAGGGCATTTCAGTCATTTATACAAATGAAGGAAGTTTGGAATTGAATACATGCATCTAGAGTGTAGTAGTGGTTGCCAAGCTTTATGTGTAAATATTAAATGATAATATAATACTTTCATGTCTTTTTTAATCATACATGTGTGAGATAAGTAATAATATTCCATTGCTTTTTTATAAAATCACATGCTATGAAAACTTTGTTGCATTTATTTGATTAGTTGAAATAAAAAAGATATCATAACAAATCTTTGTAGATCTTGCGATGATTCATACAATTCAAGATTTTGGGTCAGTTTGGAAATGATGGAATTTAATCATGTAGGAATGGAATGAGGAATGAATGGAATAAACCATTTAATCATGTCATTTGTTTTGTATGATTATAAAAAACCTAGGAGAAATTAAAGTTATAAATAAAAGAAACAAAAATTGTATTAATAAGAAGAAATAAACATTAATTGCTAAAGAATCACATTCCATGAGGAATGATACATTCCATTCCTGTGTAGCAAAATCAAACGAGATTTTTTCATTCCATCATAGAGCTTATTCAATGATAAACTTTCAATGAATCATTAACAAAACAAATATATATAGACGAATGCATCTATCAAAACCTTGTGTGAAGTATATAAGCGAATTAGTAATCAAATTCATTCATTTAAAGATAAATTGTTGAACAAAGAGTGATAAGAAACTTACCAGAACCAGCAGCAGTGATAGCTTGTCTGTACTTCTTGTCCTGAACATCTCCGGCTGCAAAGACACCCTTTACACTGGTGATGGTGGTTCCCGGCTTAGTCACAACATAACCATCGGAATCAAGCTCCAGCTGCCCATCCAAGAACTTAGTAGCTGGTTCATGCCCAATTGCGAAGAACAAACCAGAAACCTGCAAATCTGAAATCTCACCATTGACAACATTCTTCACTTTCAATCCTCCGAGAAGAGATTTCCCTTCTGCACCATAAGCTTCCTCCACCGCTGAGTTCCATATAACCTCGATCTTGGGGTTATTCATGGCTCTCTGTTGCATGATTTTGGAAGCCCTGAACTCACCTCTCCTGTGAATGATGTAAACCTTTGATCCGTATTTAGTTAAGTAATTGGCTTCTTCCATGGCAGAATCACCTCCACCAATCACTGCTAGCGGTTTACCTCTGAAGATCGGAGCAGCACCATCGCAAACGGCACAAGCTGAAATACCTTTGTTCCAAAACCCTGATTTTCCCTCACCGGAGCCGGGGAAAGTTAACCGCCTCGCGACAGCGCCGGTAGCGACAATAACCGAATCGGCAATAACAGATTTCGAATCGGTGAATATTTTGAAAGGAGATGATGAGAAATCAACTTTAGTAACAGTTTCCGAGAAGATTTCAGTACCAAACCTAATCGATTGACTTTTACATCGTTCCATGAGTTCAAACCCTAGAATGCCTTCTGGAAACCCCGGAAAGTTCTCCACGTCTGTTGTCGTCGTGAGCTGACCACCAGCAGCTATGTCATTAGCCATCCATCCTTCGAAGAGGAGAGGTTTGATCTCCGCGCGGGCGGCATAGATGGCGGCGGTATGCGCAGCGGGACCACTACCAATGATGCAGAGTCGGGTTTTTAGGGTTTGGAGATCATCCATAGCGGCGGCGGAAGTAGAGAACTTTGGAGATGATGTAATTGCAGCGGAGGCAGCGGCGGAGGAAGAACCGATGGTCGCAACTCCGATTAAATTGCGGGCTTTATAGAGAAGGTTTAGAAGTTTAGGTAAACAGGGCTCCATTTATTCTAGAATTCGGCTTTTCTGCGAAAAGTTAAAAACCGGTGGCGCGTTAATTTTCAAGGGATTTGACCTCAATTTTTTAAGGCGGGAAAAGTGGCCGCCGGTGGATACTAGATAGGAAGACAACCACGTCGCCGATTGCCATAACAAATGACGAAATTTAAATGGGAAATAATTTGATACTTTCCCACATCGATATCAATCGAATTTCGCTTTCCCCAATCAACAAACAAAACATAACTTTTTGTTTCTAGAACCCAAAGCAACCATCATATCATATATGATATCATGATTTGATGTAAATTTACTAATTCGTAGAAACTTGATTAAGAACTAACGATTCTTGGCTTTGTGATTTTTATAAAACGTCTCATGATTGATCTTTTTGGGCAATGAATTCAACAAATTGCATACCTTTCTACATAAAACTTCATTTGGACATGTGAAATTTCATTGTGTCTACCTTAGTCATTAGTCATATTGTAATAAGGTGTAACTTTTTTTTTCTACAAAATTACATTCAATTATATGATTATCTTTTTCCTTTTAATAATAACTGATTTTAGTGTTAATGTATTATGTTTAATAACTGATTTTAGTGTTAATGTATTATGTTTAATGTCATCTCCAACCAAATATAAAATCTCATTTTTTTACATTAAAATGATATAAATTCATTGCCAACCTTATTTTGACATTAAAATGATACAAAAATTTCAAAAAAATTATACTATATCCATAAAAATCAGGGGTTGTCGGTGTCACTATAAGCACCACAGTAGAACTGCCCTAGGGTGTTTGACTATTTTGACTAGCCATTCAACCGCTAGTTTTGCATCTTTCTTTATTTGTTTTAATAAAAATTTACCTATAAATATCACAACATATAACCATATTTAATTTATTAAATATAAACATCTATAAATATGAATATATCAAGTTGATGTAAAGAACAACCCCCCCCCCCCCCCCCCCCACCCCTGGCATGAAGCAGTGAATTCATGTGTGTTATTATTAGTTTTTCAAGTTATAATGCTTACTTTTTATGTTTTGAATTTGTTTAGAAATGTTACAATGCTAAGTCTTCTAGCCATGCGGACATGCACTCGTGAAGAAACAACCCTTCGCATCAGACAATCATCTCATTGCCACAATCAGGTCCGAGACTCCATCAAACTCTGGGGGCTTCGTATTGTCGAAGTCCCGATATTGGAAAGCTCTCTCTCCTCGAAACTCAATGGCAACAACCTCAGAAAGTGCATCATAACAATCATCAAATAGCTCAATCATGGCAGTTTTTACCAACTTAAACAACTCCGGAGTAACCTCCCTGATCGCCTCAACCACTTCTGCAGCAATGATCCCACAAATCTCCTCCTCACTCATGTATGCTCTCATAGTGCCTTCGGCTCCTAATATTGAACCTTCAATAGCCTCCATATTTAAAACACATCAAGGACAGATCAAACATCACAACACAACACTCAACCTCAACACACCAGGCCATACTTCTATTAGTTCCTTAGTAGCCTCGAAATTCCTCCTAGATCTCATACAAATCATGTGCTTTTAGTAGTACGAGCACATACTACATTTCACACCTATCCATAGTCGATTAATAATTCATCTTAAGGTCCAAAGTCATGCTAACATCCACTTCTCCTACGAGCTATAACTAACTTCCTAGGCAGTCTTCCTAGGATTATCCTCGATCACGCACCATCGGTTGCTTTTGTACATGCGTGTTGTACATACTACTAGATTAGATAGATTGTCGAATAATCGACTCTGCCCTAAGTCCACAACCAAACAAGGAATAGGAAGTAAGTCCAAGTCGATCATTTTAAGGCTATTTAATCCTGACCATATACAACTAATAAACATACACGTAGTAATCACGCAATCAAGTAACATATAGCAAGCAAATCCCTATATCTTGAAGTAATAATGAACTCAGGAACTTCTATTCAATAATTTTTAAAAGAATCTTATCCACTGGCATGCTTTTTCTAACAATTCATATATCAGCAAAATCAAAACTCAACAAACATAATAAGTATGGGTATTTTGGGAACCATTCGCATGTTCGGGCTCTGGCTGACTGTACACACCGCATATTCCTGTAAAACCAAAGTTAGATCAAGGTCCATGTTCCTGGTCCTAAGCCAACAATCAAACAAGAACATGACAAGAAACCGAGCCTATGTCCTTAATACAACCCTTTTTCTATAAATTCTTTATCAAAACCTTTTGCGAAAACTCTCGGATCCTAGTTTGAGACTGGATTCACACAAGTGTTTCTCCGATTCGCTCAAACCAGATCTCAAATACCAACTTGTAACGTCACATTTTCACAACCAAAAATTTTCATTTTTATTAAGGTAAAACTTCCCAATTTATAAACCCGTTATTAAGAAAACCGTTTATTCCAAATTAAATTTATTAAAAATCAAAGTATTATAGAAAATGTGAAATCCTCAATGGTACCAATGAATGTGTACAGTCCCGAATTCGCTTTCCCATAGACACCGATGATACTTGAAAAAATAAACAGTTGGGTAAGCATAAAGTTTAGTGAGTTTCCCCCAAAATACCCCATACGATAAACATACAAGCATGCATAACAACCCACAACCTTCCGGTTGGGATGCCCAAACCCATTTAGTCCTTGGACTGGAATGCTAACATGCAATGGGTCCAATCGACCATCGGGCTGGAATACCTAATGTTTGTCGGCCTACCACCTCAACGCAACTGCTCTTCTCGAACTTTCGTGCCTACGGCTTACCTCTAGCCCGCACCGGGTAGGACCACCTCAACCTACTACTACCATATATTGATATATAAACAAACAAGGAACAAATGGGCACATAATACAAAAAAACAACAATCATACAGCTCACCACCGTCTACTAGTCCTCTCATAACACACAGTCCCGCTACCAACTAACCTCCATGAAATGTGTAACCATAAGTACCCAGTGGAGAGATAGCCACCCGAACAGATGATCCTACTCTAGAGCCACAACCAAATAGTAATAACAATAGAACGGGTTCGGGGCGGGGCAACATATCCCATGCCCAAACCCGATATACAAAATCATCCCCAACCCTAACCCAAAACCCGATGGGATTCTTATTCGGGCTCCCCATCGGGGCAGAAAAATTTCCCGACCCCGAACCCGAAACCCGATATAGACCTAAAAACCTAAACCTAAAACCCGAAAATGGAAAAAAAAAAAAAAAAAAAAAAAAAAAAAAAAAAAAAAAAAAAAAACTAAAATTGAACAATAAGTAATACAAAGGCTTAAAATACCAAATAAATTCTAAATAAACTAATTGAACCAAATAGAAATTTCCGAAGTCTAATATTGTAACAAAAACAACCAAGTCACCAAAGTACAAAATAGGAAAAACTAAATTCATCACAATAGTATATTACATTTAAACATTAAAAATAACTCCAAATCAAGCAACATCATCCAAAACTTGTTGTCTTGTGATTTCTTTTATGTATTGCATTCCTACAAAATGTTAAACAAACTAAAAATCAAACCAAATCATCCGAAGTTTTGAACTATAAAATGTAATATTCTTGACTACTTGCAGTTGGAGCATGATTTTGACTCTTTTAATTAATATCACTTGAAAATTAACAACTAATGTGATATCAAAAATCAGATTCAATAGTTTGAAGGTGTGAATATTCAACATAACTCAATTCAGATCTCAGACTCATCATAAATTCGAACTCAATTCAGCATAAAAGGTGTGAATATTCAACATAATAGTTCTAAACATATCACATATTGTAACATCATGTTTACTAAATAACTAAATAGATAAAATTGATGAACGAATAGCCGCCCTAAATCTATATTATTTAGTGGAGTGTTGGTTTTGGGGAGCCGGATGATATAATTTAGATTATTCAGGGGTTAAAGTGTAACTTCTAGGACTTCATTTGAAGAGAATTTGGAGGCTAAGGGGTTGTTTGGTAAATTAGGGATCGAATTTGAGAGGAACTGTGGAAGCAGGGGTGTAATTGGTAAATATTATACCTGCATTGTAATGGATTTTAATGTTGAGGGCTAAAAGGGTAAATTAATGGGTTAGTTTTGAAAATATTTCTAAATGGAGGGGCTATTTACGTTATTATGGAAAAACATTAGGATGAAGGCGGGTATATAATCTGTCCATAACCCTAACCCTAGCTATGTCGTTCAGTCACCACCTTCTCACGACCCTCCTCTAGACCACCGTCCGCTGCCGCCTCCTTACCTGTTGAAGCTGGAGCATCGTCGTCAACCACTGAGTCAGATACCCTTTGTCGATATCGGAGGACCACCAGGCATTGTTGTTGTCGCCCTTTTGGTACCGGAGCAAGAGTTGAGTCTCAATCCCGAAATAGGTCAGTTGAGGTGGTCGGAGCTTCATAGCTCGTGGGTATTGTTGTCGTTCACAACCATGTTATCTCCTCCTTGTCTGTGAAGACGGAGAAATGAGACCATGGTGAGCCACCACTATGCCACTATTGCTGCCTTTGTATGCCATTGTGAGGTGGGTGGTCGTTTTTATTTCCGAGCAAAAGCATGCTTAATGTGTGTATTTTTGTTATGCTGGTATGTGTGTTTTGTTTGACTGGAAAACTAATAAGCCGCCACCACCACGTACCATTGCCGGCAACCACAAGGGTGTTTGTATGTGTGTGTGTGTTTATTTATTGTGTGTGTGTGTGTTTATGTTGGGATTTGGCTGCCACCACGTACCACCACCGTTGACCACCACTACCCGAGGTGGAAGTGGGTGGTGCCCACGTTATGAAACCCTAATGGGCCTTATGAGACCCTAGTGGGCCTAATGAAGCCCTAATTGCTCTAAGGACTTAGTTTTAGGCCTATTGGGTTGAAAACCCTAATTAGGGTTTAGAAAACCCTAATTAGGGTTTAGAAAACCCTAATTTTGGAACTATTGGTTTGGACTTATCGGGACCCGCATTTTGAACAATGGAGTGAAGATATGACTCGAGCCCGATTTCATTGTATTTTTAGACTTAATGGATTGAGCCCTTAATGGGTTAAGTAGGATCACTTAACCCTAATCATCATTTTATGTGATAAATCCTTATTGAAATTAGGTTCTTATTGGGCAATTTATTGGACTAAGCTGTTGTGGGCCTTTATGGGCTAATGGGGAACACAATTATGGACTAAGGAGATTATTGGACTTTAGGATAAGACCCATTAAAGAGGCTTGGGCCCAATTTGGAAAAATAGGCCATAATTGGGCCTTGAGGATTATTAGTTATTGGGCCATCAGCATGCCAAATTGTTTGGACTAGAATAATTGGTTGGGCCTTAAATTAGTCTATGTAGAGGTTTGGGTCCAATTTGGAAAATTGGGCCATATGTTGGGCCTTGGTTGACTATTGGTCTTTTGGGCCTTCAGGGTGTGAGTTTAGGCGTTGGTTTTGAACCAAGCTAGGTTAGGGGTAAAATGGTACATTTACCCTAAGTGTAGATTATGGTTGTGTATTGGAACTCAATTATGGTGTCGTTTTGATGATTGATAGTTCGGGAACCTGTCAACCAACAGCTAGAATTTTATCCGTGGGACTTCACCAGTGTCAGGTGAGTGATCTCACCATTCCAATGGGTCTAAAGCACCAAGGCCGGTACATTTTATGTTATGTGGTACACTATTTTTAGTAGAGATATGTGGTATGATAATTAGCTATATGTTAATTGGTATGCTAGTGATTATATGATATTTGCATGTAAGACCCCGGGGGAGCTTGTGGCAATTGGATATAAGACCATGTGGGGGAGCCCATATCATTCCTAGGTAAAGACCATGTGGGGGAGCCAATGACATGATGGTATAAGACCCTAGGGGACCCCACAACATCCTTATAGGTTTATGTATATGTTATGTAGTATGATAGATACTTCTGTGATATGATATGCTAAGTTGATTATGTATGTTATTGCATGGAAAACCCCAGGGGGAGCCCGTTGCAGTTGGATATAAAACCATGTGGGGGATCTCATGGAATTCCTAGATAAAGACCATGTAGGGGAGCCCATGGCATGATAGTATAAGACCTTGTGGGAGGGGGGGGGGAGGGGGAATCCACAACATCCTTATATGTTTATATGCATTATTTATGTGATATGTAGTATACTAGTTGTTTATACGGTATGTGTTATACTAGTTGTTTATCTGATGTATGATATGCTAGTTGTCTTTGTGATACTTGCGCGGAAGACCCCGGGGGGAGCCCGTGGCAATGGATATAAGACCATGTGGGGGAGCCTGTAATGCCCGTAGATCCGAGCTAGTCAATTTACAGATAATAGGGGTCGAAAACGTCTTTTCGACAAAAGATTATTTAGAAGAAATATTATTAACCAAGTTGTATAATATGTCTCAATGGTCCCATACATATAAAGAACGCCAAAATCCGAGTTATAACGAAGAAGTTATGACTCATCGAAGTTTTTCGGCAAAACCGGCACGGCGCCAGGAGACGTAAATAGTGAATTTACGATATAAGACTTTTTAGCCTTAGTGATCTAAACAAAAGTTGTAGTATACATTAAACTGAGAACATACAAAAAATAACGCCCAAATTTGACTTCGTATGAGGAAGTTATGAAATTTCTAAGATTTGGCTTAGTAGTGCACAACCCGAAACTCGAATTTTAGTTCGAGCGGTTTTTGGCTTACGCGACCTAAATGAGAGTTGAAGATCTCATTAATAGGAACTTAACAGTAAAAAGACAGATGAAAACGGAGTCCGTATGAAGGAGTTACAATTTTTTCGTGGTCATTAGCCGATGTAGTCAGAATGGAAGTTGTAGATCTTGTTTTTACCTATGTGTGTATATAAAGTACGTAAAAAACGAAGCTCGTATGCGAAATTTACGGGGTTTAGAAGTCGGCATGGTGCTGTTGCAAAAGGGGTGATGTGGCACAATGTAGGCCACACATGTTTTGCCACCAGAAAGCTGACAAGTGGCACCGACTCAGCGATTCAGTGAACCAACTCGGCGAGTCCATCACGGTTTCACCCTATAAATAGAAGTGTCACTTCATGCCATTTCCTCACACCTTAGAACCCTTCTTTTCTCTCTAAACTCTCTCTCTAAGCCTCCCTACCCCCCCCCCAAAAAAAAAAAAAGCCTATGGTAACTCCCTAGCACGAGGCGGAAGCCCCGGAGCGCCTGGCGGCTCTGAAAAGAACAACCCTCGGCTCAGAAATGCTGCTCCAAGCGAAGCCCAGATTTCTATAAAACCCGTTGTAAGTGAGCTACGTCTACGTTATTTTTAATATAGCTTTTATTTAATTATAGTAATGTTACTAGGAACTTATAATAAGTACTTGGGATATTATTATGGGTTATATAAGTATTGTTTAACACTTATATAATAGTAATAATATCTAGACTATTAATTAGTCTCGGTGAATGATAGACTAAACCCTAGTGGTAATGATACTAGGTTTTGACAAAGGAAATTGTTTCAAGAGTAACGAAGTGTTGTCTAAGTTCGGAATCACCACCTTAACATGTGAGTGCATAATTATATTCATCTTACACACATATATGAAGTATTTTATATAAATTACGTGTTGTGTGTGCATATTGTATGAATACTTGTTGTCTATGTTGGATGAACGATTTTATACATGTTTTAAATGATTTAAATTGTATATGTATTTTATATCTACAAAATATGTTGGGTAAAACATGGGTAGATGAATGATGAGGGATGAAGGCTAAATAAAGGAACATTAGTAGTATAGACCTAGTGCCCTATAGGTGAACATTGGAAGCAATGAACCTAGTACCCTATAGATGAGCACTGGCAGCTGCGCCAAAATCTGTAGATGTTTTAGATCTACGATAAACATCCTAGCAGCTGCGCTCTAAGGATAGTATTGGAACCTGTGCCTAATAGACAATATTATAACCATGACAATAGCATTTAAAGGACAATACCGATAGAAGCGTCTCATAGAGAATGTCACAATTTTGGCAGTTGCGCCTAAGTGATAATATTAGCAGCTGTGCTTGATAGTTGTATCATTGGCAACGATGGACTTCATGTTGTTTCCTTAGGATGATCCTTAGGAATGAATGAACGGGGAGTAGTTGGTTCTTAGGGTAAATCCTTAAGAAGATAATGGGGATGGGTAAATTGGTTGATTGTTTGATGTTTAAACATAATAATTATATTATTGTGGGTTGAAAACCCTATATACTCACCAGGTTTCCCAACCTGACCCACTCAGTTTATTTATATCACAGGTGTTGATATGAAGTCACATTACGTTGAGAGATTAAGGATATATAAATCACTAGTGATAATGAATGTAAGTTCTGTTTATGCTTATGTTTCGGTATTGACGATGACATCCCAAATGTTTTAAAATGAGTAAAAATACTTCTCCTCGGAAATGCTTTGATAACATATTTATCATGTTTTACTGGGAACAAATTCCGCAACAATTTTATTTAAAGAGGTACTCTGATTTTTATAAAGCATAAATAAAACCGGTCTTTCTGGCCGTGAAAATGGGGATGCCACAGAGCCCATGACATTCCTAAGTAAATACCATGGGGGAGCCCATGACATGAAGGTATAAGACCCTCAGGGGAGCCCACGTCATCCTTATATGTTCATACGCATGGCTTATGTGATGAATATGGGTTATGTGATGTTATCGCTGATACGGATTATGTGATTATGTGGACTGTGTGGGTATGCTATGGGGAACTCACTAATCTTTGTGCTTACGGTTTATAGTTTTGATTTCAAGTATCATCGATTTGGAAAAGAAGGGCTCAGATTGATCACAGTGCACACACCTATGATTTCCGCAATGAATGATTTTGGGATGAACTCTGATAAATTTTTTACTTAATGATGATTTAAAATGTTTAAAATAAATGGTATCAATGTTTTAGCTATATCAAAAATGAAAATTTTGTTGGATTAGTGTCTAAGCTTGTAATTATATTTGGTATGTACTTGACCCGTTGTGCATGGTCATTTTGGGTTGCCTTCACCAAATCAACTAAATATGATGATTTATGAAGAGAGAGAGAGAGAGAGAGAGAGAGTAATTATGATTTGTTGATATATTATATGAATAATATATAACAATGAGAAATAATATTGTTTAATTTATATTAGTTAAGAATTAGTTTTGTGACTAAAAGACATTAATTGAATAAAGGGGACTAGAACTGTCAGTTGTGTGATAGTTAAATATTGGGCTAATGGATTCCATATAAGTTGGAGTGGATGAAATCTATGGGGAAACCCATGAGAAATTGTCCAAGGCTTCTAAGGAGGGAGTCTATGGGCTGCTTGGAGCTTAAACAGTCAAATTAGGGTTTCCTTGTTTGATAACCCTAATAGCCTCACTATATAAGGAACCCTTAAGGTCCCAAAAATGCGAGGAACTGATCCCTAAGGGTTCTTGGTCATTTTTGGTGCAATTCCCCTCTCTTCAAAGTCATTCTCTTGCTACTGGTGTTAATGAGCCATTAGAGGTGTGATACTTGTGACACTAAGTTTCTTGAAGATCAAAGAACTCTTGTAACCATTGTAAGGTAAGATCTAAACCCTAATTCATATGCTAAATCGTTTGTTGTATGCTAGATCTAGGGTTTATTAGCTTTGGATGATTATTGCATGTTCATTAGACAAACTAGATCCAAAGCTTTAGGGTTTGCATGCACACCATAGGATTGATGTTTTGCTCAAAACTCATCAATTTTTATCCTTGATTTTTGGGTCGTTGCACATATACAACTTACAAACATGCTTTTCTGCAATATTGAGCTTGCAAAAAGAAATTACATATCACATAACAACAAAGAGATTATCAAATTAAAATTTATATCACTCAAATCACACAAATACATAACAAAATGAACTGTTAAAGCAAGAAAGTGACCCTCTTTAACTTGTCAATCTTAAGTCATCTCAACAACCGTAATGATCTTCCCAACCGCAATCAATCTCTGTCATCCGCAGTGTCATCAGCAACAAAGACTTAGCTTTTTAACTTACCTGTTTACATTGTATTGTCCAATGTGCCTCGCATGGACACTTTATTAGAAATTTAGCCTTTGTTTATTCCTCATGTAATTTCTCAAGACTCTATAAATAGAGTTCTCTACTTCTGAATGAAAACACCTCTTACCTCTCAATTGCATCTCTACTCTCTCTGAATTCATATATTCTCTAAGATCTTATTGAACTTACTCTCAAACATAATAAGATTTAACTCTCCTTAGGAGCAAGTCCTTGTGACTTCAATCACTTTAAACTGATCGCATCTATTAACTTGTGTTTAATTGCAAACCTTGTTAAGAATCAATTTGGTGTTTACTTGATATATAACTTGCTGTCATTTATATTTCCTTACTTTTCGCACTTTAATATTCCGTAATTAACTTTCTAGCATCTCTAACTTATTGTTATTGTCGAGCTTTATGATCCTTTTAGATTAACCTTATTTTGCAATCTATAACTTGTTGTAACGTTTGTTCAAATGTGTTTCTCAAGTTTTTCTCTCAACAATTGGTATGAGAGCCAAAGTGGTTGCTTTTTAAACAAAACTCTAATTTTGAAAAACCTTCTATACCACTAAAGCTCATTTTCTCAAAAAAAAATAAAAAAACAAGGAAATATGGCACAAGCATTATCTCTTAACATTTTCCAACAGTGCTGGTGGTTCTAATCGAGCTCTAATACTTGTTGCAAGCAAGTATCACCGCTGGTCCTAAAGGATGGAGAGGTATCTAAAAAATACTTGGAAGAGATGTATGGAGATCCGTAAAAGAAGGACCTCATGTCCCTATTCTCACTCCAGTTCAAGCTGATGGTGCTCAAGCTAGACTTGGAGGAGCTCAAGCTGCAATGAACCATCCTACTAAAGATGATATTCATAAAATGGAAAGTGATGCTATTGCTTTCTATGAGATTTCATGTGGAGTTTCCCCAGACAACTTTGACATCATAATCAACTACGAATCAACCAAAGAAATCTGGGATGTCCTTAAAAATTTGTATGAAGTCTCGGAGCAAGCTCAAGACAATAAACTCACCACTGCACTCAATGAGTTTAACAACTTCAAAGATCATCCTGGTGAAAGTCTTGAAGACTCCTTCAAAAGATTCAACCTCGTTGTCACCAACTTATCAAATGCGGGCACTTTCCGAAGCAACCATAAAACCAACCTTCAGTTTCTCAATGGTTTGGGGGAAACATTGGACTACGGAGAAAATGATAGTCCAAGGTGATAAGAAGATTCACTCACTGTCTCTCTTCAAGTTGTATGGAGAACTACATGCACAAGAATCAACTGTGCTCAAAGATTGTGCAGACTTCGGAGGTCCACTTGCTCTCATAGCTAAAAACAAAACCATCCAACCATATGAATCTTACCCTTCTTTATATGAGAACCCACCGCAGCCTTACGAAGTTGATACAGAGTATGATGGTGAATAAGAGTTCCAAAATGCAATTGCTCTTGTTAGCCAACAGTTCAACAGGTTACCACCAACCTCCTTTCGCAGATATCATTAGTTCACCAAACCTCCTTTCAACCGAAACTTCAATCCTCAAAACAATCACTCTCGATATCCCAAAAGCCTTCACCAGTCTCCGCAATCTCTGAACACTCATCAAGCCAAGGAGGAACCACAACCTGTCAAGCCAACTGACTCCAGTACCTCAACCGAAGTTAAAGATGATGTTGTCATTTGTCACAAATGCAACAAAGAAAACCACTTTGCTAAAGACTGTAAAGCCAATGTGGTAAAGGACAAAGCTTTCTATTCATAATGGCACATGAGATGGATGAAAAGGAAAAGGAAATGGAATATGTGGCCAAGGTGAAGAGGGATCATCAAGTTTGGTCGTTAGGGGATGAAAAAGAGACTTCAACAACATCAAGGATAGGGAAAACTTTGCACGATGGCACCTACTGATGAAGATGGATCGACAAACCTAGAGAAAAACTACTGCTTCACGAAAAAAGATGGAAATTTAAGCATTGTTGAACATGTAAAACTCATGATCCAAACTAATAATTATAGAATGCATGATTTTCAACCCTTTTTAGACAACCTTAATGACACTTGTGTTGTCATCCTTTCAGACTATAACAAGGCCTTAGATGAGAATAACATAGTGTCCCAAGAAATGTTCCATGTAAGAGGACGTCTAGAAGACAAGAGACTTAAAGTGGCCATGTTAGAAAGAGACTTAGTGTTAGAAAAGGATGCTAGAATGTTGTTTCAAAACTTAGCGAGGAATAGCTTTAAATTAGAGGGATCTAGCACCAAAAGAAAATGTACGTTTGAATTTGTTAATCAAAAAATTATTTAATGAAAGTGAAGCCATTGAAAATCTTGTAAATAATGGAACCGTAGATAATACATACAATGATACAATTGGGGTTGGTCCAATTGGTACTCCACCGCAAAGGATTCATCACCCCAATTTAATAAAGACCGTCCCTATGTCCCTCCTGATAGAGAGTTTCATTTTCTAGTCATTGACAAAACATTCCCTGAAGACATTAGAGCCCACTTCGGTAGACTTCATAATCCGAGTAATAATTGTGTCAGCAAGGAAATTATTCCTGAAACCTTGGGTCATCCATGTGATCAAGTACCCATCATTGGCACAATTTATCCCAAATCTCAGGATTCTTTAGTTGTTGATGAAGAAATCCTTATGGAAGGACCTGAAATTCTTGAGAACTGTCCACCTTTATCCTCAGACCGCAGTCCCACACACTGTAGTCTCGGACAACAGTCTGCTCAACTACTTTCCATAAATTATCCCTCTAAGGAACCATCTTTGACTTACTCTGTGGTAGTCTAGTCTTCCTTGCTGCAGACCGCAGTCAAGAGTATAGTGACCATTCAACCCGTTCTCCATTAGTTACCCATAGAATTTTTTTGAAAATGGTCAATGCTCTCAAAATCTTGAATCTTCTAGTTTAGATGAATCAACTCCACGTTTTCAAAAACAATCAAAGCTTTCCAAGAAACCGTAGTTGAACGCTTCTGACTGCGGTTCTCCAAAAACTCAAGCAAAACAGGCTTTCAAAGAGGAACTTAGATCCCATGGCAAAAAGCGGAAAAATGAACTATTCCTTGGACGATCCAAAATCGAACGGAATTTTGCCAACTCCTACACCTTTTAAGTCATGTTATTTCGTCAAAAGGACAAAACCTAGGAGGAAATCAAATGCCTAAAAATTTTCAAATCCCAAGGGCAACTCGGTCAAGTCTCACTATCGGACTGGTCACAAGCCTCACACCACACCCTTTGGACCGCCGACCATGTACGGTGTCTGGGTAAATGAGAAAAATCTTACATTTGGATTTTTTTTCATCAGAAAAGGCCATATCAAGTCCAACCTCGTAATCATCCAAAACCTCATAATCCTCCAAAACCTTGCAATTTTCAAAAATCTTGAAACACTCCAAAAGTTCACAAACTCCCAGATCTAGGTCTCAATATTGACACAAAACCTATCCCTGAACCTTGTAGTCATGCATCTAGTCAGAAAAGTTATGGTTTGTCCCCGGGATCCAAACTCATTTGGGTGCCCAAACTAACCCATTAATTTTTGTAGGCATTGTGCAAGGAGGAACAAGAAGAGGAGTGGCTGATCGATAGTGTTTGCTCCTTTCACATGACCGAAATGTTAGAGTACCTTCGGAATTTCAGGCCTATATGTAATGGAGGACACGTCACTTTTGGTAACAACGTAAATGGTATCATATAAGGTTACAATGTATTAACAACATGGAACTTCTTAATACAAAAGGTTGCTTACGTAGAATTCCTCAAGCATAATCTCATCAATGTAAGCCAACTATGCAAAGCATGCCATCGGGTTGAGTTTGATAATGAATATTGCTACATCATGACAAACGATAGAAGCACCTGTTTCATCAAATACAATTCCGAAGGGACCATGTAACCTTTGGATGGCTCATTGATCATTGGGAAACCGCAGTTATGGTTTCTTTCCTAAGCAGTATCCGAAATTAGCTGGTTGTGGCATCGTAAGCTAGCTCATCTAAACTTTCGGTATATCAACAACCTTAAAGAAGAGCTCGACCGAGGTCTTCTAATTCTGAAGTAAAACAATGATACACTCTGCCCTGCTTGTGAGTGTGGAAAACAATCAAAGGGAAGTCATCCACTGGTTATTGATTTATCGATTTCTAAACCCCTAGAGCTGCTGCATATTGATCTCTGTGGTCCATCTATCATAGCCAGTATCCATATGAAGAAGCACATACTGGTTAAGTTGATGACTTTACTTGCTTCACATTGGTTTTCTTCCTAAGACTCAAATCTGAAACATCGCAGGTCCTGATAAACTTCGTAAAAGAAATTGAACTCCAAATCAAGCTACCAGTTCGCAGAATCCAAAGTGACAATGGAACCGAGTTCACTAAGCATCTCTTGAATAGTTTCCTGGTTTCCAAAGGTATCAATCACAACTTCTCTGCTCCCTACACACCGTAGCAAAATGGAGTAGTAGAGCGAAGAAATCATACTTTGGTCAAAACAGCCAGATCCATGTTAAACTTTGCAAACCTTCCTCTATCAACAACAAGGATCACCTTAACAAAATTGCACCGAAGTCAGATGAAGGCAGTTTTCTTGGCTACTTAGAAAACAAGGTGGCCTACAGGGTTCTCATCAGACACACAAGACTAATAGTCGAACGCTTTAATGTTAGATTCGATGACTACTACGTCCGCAACACTACTCCGTCGAGTGAAACAAAATTTATCCTGGAAAGTGATATCCCAGCCTCTTCGGGTCCCCTTAACATAGTTGAAGTTAACTATGACGACCTATTTGACCCCGTAGAGACTGCTCAACTGTCTGAAATTATTGTGTCTCTGGAAGCTCAACAACAACAAGCAGAAGTATTTGGGCCATCAATGTCTGAAGATTTGTCGCATGGAACTTCTACCTCGCCGGTTGAGGGGGAAAGCACAACTCTGGTTCAAATGACAAAAATTGAGGTTCCATTGCTTGAAGACACGACTCTGGTATCCACTCATAGAGTATCAACTTCATCAAATGCTTCCTCAGAGAAGAAGAAAATATAGACACAATAAATAATCCGAGGGTTATCACTCACTCCTTAATCCAGGGGGACCATCTTTGGTTCGAGAGGAACTCCCATATGCAATCCAGGGGGAACCTTATTCAATTGTTGTTCTTATTCCTACAGTCCAAGTCCAAGACACTTATACAGGCTGCTTACAAGTCGAGGGGGAACTGCCTTCTCCAACCGCAGAATCCTCTGATATTGTTGACTTCCTTCCACCACAACTGTTGATCACCAACTACCTTATCTACATGTTTGGATGAAAGACCACCCACCGGGTCAAATCATTGGAAACTCATCCGCATGCGTACAAACTAGATCATCTAGTGATCTAACAGACCACTGCCACTACGCAACCTTTATGTTCACAGTCGAGCTCCGATCCATCAAGGAAGCTCTTCTAGAACCTGACTGGATTACTTCCATGCAAGAAGAATTAGCAGAGTTTGAAAGAGACAGAGTGTGGAAACTCATTACAAAGCCAAAAGGTCACACTATTGTTGGAACAATATGGGTGTACAAAAACAAACTTGATGAATCTGGTGCGGTCGTGTGAAACAAGGCAATATTAGTTGCTAAGGGGTACAATCAACTGGAAGGTGTTGACTATGATGAAACTTATGGCCTCATAGCCAAGATGGAAGTAATATGCATCTTCTTAGCGTATGCGGCACAAAAAAATATCAAAGTACATCAAATGGATGTAGAAAGGTCCTTCCTGAATGTTGAAATGAAAGAAGAGGTTTACTTACAATAACCTCCAGGCTTCGAAAGTCAAGATTTCCCAGATTATTGTTTCAAGCTTGAAAAAGCAGTCTATGGTCTTAAGCAAGCATCGAGGGCTTGGTATAAGACTCTCTCTGATTTTCTTGTCATGTCCGAATATAAAAGAGGTGTGATTGATCCCACATTATTCAGAAAGGAAAATGGTAATCACCTTATGCTTGTCCAAATCTATGTCGATGATATCATATTTGGGTCAATAGATCAGGGTATGGTGGATGAATTTGCAAAGCTTGTGATCAACAAGTTCAAATTGGCATGAATAGAGAGATTAATTTCTTTCTAGGACTCCAAGTGAAACAAGTCCCTCAAGGTATATTCATTCATCAGGAAAAGTATACCTTTGAACTGCTGAAGAAATACACAATGGACAATTGTTCCTCAGCCAAGGTTCCTATGGCCTTCAGATATAAGATTTCTACTGATCCTTCCGGAGAATCAGTGGACCACAAAACTTATAGAGGAATGATTGGTTCTTTGATGTACCTCACTACAAGCAGACCAGATATTGTCTTCACAACAGGCTTATGTGCCAGGTACCAAGCCGATCCCAAAGTATCGCACTTGACCGCAGTCAAGCAAATGTTCAGATACTTGAAAGGAAGCAAAGACCTCAGCCTCTGGTATCCCGCAGGGAACAACTTCAACCTTCAAGACTTCACAAATGTGGATCATGTCGGATGCAGATTGGATAGAAAAAGTACTTCCAGTGGCTGTCAATTTCTTGGAGGAAGACTGGTTAGCTGGTCTTCACAGAAACAAAATTATGTCTCTTTGTCTACCGTAGAAGTCAAGTATGTGGCCGCAGCTAGCTGCTGTTCTCAAGTTATATGGATGAAAACCCAACTGACGGACTACAAATACAGAATTCTGCGGATACCGATTTATTTTGATTCAGAGAGTGCTATAGCGATTTATCATAATCCTATTCACCACTCGGAGACGAAGCACATTGAACTTTGGTACCATTTCATCAAGGACCACATTCTCAAAGGCAACATTGAACTAATCTTTGTTCCAACTCAAGAAGAGATTGCTGACTTGTTCACAAAAGTACTCGATGCAACAAAACTGAACAATTTTCTTGAAATGTTAGGGATGATGAATCCAGACCCACAATTCTTTTTGAATTGATAGTTAGCACAGTCGTATCTCTAAAGAATATGCTTCTTTTCTTTTTAAAATAAAATTCGTGAAGCATTCTCTTCACTGCAGTTCCAGAAAAATATATCAATCATATGTTCATATGGTATATTTGGTATACCGTAATTACATATGATCCATATATTATTCGGGTCCCTAATTCCTTTTATTTCTAACTGTTTGATCAAGTGTTCTCAGTTCAAGCTACCGCAGTCATCCATGTCATAACTGCAGTCTCATTTCACTACCTTCCACCACAATGAAGAATCCATCTGCAATGGCGAATCCACCCGCAGTTACATTAACTGATAACTTCATAAATTCCTGGAACTTTGTGTGCTATTTAATGATCTTCATTAAATAAAAATTCTTCATTAAATATTCAATTCAAACATTCGTTTAGTAGCATACAACGTTTCAGTTCTTTTCAAAAGTGTTTTTTGTGTCAGATCTACTTTAGGTTAAATGACAAATAAATGTTTTCCCATAAAAGAATTCTTTTATGGGATCCACCCGCAGTTACATTAACTGATAACTTCATAAATTCCTGAAACTTTGTGTGCTATTTAATGATCTTCATTAAATAAAAATTCTTCATTAAATATTCAATTCAAACATTCGTTTAGTAGCATACAACGTTTCAGTTCTTTTCAAAAGTGTTTTTTGTGTCAGATCTACTTTAGGTTAAATGACAAATAATTTTTTTCCCATAAAAGAATTCTTTTAATAAATCTTTTTCCTTAAACTGTCAAATCTCTTTGCCCTCAAGATGTCTAATGCGTTCCAAATTCTACCTTTATTCAACGGATTAACGCTCCTGACCACACGTTCTCCAAACGTGTGATAATGCGCCTGCCATTTCATTAAATCATTCTTTTCAAAAACAAAAAAATAAATAAATATTTCTTTTTGATTTATTTTTATTTGTGGCTAATAACGGTTAAAACCCAAGGGTTTTTACCATTAACAGTTGTAGATAAGGTAAATCCAATAATCGTTTGAAATCCAGAACTATATAGACTTTTTTCCCTCCCAAGAAAGCTTTACGCTTTCTGAATCCTACGACGATCTTCATCCTCTTCATATTCTTGCACTCAAGTTTTATATAAGTTCTTCAAACTTTTTTAAAATGGTGAAATCTGGTATCTTGAAAAAGCAATCAAAAGCATCTAGGTCAGTGCAACCAACTAGTTCTAAATCGACCATAAGAAATCAATCACCGACTATAGGCTCAAACAATTTTAGGGCTATTTTTGAAGATCATCCTTCATACAATGAATCGATTCGTCTGATGATCAAGTTTCATTCAACCTATCCATTATTTGGTGCATTTAACTCCTTCAGAGATGTGGTTTCTCTTTCCAGCTTGTCCAAATGTGCATTCTTTGCGTATCACCCAAACTCAAACCCTCAAGAACTTCATCTGAATTTGATCGATGATTCTTTAGCCATTCTGACTAAAGCCAAGTTCTTGGAATCAATTAATCTCTTCCTTCAAAAAGAATCTACTCTCCAAGTACCAATAACATCACCTCAACCCTGTACTAGATGGGTTATCAAAAGAAGTTTAAAGGGATTAGTGAATTCCAGAAGAATCAACTTCCTATTTTTTGGCAATTCGTTTGCCATTTTTTCATCCATAGTCTCTCTAGCCGAATTGGAGGCACGGATAATATGGGTCTGAAATTGCTAGAAATCGTGTGGAGTATATTCACAGGAAATGGTGTAAACTACATGCAGATATTATGGGATGATTTTCTACAATATGTTCCCAAGGAGAACCCAAGTCAAGATCCAACTGAGCTTACATTTGCACGCTTTTGGTCTTTGTGCATCTCGGATCTACAGAAGGATGCAAGACTTGATATGGGTGCGGACATCAATCTCTTCATCACTCGCGATCTAAAAAGGTACACTCTCTTAAAAGATCAATTCATTTTTGGACCACTTAGGAGACTACCTACACATATTCTGAAAAACATTGGACTTGAAACAATAGAAGTCACTGATCACGTGGAGGCTACGGATGGTATTGACCCATACCATCTTCCCCGCCTCACCCCAGTTAGTCCATTCTAGCCACTACAGAACCCCAAGGTCCAGTGAGTACTGCAGCTCCTACCTCTACATCTCTTTTACAATCCAAAGAGCAGTCATGTCAACTACTATCCAAACAACTCAAGAAACTGGTGTCATCCAAGAAATCTCCACGTAGTAAGCTCAAGAAGAGAGAAACTTCAAAGAAATGCAAATCCAAGACTGTTGTATCCTCGGATGAAGCTCCTGCTTCTCAAACTCAAAGCCTTCCAGTCAACGTTGAAGAAGAGTCTGAGAATGACTTTGGTCCAATCCTCAGACATAAGAGGCAGAAGACCATTCCTAGCCCTAGCCAAATGTGTGACCAGACAGATACCACGGTTTCTCAAAAGACTCTGGTAGTCCTTGGAGCCCCCGTAGGCTTATTCGCTTCAACCCTATTTGACTACTCAGACACAGTAAGTGTGTTTGTTTCAACTGAAAATGGAGACACTCCCCTGGTTGGATCCCAAGAGGATCCCGTTGGTTTAAAACACCCTAAGGTCTCCAAGGCTTTCCATCTTCATTTCTTTGATTCAGAAGAATTGCGCTCCATACTTCTTGTAGTAACCCAAAAACTTGACACACCTAACCAAATGCAGGGCACTTCTTGATCCCTTGTCGGAACCAAGCCGAGGCCAGACTTGACTATGGGTCAATGAGACCAAGGAATCCTGGGAAATCCTACTCTGCCCACATTCCAGATGAGTGTTTTAAGCGTGGTGAGCACAAATGTGCAAGGATCCATGAACCCGGGGGACACCCTGGTGCGAACTCATGGATTTGACGGTTACGTTTCAGATGACTTCTGGACTCAGTATCAACCAAACAATGAGTACGAAGTCAGGAAGTACGAAGCCTTCCGCAAGGCCTTCCAAGCTCAAAAGGACTAGTAGAGAAAACAATAGCAGCAAAAGGAGCAAGAGGTTCAAACAGTTGCAAAATATTGGGCAGACACTTTCAGCAATGCCAAGGCTGTTTATGATCTTCTAGAAATTCAATATTGGATGTCTCACATGGAAGCAATGGTGCAACATGCTCAAAAACTTCATGATATTGGTTCATCTAAACCTCCCTCCAGCGCTGAAATCCAAGAATCAAATGACGATGACACAACGATCAAGATCAGCTTCGGACCAATGTTTGGTTTTGATGATATTGAAATGGATGAAGTGAATCAACCAAAACAATCTAATAAATTTATGATGATATTTGACAAAGAAGAATCCAGTGGCTCTTAACATTCCACATCCAGGCCGAAGGAAAACAAAAAAAAGATAATCGTAACAAGAAAAGAATTTCTCAACCTGCTAGCCAAAATTGATTAAATCATGGAAGCAACCAAAATCAACAAACCATAGTCTGATGATATGTTTGGACCGTAATCTCTAGCTGAACATGTCGAGAGATTAGAGGCACGTGAAAGAATGGATGCTGAGAGGATTTCTCTTAAAGTTGAAATGGGTATTAGAGCCCTGGATAATAACAGAACAACTGATCACAGAGAGTTCATGGCGACTGTTGAACATCTGATCAAAGAAGTATCCGCAATCAAAACTAAACTCCAATCTATCATTGCGGATCAACTAGTCTAATCAAAGAATCTTGTTGAGGAAACTCACAACGCTTATGAGTCCACTATTATAGTCCTTCAGTCCACAATCAATTATGAGTCCACTATTGCGGTCCTTCAGTCCACAATCAACAACTTACGTCGATCCCTATCTGCAAGCTCACGTGGCTAAGAGATTCTAAAGCTCACAAAGGAGATCCACAAACTCTTTTCAACACCTCTATCCCCAACAATTAGCAACTGAGTGAAGTACTCAAATCGCAGTTTAACGTCGTCTTCTCAAAAATATATGGTCTTAAGCAATGGTTTGAGGAGAAACAATAAGTTTCTTCCTCAAAAGGGGGAAGTGAGAATCTACACCATCAATCCCCTCTAATTTTAATTGCGGATCCATCTCATCAGTCTCCTCCTCAAGAAGTACCTCCAACTGCAGATCAATTGAAGACTCCCACTCCAATACCATCTCACCTTTCTCCACCACAACATCCTTCTTCTCTGCATCAAGATGACAAACATCATTCTTCCCCTCATCAAGAAACTCCCCCTCACTTCAAAAATCTGGAGCCAAACATGTCATCTGAACACTCCTATGACTCTCCCACAACCATACAGCTGAAAACTGACTAGAAAGTAGCAAAGTTTGCTGAAATGATATGGAGAGATCATGGATTTGACACTACTATGGATGAAACCCTTATTCATTCCTAGGTTATTCCTACAAGGAGACTACTGGATGAAGACTATAGGCACGTGTTAACCTATGCGGAACCTCATCCTGATGGATATTGGGATATTCCCATCTCACCAAACGCTAAGTTTTTCACTGTGTTTTAACTGTTCGACCACAGCCTCCCTGATGCTCAAAGGCCACCTCTTGAATTTGAGCAACTAAATAGATTTCATGCCAAACATGGATCTAAATTTAAGAGTATTTGGTCCAGTGATAAACCCTCCGCAGTGAAGAGTTACAAGGTCAGGAAATTTATGAAAACATACTTCACTGAGTTCACGTTGACCAGAAGGGGAATTGAGTACATCCGAACCCAAGCAAACTTCCCTTGTATGAACCCGGAAGAAGTATTTCTGATAGCCATGCATCGCTTGACCTGTAGGAAACTGGATATCACACAAACTTCGGTTCAGAGATCAAACATACAACATGAGAAGTAAAGTTCAAGATATCAAGAAGAATCAAATGGCTTGGAGAAGTCAGGAAATTCTGGTGGGTGCTCATCAAATTCTTAAAGCTCGACAAATGAAGAAGTTAAGAGGTTACTTGGGGGGAAATTGTTGAAAGTAAGAAAGTGACCCTCTTTAACTTGTCAATCCGAAGTCATCTCAGCAACTGCAATGATCTTCCCAACCACAGTCAATCTTTGTCATCCGCAATGTCATCAACAACAAAAACTTAGCTTTTTAGCTTATCTGTTTACATTGTATTAACAAGTGTGCCTTGCATGGACACTTTATCAGAAATTTAGTCTTTGTTTATTCCTCATTTAATTCTCGAGACTCTATAAATAGAGTTCTCTACTTTTGAATGAAAACACCTCTTATCTCTCAATTACACCTCTACTCTCTCTAAATTCATATCTTCTCTAAGATCTTATTAAACTTACTCTCAAACATATTAAGATCTACCTCTCCTTCGAGCAAGTCCTTATGACTTCAATCACTTTAAACTGATCGCATCTACTAACTTGTGTTTGATTGCAAACCTTGTTAAGAATCAGTTTGGTGTTTACTTGATATAAAACTTGTTGTCATTTATATTTCCTTACTTTTCGCACTTTAATATTCCACAATTAACTTTGTAAAATCTCTAACTTATTATTATTATTGAGCTTTATGATCCTTTAAGATTAATTTATTCCACAATCTATAACTTGTTCTAACATTTGTTCAAGTGAGTTTCTCAGTTTTTTCTCTCAACAAGAACAGCAGAATAAATTACATAAAAAAATACAAAATCGTTTCATATAATTGGTAAGCAAAATACAAACATACCCGAGTCCTTAGAGTTGGTTGCGCTGGAATGGAGCACTGGTGACTGGTGAGTACAACAGAACTCGATCGATATTATAGCTGGCATAATACGACAACAGAAAAGTCACCATCGACTACAACGAGCGACTACCGATTCTCCAAATGGGTGTGCTTCGATAGCAACGAGCGACTAGCGAGGCTGCGAAGTTCATTGTCGAATGGAAGGCTTCGATTATGTGGTTCGATTCTACGATTAGGGATAGAAGTCTTCGATGAAAGGGAAGTGGAATGAGCTTACACTGAGGATGAGATGAAATTTTTATTTTTTTCAACTTGGAAATTTTGATGTTGGCTAGAAGAGAAGGGAAATTCAGATAATGGTAACTGGTAACGTGATTTTAGGTTTGGAGTCTTTCAGAGGCTGATATATATATATATATATATATATATATATATATATATATATATATATATATATATTCGGGGCGGGGCGGGGCGGGTCGGGGCATGCATATCCCACTCCCTACCCCAAACCCGAACTTTAAACCGATACCCGATTAGCTTGACCCGCCCCGCCCCAAAATTTTCGGGTTTCGGGTTTTCCCGCCGGATTCGGGTTTTTTTACCATCCCTACAACTAAATAAGGAACATGCAATAAAACCTAGATCAAGAGTTCTCAGACTATCCTACATGACCACATACGGTCCCTAGGGCACTCTATTAGATGATAACTAGTATGTACAGATAAACATACAGTTCTACAAATCACTACCGCATAGCCACATCCTATACACTAGGATACCGATCTAACAGATCACTATAGCATAACAACATCCTATATACCATGATACAAATATAACACACCATTACAACACAATAACATACTCGATACCAGGATACAGATCTAACAGAAAACTACAACAAAGTAACATACCAAATATCAACATACCAAATATCAACATACCAGGAATGCATAACCGTATATACTCAGAGGTGAATCAGCCACCCGGACATGTAATCCTACTCTAGAACCACAACCAAACAAAGAACAAGAAAAAGATTCTACACCAAGAGTCCTCAGCATATCCTACATGATTATATACAGTCCTTAAGGCATCCCTCTACACTACTTGCTCATGCGGATCCACTAACATCAGAACCAAATAAAGTCTTAATCACCAACAAAACCCCTCAAGTTTGACCTAAAGTTAAAATTGGTAAAAAGTCAACGGTTAAGGTCCAAAATTTAATATTTATTTGCCAGCAAAGTACGCCCTGCTTACGAAGAGAGTACGCCCAACATACTCAGATGTTGACCAAAAGAGGGGTGTTGACCGCGTACATGCAGAACACCACCAGGTACGCACAACATACACAACCTAGTCCCAAAACTCCATTAAGAGTTTATTTCATTAATCCCTTATGTCCAAAACTCATATCCAAGCCCAAAATGATGTCCTAAGTCATAAATTTTCCAACTTTATGACTTTGCAGTGCTATAAAGTGCTTAATGTCTAAAAACATAAGTTCTTAACCCAATAAGACATTATAAATATTGCATGGAAGGGATAGAAAGGCCAAGATCACATTTTTATGGTTTATAATAGCTCCTTTATGAATAAAGTTTCCAACTTTATCCATTAGAATGGTGTGACAACCCGATATTTTGACTCTATGTAATGACCTAAAAAGTCAAGTATTGTAACCGCTTTTGAAATAATGAAATTAACTTCGAAAATAAAATGTAAAAAAGTCTCTATTGGGTTACCTACTATGCTAGATATTGTGTCAAGGTTTACAGAAATACTACCCTAAAATCCGAGTTATAACAAAGAAGTTATGACTATTCTAAGATTTCCGACAAATCTGGCAACACCGATTAACGAAAAACACAAAGTTTCAATACAATAGTTTTTAGCCTTAAGTATCTAAATGAAAGTGTAGATATCATTAAACTGTACACGTACGTAAAAAGAACGTCCAAATCTGACTTCGTATGAGGAAGTTATGATTTTTCCAAGATCCGGATATAGCAGTAGACAGCTAAAAACTCGAAATAGAGATCGAGAGAATTTTGGCCGAAAAAACCTAAATAAAAATCAAAGGTCTCAACCAAAGTAGTGCAACGGTAAAAAGTCTGGCAAAAACGGACGCTAGATGAAGAAGTTATGGATTTTTAACGGGCTTTTCCAGTCCCGGCCTGTTAAAAGTAAATAATTAAAAATAAAATCAAAATTAGCCGACGAAGTCTAAACGAGAGTTGTAGAGTATATTCTCACCTACGCGTGCAAATAAAAAACATCGAAAACAGAGCTCATACGCGAAAGCTACGGATTTTACAAGTTTAAGGCTCAAAATCCGAGGCTGTTAAGTCTGCCACGACGTGGCACAGTTGGCCGCGACCCGGCAAGTGACTCAGGGCGTCCAATCAATGGAAGAGGATAAGATTTTGCTCACCACGATGTGACACATTTGGCCACGACGTGGCACACCAGAAATGCACCTATAAATAGAAGCTTAAGGGTGTCGGGTTTGGTGCTCATCTCTTTCCATCTAAGTGTTGTTACTCTGCGTATTACTCTGCGTAATTACCTCAAAAAGCCATCCCGAAGCCCCGGTTTTCACACACAAGTTCCGAAGGAAGGTTCTACACTCCCGAGATTCTCGAGATTCCTAAGATTCCCAAGAATCCCGAGAAAATCAACTCTTCCAAGTCGAAGTTCTGCTCGATTATAATATCGCTTTCTCCCATCAATCAAGTGAGTTCATACCCATATAAACTACACTTTCAAATGTTTTACAAGTGAGCATTACACTACGGTTTACTAAACGGTTTACTATACAAATGAAACACACATTTTGAAAAACTATAATAAGTATAGTTTACGAGAAAATCATGAACATTTACATACTAGAAACACTATATCAAAGAGATATTTTCATACACAAGAACAAATGGACATTTTCGTACATAAATCTGTTTTATACTAAGTTTTGTGAGACGTTTCACGTACTATCGAGTATGCATTTTAACTCCTGTATTATATACCAAAATCCCTTCTAAGTGGAGTGTGGTACTTATGTATAGATCTATACGGGATTGATAATCCCACACCTAAGCTGTTAGCTACAACTAGGCCGACAGGCCTGGCGTGACAAACTTCATAACTTTCCAATGCTTGAAGAACGTTGTTATAGGCATCCTGGTCGAATATCATGGTTATAAGACTCACATGGAGTGTTAAAAACACATTGATTCACGGGGTTCTTCAAATGCCTTAGCGATTTATACATAAACCTACTATTTTAGGCATGAAAAGCACTATTGCATTACAAGTTTTGGAACAATTAAACTACCATCTACTATAGTAGAAAATATGGGATTTTATAGGAACATTCAAACATGTACAAACCATTTCATTCCATTTCATACAAACATTGTTACTAAATACTTATGACTCACCAGTTTAAATGCTGATCTACTCTTTCAAAACTACTTGTATTTCTCAAGAATTCAGTAAAACAGGTAAACAAACAGCTTTTGAAGAAGGGACGTTGTGGCGTCAGTTTAGTTTCATTTTGACATCATATTGTAATTTGTTTTGAAACAAGTACCTTTCAACAATGTAAACTTTTAAATTATATATATGATGGTTGTATTACTTTCTTTACTATGTATTCAATTGTTACGATACTACATGAAGTCATCTGCCCTCGAATGCTTCTGTCGTTCTGGTTTGGGGGTGTGACAAATGGTTTCGACAACCAATATCTAGTCTTTGAGTCTCAAACGGAACCAAAAAAACATCTTTTTCAACTTAATTCATTAAGTCCAAGTCTCTAAGCTTGAAATATAAATCAAAATGATGTTTAGATGGATAAAGTTTGCAAATTTATCCATAACAAGGTCACAAAATTTCAAGATCTAAACTTTATGCACTTAAAGTGACCAAAAGCTCATAACACTCAAAACTAGCTAGACCTAACAATTCCATCATCAAGATTCAAACTTTATACCTCTATAAGAAAGATCAAGGTGAAAAAAGTCTGGATCTACAAGCTCCAATGCAACCAACCCTTCTTTAGTGAGTTCCTTCTTCTCCGATGTGCATCAAGAACACTCCAAAGCACTTAAATAACACCTTCTTTTTTTGTTCCAAAGGCTCAATCTTGGGTTAGGGTTTCAAGAAAGGGTGTTGGAGAGGTGGAGGATGAGAATGGAATGAGTCTGGGGAAGTTAAGGAGCTTAAATAGGGCTCAAACCACAAAAATAGGGTTTGGGCACTGATCATGTACACCCAACATACTCAAGTCACACCCAACATACTAGGGATGCACTAATACGCCCAACGTACACGTTTAAGCACGCCCATTATATGCGACTCAACCCAAAACAGCCCTAACTTCAAACAGTCATAACTTCTTTTTTCCAATTTTTTTTTCCGACATTCTTTATATCCATGGAAAGGTATTGAAGAGCTCTGTAATGTTATCTAAATATCTTGGACTAAAAAATTTTCGAATAAAAATCCATATTTCATGCAAGAACCCGGCCTATGACTTTTTCGTTCTACCCTTCAGCCCAAAACGCGATTCAAAGCTTTAGATCTCATAACCATCATTGCCTCCTTCCAAAAGGTCTAAACATTACCTTCTTAAGGCCTAAAGCCTTTACACAATCAACTTCCGACCCATGGCCCTGAAATAAGAAATGTCGAAAAATAGGATGTTACAATAGTATATTGAGACATGTCAAGTCTCCGTTTATGCTTATGCTTCTTGTATCGGTTATGACATCCCATACTTTAAAAATACAAAATCTTTTGAAATGCCTTGATTTTGATATTATATCATGTCAATGATATTTTAGAACCAATTACGACATAAAAAATGTTTTAAATAAGCATAAACAGCTAGGCCAACAGGCCTGGGGTGACAAACGTCATAACTTTCCAATGCTTGAAGAATGTTGTTATAGGCATCCTGGTCGAATATCATGGTTATAAGACTCACATGGAGTGTTAAAAACACATTGATTTATGGGGTTCTTCAAATGCCTTAGTGATTTATACATAAACCTACTATTTTAGGCATGAAAAGCACTATTGCATTACAAGTTTTGGAACAATTAAACTACCATCTACTATAGTAGAAAATATGGGATTTTCTAGGAACATTCAAACATGTACAAACCATTTCATTCCATTTCATACAAACATTGTTACTAAATACTTATGAACTCACCAGCTTAAATGCTAATCTACTCTTTCAAAACTACTTGTATTTCTCAAGAATTATGTAAAACAGGTAAACAAACAGCTTTTGAAGAAGTGACGTTGTGGCGTCAGTTTAGTTTCATTTTGACATCATATTGTAATTTGTTTTGAAATAAGTACCTTTCAACAATGTAAACTTTTAAATTATATATATGATGGTTGTATTACTTTCTTTACTATGTATTCAATTGTTATGATACTACATGAAGTCATCCGCCCTCGAATGATTCCGCCGTTCTGGTTTGGGGTTGTGACAGATTGGTATCAGAGCATTGTTTATAGTGAACTAAGTATATCGAACCACATAAGATATACAAACTATAAATGCATAGGGACTCAAAGTCTCTGACAAAACATTTTTACACCTCAACCGCGTTTCATTTTAACTTAAAATATTTGTGTCGTAAAAGCACAAATACATGCATACAACGATTTATTTTCATACTTAGAGCAATATAGAAGTATTATAAATAAATTGTGCAGTGCAGGTGTGCCTTGGGATATGTAATCGGAACTGGGATGAATATAGCCCGATCAACTATATTTGTCCAAGAGCCGACTAACGTATGCCAGGGAGTGTCTGCAGTGGACAACAAATTTAAAACTTACTAAGAGCATATCATTAAGAATACTATGGGAGTATTTGGGTATCTTCAACCGTCAAACTTAAGGGTAAATTTTACATGCTTTAGCTTATAATCAATTCTTAACCCTATTCACGTATAGACTCAATGGCTGGATTTCATCACCCCGACAACCCTTACTACCCCAACCAATGTAATGAAGGATGGATTGTAGACGATCCCGAGGAGGAACCCATGGAAGACGAGGAAGAGGAATATTCAGATAGCTCAGCTTCAGAGCCTGAGGTAATCAATCCGCCAGCCGTCCGACCTCCATCGGTTCGACCTCCTTTCAGGATGGGATTTCAAGGACCAAGTCCCGTCTGGGGAAGCCACATCCACCGTTGGAGCCAATAGCAAGGACTGCGTCCTCCTTACGGTATGTGTCGGGACTTCTACGATGTTAGCGGAGGAAGTTCAGCTGATCGAGCACTCCCAGTTGTGGTAGGAAAACTTGCCAATCAGGCTTATCAATCCAGAGTCCAAGCAAACCGGATTCGCGAGGTTGACATAAGGATGGAAGAGAACGTAATTGATATCCGTCGCCTAGATATGCTACAAGGGAATGCTCAACTCCACACCAACTCCCTCCAGGAGCAAATGACTGCAACTCTCTTCGAAATGATGGATTTGAGGGAGCAACAAGCTGCCTTTAACATGCGTCTAATGGGAGCCAAGCACTCGAAGGCGGAGTCAAGCTCCAAGCATAATCCATGCAGCAAGTAGTGCTCGCCTGATATGTGCATATTTAGTGTGTATTAAGTGTAGTATTTATTCATATATTAGCTAAATTGTTGCATATTATGGACAAAAGGTACTTAAAAGTGTTAAATTATGTTTTTCAGTCCAAAGGTGAAGCTCGGAAGCGAAAGGAAGCAAGAGAAGCGGTTAGGAGCTCAAGAGTGGAAAGAAGAAAGAAAACACCCATAAAAGGCTTCTACTCGTCGAGTTGCCCCTTGACTCGACGAGTCCGGTCGCGGATTCAGAAAGATAAGCATTCGGAAGTCAAGATAGTTATCGGATTACGACTATTGTGAGAGGGACTCGACGAGTCACCATATGACTCGACGAGTCGGAACGCATATATAAAGATAACTCTACAATTCGAGAAGGGAGAATTCTGGGAAGTTTCAGAAGTGTTTAGCTGCAAATAAGAAGCCAGAAGAACCCTAGAAGTCGACCAAGGAAGCTAGAATCCAATCCCGGGAGTAATTAAGGCGTAATTTCACCATTCTACTTAATTCTTTTGTTTTGTCAACATGATTAAGCAACTTGAACTTATTTGTTTGCTGTTATTTACCTTAGTTATGAACTAATTTCTTTAGACTTCTGTTTGGGAATACAAAGTTGACAACATGGTTTGATTGATTGGTAGGATTAATTCCAAGTTGGTGATTAATTGTTATTTTAGCTTGCTAAAGAACCTTGTGTATGAATGATAATTAATTTTCTGTTAATAGGAAGATAATTGATTAGCATGAACATCTATTGATTATCAACCTCATATGATATGTGACCACTATACCATATGTCTAGAATTAATGAACATGAAACTAGGATTAATAAGGAAATTGAGTAAACTCATGTGCAAGCTTGTAAGATGACCATCAAACAAGAGGTTAATTAAGAATAACAAATTAATTAGCTATTGCAAGTCTAACTTAACCCGAATAATTAATCTAGTAAATATAATTAAATTAAGAAATTGGCCACTGTTTGAATTAGTTTATTTGCTAAGGATTAGGGTAGTGAACACAAACTTAATCACTTGAATCGCGAACCAACAAAAGAATTAATCCATTGCACTATTACCTTAAAATCAACCATAAAGTTAACCGAGTTGAACTAAACAGAAGTTTCTTTCCCATTATTGAATCTAGTTAATTTGTTCTTTTCTAGTCTTGCATTAGTTTTAGTTAGTAAGTTTCTAGTCTTGTAAAACTAGAGAAAACCCCCTTTTTGTTATTTGTTTTATTTAGATAATATTAGCATTTATTTTAATTGTTTACCGTTCCCTGTGTTCGATACCCTACTTGCTTAAACTATATTACTAATCGATAGGTACACTGCCTTTCGTGTGTTTATTTTGTGTCTAAGTTAGTAGGATTAAAACTAGTTGGTTTTACACACATCAAGTTTTTTTGGCGCCGTTGCCGGGGAACGGTTCTAAATAGTTAATTTTATTTGCTAATTGTTATTATTATTTTTTATTGATTTTTTTTAGTTTATTTAGTTTATTTTTATTTTTATTTATTATGTATTTTCCAAATCTCGATGCTTTTGATGCTTTTATTGAGGAAGTAGTACAGGAAATTGAGCAAGAAGATGAGGAGTGTGGATGGGATGAAGATTTGAAGAAATTTGATAGATGGTTAGATAACATCTTGCCCAACACACAAGAACAATCTGAGTCACAAGAGCTAGAGTTAAAAGATGAAGAATTTAATCCAGAAAGAGATTTGGAGGAACTAGAAAGGTTGCTGGCAGAGGGGTCAGACGAAAAACAAGAACAAGCTGAGTTGCAGGAACCAAGCTGTGGTTTGACCATTACCATGACATGCCCCCCTGTATTTCCGGTTTATGTTTCAAAGCATGGGGTGGCGATTCCAACTTTGGAGAAAGTTCTAAATCATGATCCATTTATGATTAGTATCCAACCGGTTCCAACCCTTGTCAATATTCTTGGGTTTTATGTATTCAAGCTCGTTTGGCCAATTTTAGAAGTAAAGAGCCAAATTTCACAAATTGGTCCACCAAAGAAGATATTCAATGCAACGGATGGATGGGCATCGAATTTATTAGAAGTTTATTAGGTTGGGAGTCCAGCTAAAGACTCGCACAAAAAGAAGCGCTTGCGGGAGGCAACCCGTCGTTTGAGTTTGCTTTCTTTTACTCTTTATTTTTTTTTATTATTTTTGTTTTGTGTTTCAATTTTAATCTTCCAAATCATCGGACTTGTCTGCTTAAGGGAGCGCCTAGCTTAAGAGTGGGGTGAAAAGATTTTGAATAAATAATAAAATTTTAAAAATTAGTAATGTTTTACAAGAGACTCGCCGAGTCTGACCCTGACTCGACGAGTATATATTGATTTCAGAAAAATTTTAACTGCGCGATTGGACTCGCCGAGTCTGACCCTGACTCGACGAGTCGATTTTTATTTACAGAAAAAAAATAATCATTTCGAAATTACTTTTACATCAAATAGGGTTTTAACCCTAAAAATTCAGTTTTCACAACCACACTCGCCGGGTGCCTCTCTCTACAACTCTCTCTCAAGCATTCAAGTGTTCAACTTTTCTTCCAAATTCTCAAGATTTAAACTCAAAAGGTAACAACTTTCTTCTTGATTTCTAGATAGAATGTGATTATAAGGTCATCTATACTTGCAATTTCATGAAAAAAACCCGTTTTTGAAAAAGTAATTAAATTCTAGGTTTTCATGAATATTGTTGTTTTGAACGTTTATTGTGGCCTTATTACTTAGTAGGAAGTCCCTGAACAAAACCCTTGCAAGAATTTAAAGTTTTCATGGTTCAATTTTGTGAGACCCGTCGACTGACTGGTACAGGTCGCACGACTCGCCGAGTCGGGCATGGACTCGACGAGTCCAGTCGATGTCCAGAAACAGTTCGTTTTTTTTTATTCAGTGTTTTCTGGGTCTGGTTTATATGTTTTGCAGGAATCATGTTTAGAAGAGGACAATCTTCAAGTGGTAGCCAAGGGGAATTTCCATGGTTAAATTTCCCGCAAATCGAATCCGCTTCAACAATGCGGAAGTGGAAGAAGAAGCTTTCCGATATCAAAAAGAAGGAGATATATGTACCGAACAGAATTGATTGGGAGTGGTTGCAAAATGTGCGATATGAAGAAGAATTAGCTCCGTACCTTCTAAAGGAGTTCCAACATGACGGCGAGTCGATGATATGTGACGGTAGGAGCCGGGTCTTCCGCATACAAGAGCCGGTATATTTGGAGCTTTGCTTGGATTTTTTCTCCACGGTATCTTTTACTGGTGGAGTGGATTTATATCATCCGGCGAGCTTCACGTTTTGTCTTGGGGGCGAGTATCATCAATGCTCGGTGGTGGATCTTGCTTGCCGACTAGGGATTTATGATCAACCTTTGGTTTCAACAAACCTCTTTTGGGCCTTTTTGGCAACCACTCATATGGTGTTCCCCGATGGAGTTACTAGCACGGGTTGGTGGAATACTATAGGGAATAAAGTTTATATCCCGAAGTCAGCACAAGAAGGGAGCATCCGATCCCCGACTCACCGCCTCATTCACCGCCTTATTTCCTCCACGATCAACCAAAGGAAGGACGATGACAAGGTTTCCAACCTTGATGTTTTCTACCTATGGAGCATTATCACGCCCGGCGTCTTTTGCAACATCCCGTGGTGCATTGCTTCATACCTCTCAGCGGGTGCGGTCAAAGATCGCAAAACATCTCGTATCAATGGAGGCATGTTTGTCACTCGATTGGCTAATTCATTCGGGTTGATGAACCGTGGTGCCTGGAACCTCCTGACATTGATCCCGACACCCCCATTTAATCCCATTCTTTTCCGCAGAGCACGAATCATTGAAGACTATGGTGGTGGCCATTATGCCATCCCAAATGATGACCCAGTTGTAGGTCCCGAAGCACCGGGAAGGAGGGTGAGATCGCGAAGGGAACGGGATGTGGAGGACGAGCCGCCAGTGATTCCGGTAGAGACTGAAGACGTACCAATGGATTGGTACAATATAGAGATGAGGCGGATGCAGGATCAAATGGCGAGGGGGCTGAATTTTAGCAACCAATCCCACATACGACTTTTTGACCACTTCAATATTCCACATATTGATGGTGGGAATTATCCATACATTCCATCGTGGGACGAGAGGATTGGTGCACGACAGAGCGGAGCTGGGGGAAGTGGAGCCAACGATGATGAGGAGGAAGATGAGAATTGATTTTTGTGTTTTTGTGTTCAAACAATTTCAATTTTTATTTTGTTTTGTTTTTGGTGTGTATGCTTTGAGATATTATTATGTTTAATAGTTGTTTGCTTTAGTTATTTTCAGGATTGCATTTTGATTGCTTGCTTAGGATGGTATAGAGATGTAAAGCATGGATGTTTTTGCGTGTGAGAGCGAGTCAAGGAAGCGAGTTTTTAACGTCAAAGTGTCAAGTCCGGTCTTAGGGGTATGAGCGATTGAGTCCGCATGTGAGGAAGGGTTAACGAAGTTGTGAGAGGCTAAAAAAGTTGCCACATACCAAGATTTTTCATTCAGTGGCCAACTCGTTGAGTGCACTAAGCTGACTCGACGAGTCGCTTTGTATTTCCAGAAATTTTTAGACGGCGCGCTGCTACTCGGCGAGTCTATCATCAGACTCGACGAGTCATTCATTTTTTGAGCCGAACGACTGCTGATTTGATGCTAATACTTATACCACTTGCATCCTTCTAATTCCATATCCATTCTTGAAGATCTTACACCGATTTTCGCATGTTTAGAGCGACCCACACGAGACATGGATGAGATTTTTCCATGTATGAAGTTTATTGAAGATGGAGCTTAAATGAGAGTGATCAACCTATCCACTGCTATCCCAGGGGAGTTTGTTCCAATTCCCTCTTTATTTTTCTATTTTTATGCATAATATGCAATGAGGACATTGCATCACATAAGTGTGGGGTAGGGGGTTGGTTACATATTAGTCAATTTTGAAAAATTTGTATACCAAAAGGATTATTTAGGATACTAATTTAGAAAATTTTGGTAAAAAAATTAGGATTCCATATTAGAATTGTGTTAATAATTGCATGAAAACCCAAATGTTTAGTTGAGCCTATATACGTTCTAGTGCATTTGTGGCTTCCTTATTTCAGTGAAATCATGAGACAAAAACACGACCTTGCTCAGCCTGAGGGATGTAATATGTTTAGCAGCCTAAACCTGAAATGTATCCAGGAAAATTATTATCATTAGCCAATAAAGGTTGAGATTGAGCGCCCCTGCTTAAGCATGTAGGGATTTGAGTGAAAAAAGTGAGGTATACATGTAATAAAAAAAGAGAGAATTACAAGAAAATTTTGAAGAATTTTTGGAGCATCAAAGTTAAGTATGAAATTAGAAGATCGAAAATTCCGAAGAAATTCAAAAAAGTTGAAGATACCAAAAATCGAACAACAAGGTGGTGAATTCAAAGATATTAAAGATCAAATTATCAAGCAAGTGAAGAATTCCAAAGAGCTCCATAGTGGTATCGAAAAGTTGTAATTCTAGATTATGTATGCTTGGGTTGCTCAATTAAAAATACCTTGAGGGTAAAGAGGTTTTCTGAGGATGGATTCGGAGGGTTGCATAAAATGAGCATAGTTCGGGGTGAGTGGGCGAATGTTTATGAGGATTGTGAGTATTTGAAGTATGGGGGGTTTTTAGGAATTTTAGACACAAATGCATGCGTTGCGGTCTTGGCATAATGGCTGGGTTGGATTGGAGTTATTATATGTGATTCTAATGTGTTAAAATTCAGTTTTGCTTGAGGGCAAGCAAAAGACAAGTGTGGGGTATTTTGATATGTGCATATTTAGTGTGTATTAAGTGTAGTATTTATTCATATATTAGCTAAATTGTTGCATATTATGGACAAAAGGTACTTAAAAGTGTTAAATTATGTTTTTCAGTCCAAAGGTGAAGCTCGGAAGCGAAAGGAAGTAAGAGAAGCGGTTAGGAGCTCAAGAGTGGAAAGAAGAAAGAAAACACCCATAAAAGGCTTCTACTCGTCGAGTTGCCCCTTGACTCGACGAGTCCGGTCGCGGATTCAGAAAGATAAGCATTCGGAAGTCAAGATAGTTATCGGATTACGACTATTGTGAGAGGGACTCGACGAGTCACCATATGACTCGACGAGTCGGAACGCATATATAAAGATAACTCTACAATTCGAGAAGGGAGAATTCTGGGAAGTTTCAGAAGTGTTTAGCTGCGAATAAGAAGCCAAAAGAACCCTAGAAGTCGACCAAGGAAGCTAGAATCCAATCCCGGGAGTAATTAAGGCGTAATTTCACCATTCTACTTAATTCTTTTGTTTTGTCAACATGATTAAGCAACTTGAATTTATTTGTTTGATGTTATTTACCTTAGTTATGAACTAATTTCTTTAGACTTCTGTTTGGGAATACAAAGTTGACAACATGGTTTGATTGATTGGTAGGATTAATTCCAAGTTGGTGATTAATTGTTATTTTAGCTTGCTAAAGAACCTTGTGTATGAATGATAATTAATTTTCTGTTAATAGGAAGATAATTGATTAGCATGAACATCTATTGATTATCAACCTCATATGATATGTGACCACTATACCATATGTCTAGAATTAATGAACATGAAACTAGGATTAATAAGGAAATTGAGTAAACTCATGTGCAAGCTTGTAAGATGACCATCAAACAAGAGGTTAATTAAGAATAACAAATTAATTAGCTATTGCAAGTCTAACTTAACCCAAATAATTAATCTAGTAAATATAATTAAATTAAGCAATTGGCCACTGTTTGAATTAGTTTATTTGATAAGGATTAGGGTAGTGAACACAAACTTAATCACTTGACTCGGTAACCAACAAAAGAATTAATCCATTGCACTATTACCTTAAAATCAACCATAAAGTTAACCGAGTTGAACTAAACAGAAGTTTCTTTCCCATTATTGAATCTAGTTAATTTGTTCTTTTCTAGTCTTGCATTAGTTTTAGTTAGTAAGTTTCTAGTCTTGTAAAACTAGAGAAAACCCCCTTTTTGTTATTTGTTTTATTTAGATAATATTAGCATTTATTTTAATTGTTTACTGTTCCCTGTGTTCAATACCCTACTTGCTTGAACTATATTACTAATCAATAGGTACACTGCCTTTCGTGTGTTTATTTTGTGTCTAAGTTAGTAGGATTAAAACTAGTTGGTTTTACACACATCATCGCCTAACTCCCAAATTTTGATATAGAATAGGATCATCGGCTAAAAGTCTTACCTTCTTTAACTTTCTGTAATCAGAGACCTTTAGAAAGGTCAAAATCTTCTAACTTCGGATGTAACGCAACCATATGTTTGATATATATAGGGAATACCTCTTTCATGTGTTAATTTTGTGCGTTTCTTTCAAGTTCATGAGTTTATCTATTGCTATCCAAACTCTATTTGTGAATCAAACTCAAAGCCCGGTGTGGTCCAAACCAAAATTTTAAAACTATTAAAGATAGCTAACTCATTCAACCCTCGACCACCAAAACTAATGACCTTTTAAATTCTTAGCAGCGCGATGCCTCCTCGTCGAAGCCTAAGAGCCAGGTCGGGCAAGATACCTCCACCACCACCACCTCCATTAACAGAAAATGCAGCCTTAATAGTTGCTGTAACAGCTGTAGTAACAACGACAATGGCTCAAATGAGTAATAATGGTTCTGGAGGGGGAGTAAATAGCTTTACGAATAGCTAACGTCAGGGTCGTTCAGGGGATTGCACCTTCAAGGACTTCACCAATAGCAAGACCATGACTTTTAACGGATCCGGAGGGATAATGGATCTATCACAATGGATAGAGAAAACAAAAGCGGTTTTCGAGATCTGTGCATGTCTGGAAGTGAGCAAGGTAAAATTTGCCGCTTGTACATTCTCCGAGAGAGCCCTGACATGGTGGAATGGACACGTCAAGTCACTAACTCTAATAGTGGAAAATTCTATGGGCTGGGAGAACCTAAAGCAACTGTTAATGCAAGAGTACTATCCAAGGGGCGAAGTACAAAAGGTAGAGCAGGAACTTTGGGGCCTTACTATGGTAGGCTCGAACATCACGACCTATACCAATAGGTTTAGTGACTTGGTAATCCTTTACCCAGGGATGGTTGCTCTAGAGAGCAAGAAGATCGAAAGATACATCTGGGGACTGTCACCCCAGATTCGAGGAAGTGCACTAGCTTCCAAACCAGTCACTTTCGATAGCGCCAAATAGTTGGCAGAAGCTCTCGTTGACCATGGAATATGTCAAGGCTTCGCAACTACTGTCCCGGAGCAAACCTTAGGAAAAAAGAACAACCACATCAATACCAACAACAACAGCAAGAAGAAGTTCTAGAACAAGAGGAAGGGTCAGTCTTCACAGGAACCTTCCAAGAAGCAACAAATAGTGGCAGTCGATGCTGCTACTACCCCCACTGCTGCTCCTGTTACCCCTGCACTAGCGAAGCAATATGCGGGGAACCTACCAAAGTGCAACAAATGTAATTTACATCACAACGGAAATTGTCGGGAGATGCACTATAACAATTGCAACAAGAAAGGGCACACTGCCCATTTCTGTAAGGCACCGGCACGACCAATCACCCAAATCCCTGGAGTTGGGGTGGGCCAGGCGTGTTATTAATGCGGTGAGGCTGGACACTACAAGAGAGACTGCCCTAAGGCAAGGAATGCTGGCGGCATTGGAAGAGTGTTGGCAATAGGGCAGAACGAAGCAATAGCTAATCCCACGGTGGTTACGGGTACGTTTCTCCTCAATAACGCTTATGCATGCATACTCTTTGATTGTGGTGCGGAAAGGAGTTTCGTGAGTCATAAATTCAAACACATACTAAAACAGAACCCTCAATCACTCAATAAGATATTTACAGTTGAAATAGCAAATGGTAGGATAGAAAGCACAAATGATATGTACATAGGTTGCACACTAACTCTAAACGAACATTCATATCAAATCGACTTAATGCCAATCACCATAAAAAGCTTTGATGTCATCATCGGTATGGGTTGGTTAAGCCTGCACCATGCCGATATACTTTGTCACGAAAGGGGCGTCCGCCAAAATTTGCCAAAAGGCGAAACTCTTGTAATTTATGGTGACCAACCCGGTTCCAATTTACAAATCATCTCTTGCATCAAAGCCCATAAATACCTACGTAAGGAGTACCATGCCTTCTTATCCCACGTGGTAGATAAGGAAAAAGAAATGAAAGGCATCAAAGACATTCCGGAAGTCTGTGATTTTCTCGATATCTTCCCTGAAGATCTCCCACGAGTCCCACCAGAACGACAAGTCGAGTTCAGGATCGATTTAATTCCCGGAGCTACCCCGGTAGCTAAGTCGCTGTATCATCTGGTGCCACCTGGGATGCAAGAATTATCCAACCAATTAAACGAACTGCTCAACAAAGTCAGGCCAAGCTTCTCACCTTAGGGAGCCCTAGTCCTGTTCGTAAACAAGAAGGATGGATATTTCCGCATGTGCATCGATTACTGGGAACTCAACAAGCTCACTATCAAGAACCGATATCCCTTACCACGCATTAACGATTTGTTCGACCAACTCCAAGGAGTGAGTTATTTCTCGAAGATCGATTTCAGATCTGGGTATCATCAGTTGCGAGTCTCGGAAGGAGATGTTCCCAAAACAACATTTCGAACTCGTTATGGTCACTACGAGTTTGTAGTGATGCCCTTTGGATTAAAAAATGCACCGAAAGTGTTCATGGACTTAATGAATCGAGTGTGTTGTTCATTCTTGGACAAATTTGTGATCGTGTTCATAAACGATATACTCATCTATTCAAAGAGTAAAGAGGAAGATGGTCAACACCTCCGACAAATCTTGGAAACTCTAAGAAACGAAAAGCTATACGCAAAATTCTCAAAGTGCGAATTTTGGATTCGGAAAGTAGATTTCCTAGGTCACGTAGTTAGAAAAGACGGGATACATGTGGAACCCTCCAAAATCAAGGCAATCTAGAACTGGTCAGCTCCCAAAACCACAATGCAAATCCGACAATTCTTGGGCCTTGCTGGCTACAATCGAAGGTTTATACAGAACTTCTCGAAGATTGCGAAACCACTTACCACCCTGACCCAAAAGGGTGTTACTTTCAATTTGGAAG